>NC_066396.1:27559687-27891354 GCF_013377495.2 Cygnus atratus | reverse complement strand
CACCAATCTACATTGATTTAATGAGGTAGAAAACAAAAGTGAGTTCATGTTCCATCCTAACTCTTCTAATACATATTTTAAGAGAGATGGAATTTTACATAAAATACGGGGAAATAACCTGTACTTGGGGGCAAAAAAGAATGACATGTTAGGATCTGTCAGGTAGTCAAAGTAGAATGGGAGATAGAGAAATATTTTGTTTATTAAATGTGGAGCCAAAATGAGTAAATGTAATTGTAGTAATAGCAGTTCTCATAAAGCAGGGACTTCAAATATTACTTTATGAAGAGTACATGCAAGAGAATTAGGTTCATAAATCACCAAACACTTTGGAGTAGATGACTTTTTTTAGCCTTTCTACATCAAGCCTTTGTAGCTTAGTAGTCTCCAATTCTGTCAAAGGAGAGGAGTTACAGGAAGGTGAAGTCAATAGTATTGTAGTTATACTCCATGATGTTCTTGTTTGATTAATGCTTGCCCTTCTTTACTAACAATATAATACTTTTATGTTCATGTGGGAGAGATGTTGCTTCTGCCTTACAGAAATAATTTGTTTGTTCAAGTGTCTTTTATTTTTTTCCTTAATATATAGGCAGGTTGCTTTAGCTGATCTTATAATCATCAATAAAACAGATTTGGTTTCAGGGGAAGAATTGAATAAAGTCAGAACATCTGTCAGGTATGAAACTTTTGGTGTAACTGTAACGCTGTACTGGCTCAAATGTTATTTTTCTATGTAACTACAGTTCTTACTGTTAATACAGAAATTAGATCTCATGATTATTCTGATATGTTGTTTAATCAGCAGTGAAAAAGAGACTGCAAAAGAGACTTTTAAAGACATGTCCATTACATTTATGAGCTTCCACAGTCTTAACAGCTTGCCTACATAGGATCTGATATTATCTGCTAAGGGAAGGCCTTTGTCTTAAGTGTCTACTTCATTTTACTTTGGGGCAGCTGTTACCATTTTTCTGAGTTAACCATTTGTAGGAGGGGGAGAGTCTTTTAGTAGATATGTGTTCGTTAGCAAATACAAAGGGTTACAGAAGATATTCCAAATAATTGTCTTGGGTGTAAAAGAACCAGTGGTTTAAACTGAATGAGTGATCAAAGGCTTGTGCCATCTTTCTCAATAAACTGATAAACAAAATATTTAAATGGAGAAATACCTTGCTACTTTATTAATGGTTCCTCTAAAAACAGTCAAAATGTGTTTCAGTATGTATCAGGAGGAGTCTTGCATAATAAAACGCTATATTCACTAATTTTGTTGTTAGAACTTGTGAAGTTCAATCTTACTTAAGATATAAAAAAGTCACAAAAACAAAGTCTTTTGGGATATCTGTGGGATTGTTCGATTTGTTAATAATGGCATTGGAGTTGTTGTGGTGCTCTTTCTTGTGCTTCTTTACATGGTCAAATTGTTCAATCTGTCTATTACAATTGCTTTTACACTTCTGCTTTTTTTCTGTTTTATTTTAGGTCAGTAAATGGATTTGCTAAAATTCTAGAGACGCAAAGATCAAGGTATTAGATTGGCCAGTATTGCTAGGTACCAAATCCTGTTTCATGGACGTTATTTTAGCAAAACCTGCATTTTGGTCTAAGTTTAATATGAATGTAACTTTTAATTATTAAAACTGCTTTTTAGTAATGCTGTTACTTAGGGAATAATAGCATTTGGAAAGTTTCTGAGAAATGCTAATGCAGACATAATTTACTGGCTTCAGTATATTCCAAAAATGTAGCAGATTTTTAAGGGAGTGTTACAGGCAGGAATTCAGTTTTTCTTGTAACTTGTGACCCAGATCTTATATTCAGAGTAACTTGTGAGGCCCAGTTGTTTCTGAGGTAAAAGTTGATCACAAATTTTACAATATCCACATTTGAGTATCTTATTTTTGAAATTGCTGTTTCCATGACCTCTATGCAGTGACATTTCTTCACCTAATGTATGTATATACTTTAAGTATAGCATAAATGTAGCATCTGGGTAAAGAACTCATTGGGAACAGCCCTACAGAGAAGGATGTGGGGGTTCTGGTGGACGAAAAGCTTGACATGAACCAGCAGTGTGTGCTTGCAGCCCAGAAGGCCAACTGCACCTGGGCTGCATCAAAAGAGGAGTGGCCAGCAGGTGGAGGGAGGGGATTGTGCCCCTCTGCTCTGCCCACTGAGGCCCCACTTGGAGTGCTGCATCCAGGTCTGAGCTCCACAGCACAAGAAGGACATGGATGTGTTAGAATGAGTCCAGAGGAGGGCCACGGAGCTGATCAAATGGCTGGAGCACCTCTCCTGTGACGAAAGGCTGAGAGAGCTGGGGATATTCAGCCTGCAGATGAGAAGGCTCCAGGGACACCTCCCTGCAGCTTTTCAGTACTTAAAATGGGCTTACAAAAAAGATGGAGAGCAACTTTTCGCTCAGGCAGACAGCGACAGGACAAGTGGGAATGGCTTTAAACTAAAAGAGGGGAGATTTAGATTAGATGTTAGGAGGAAATTCTTCACTCAGAGGGTGGTGAGGCACTGGCACAGGTTGCCCAGAGAAGCTGTGGATGCCCCATCCCTGGAGGTGTTCAAGACCAGGCTGGATGGGGCTTTGAGCAACCTGCTCTGGTGGGAGGTGTCCCTGCCCATGGCAGGGAGGGTTAGAACTGGGTGATCTTTAAGGTCCCTTCCGTCATTCTATATTAAAAGATTGAAAGATATTAGCATCTTCCTTAAGGTTAAGAGCAAGTGTAAAATTGCTGTGAAGAGATGGAGCTGCAGAGATGCAGTTGTAGCATTTCCCTTTTCTCCTGTTAAGTAAGCATTTCAGAACATTATATAAATTTTTAAAATTCTGGATTTCATCTTAGGAGGAATGGGAAATTTTATGCGTGGCAAAGAGTGGAGAAATAAATTGGGGCTTAGGAAAGAAGTCTTTATGAAAAAAGATTTATAATAGATTGTTCAAGCTGAAATCAAAGAAGGGACAACATGAGAGTTTTAGTGAAAATAGTGATATTGAGAAAGCGGATCAAGAGTTCCATGTTCTTTTGCTGCAAGGCAGAGAGCAGAAATCATCAACAGAATTCTTTGTGTTTGGGGGTGGGAAGAAAGCTCTTACACGATTTCTGCAGGATATAACTTTATTAATGTGTATCGGTCTAACTGCCTGAAGGAGATGATTACAACTTTGGGGCCGATTTTTGTAATGTGCCAAAAAAAAGAAATCTATAGTGGCTGACAATTTTGAAGAGCATACTAAATTTACTGCTTTGAGGCTTGAATTAGTATCTGTCCATGGAGGGTTAGGGAAATCCTGTGTGTGAGGTGTAATGTTCACATCTGTACTTTCTGTGAGTGTTTGATGCCAACCAATGTTAGAGAGATTAGATTAAGTGGACCTCAGGTACAATCCTCAGTGATAACTGTTATTTTACCAATAAATATTCTTTAGTGAGTGATACATTTCAGAAGTGAAATAGGCACCAAAATAATTTATTATCATGTTATTGGAAAACATTTTTCTTTAATTACGGTTTTTGTCCCTCAAAATCCAACATGTAAAAACAATTTATTGTGTTTCTATAAACCAAATACGAGTTTTCAGAAGACTGCTGAGAACAAACAGTTTGCAGTGAAACTAGTCTTGGACTTTATAGAGGGTTTGTTATGCATTTTACATTATAAACCTTTCATCTTAGATACGGCTTTGTAAAGCTACTGTTGGATATAAAAGTTTCATAATAATACTGGCTACACTCTAGAAGTCCCTTTTTAATGTCTTGTCTGTAAATGTATTCCTTGTCCTCAGCCACGTTAAATATGTTTATAAAGCTGTCAGTTGCTATTAGCAGTGAAAGCTTTGTTACAAATCAAATGAGTATATTTCTTTTATAAAACAAAATATTTTTATGCAGGTGTTCAGGTAGCTATTCTTAAAAGTAAATATGATCAGTGCTGCCTATTTCAAATTATGTTTTTTCATCATTCTTAGCTTCAGATATTAGAGCTGAAATTCGTCATAGTAACATTTGCATCATAGCATATTTCTAGTGATTATTTGAGCAGATGCAGCTTGGTTGTTCTGTTGAATGAAGTTTTGGTGTTCCACCTTGTTCCACCAGTATTTGAAAAATAAAATTAAACTATGGCCATTTCCGAAAAGAAGTCTTAGCATCCTGTGTTCTCAAACACGGTCTCTAGATAGAGTAGCTTTTAAATAACTTTGTTTCTAGGTGTATGGCTTTTATGTTCTCCTGAAATCCACTCTCTGAAAATGACAGCCTGTAAGTACTCATGGTTTTCTAGTTCGGAGAATTCAGTGGCCAAGCAATGTGGATTTTTCTCAGCCCACTCATGTCCAGGGCTGCAAATGCCAATGTCGCTGCTTCGGTCTCACAGTGGTAGATGCCAGAGACACTTGCACTGAAATGTCTAAAAAATAGATATAGACTGTTATTTTTAATAAAGCTTCAGGAATCCAGCACAGAAGGGGCCAGTCAGTGGTTTGATGAAGGGGAATGTACTTAGCTCAAGTTGTAAACTTAAAAACTTCAGCTCTCTTGGCTGTGTGTCAGTATAACTGCATGTATTTCAGCAGTATTTTGTGTATCTGCCAGTTTTTTTAGTGCACACGCGTGTTGTAGAATTATATTAGTAAATATTAAGGATGCAGAATAATTGCAGGAAGAACTTCAAGATTCCTTTTCTTGTATGGGAACTTTATATTATTCAGGCATCCATCATGAGGGATTTTATATTTCTGGAAATACTTTCTTGACCTTTATTTTTTTAAACTATGTTGTTCAAAGTTCTGTTTTTGTGCTTATGTGTGACTGTGTAACTAAAAGCTGCTTTTTGCTGTAGTAGAGAACGCCAGCCACCAAAGTCCAAAATTAAGGCTAGCTACTTGTGTTTGGTGGCATTAGAATAATAGACCGGAAAAAAACACACAGAAACATAAATAGCTATTTCAAAGATGATTCATTGAACTATGCAAAATCTTTAAATGCAGTAAAAATACAAAGCTTTCTTTTTTTTTTCTTCCCTTGTGTAGAGTTGATCTCTCCAATGTGTTGGACCTGCATGCTTTTGACAGTCTGTCTGGAATAAGGTATGGCAAGAATTTCACTGTCTTTTATTGGAAATAATGTTCATTGTATAAATACAGGCATGAAATAGACATATGCTGGCAAAGTCTACATCAGAGTTGCTGGTACAAATTCTAGTTAAGTCAGTTGTTTAACATTCTCACTTTATAAATAATAGTTTTTTTTTCTACTAGACATGCATGCAACAAAAGTTTTTTTTTTAAGGTTTTAAGTTTTGCTTTAATACTACTAATAATAAATCAGATTTTGATTTTTTTTTCTGACTTGTAAGTTTCTTTTAAAACTTACAGGATTTTGAAAAATTTTCTCACTTCACATCACGAAGAACTGGAGACCTTCGTAGTTTTCACAGAAAACCAAGAGGGACTGAAGGTCCATAGCATTCTAAGCCACTGCAAATACTATATAATATGTTCCTGGTTCCCTGAAGTCCCCAGGTTCTTTAATGTTGAAGAGAGGACCAATTTTAAATTAGAAGACACGCTGTGCAGTAGGAGTGAGCTGTTCACTGGAGTTGAATAGAAGCTGGCATGTAGTATTTCACTTAGTGTTGTAGTACTGATTTCATTCTGACAGGCAATAGTTTTGTACTTTTTTTTTTTTTTTCCTAAAGTACTTTCAATAACTAATGTCCACTACATGGACAGATTCTAGTTAGTTTTCCCTGCTTGCACTAATGATGCAAGCTCCTACTTTTGCTCATACACAAAGGAGTATCAACATTGTTCTTATTTGAAGTATAAATAGTTAAAATAAGTATACTGTTAATTCTTACTATAATCTGTGTTTATATTTTAAACAAACAAACAAGGAATTGTAATATTCAGGCATGTTTCAGATTGGTGAATGCCTTGAGTGATAATTTAATACTTAAAATTTATTTTTTAAAAATATTCTGTATCGCTGACAGTAATAAAGACATCCCCCTGATACCAGAAGTTTTTTTTTCTTTTATAAAAATACAAAAGTATAAAATGTGATGGTGTGCTAGTGAGCATAATTTTAAATTGGTATTTTGATTGTTTATTCATGAGTTTTATTTTCTGAAGAACCAAAAAAGGAAGGAGAAAAGCATTACATTGAACCCTATAACTATTAAGACACCCTGATGATTAACTTGGCTAAACAGCGTATTTGCACGTGAACTTCTTGAACCTTTTTAAGCTCATTCTTACCAGTTTGTAAATTTCACATATTTCCTCTGTCCACTTTCATCAGATTTCCAAAAATCTTCGTCATCTTGCTGTGACTGAAGTCACAGCGCCAATATTGTGATCCTTTTTTCATGTAAAATAGTTTCTTTCTGAGGTTGTGTTTTCTTGTATTTGAACCTCAGCACACCTGTGCAGTGTGTGACTCGCATGATGTTGAATCCACAGTTATAATGAATTTATTTTTGAGCGAGTACTGTCTAGTGTTGCAACTGTTCTTGTCAGAAAAATGTTTATAAGCTTCAATGTGTTTAATGTGATTTGCTGTTTCACAACAGTATTTTTAATTCAAACTATTACCTATTTCATTGTCTTCTCAATGGAAATTACATAGTGACACGATTGTTAAAAATGAATTAGAGGGCCATACTGTTAGCCTGTTTGTAAAAACGGATCTCCAAATCTTTTAAGTCAGTCTGACAGTTGAGTTAGTATGTTGTGATTAGAGACACTTTGTTAGCTCTTTAGCTGATGCACAGCTTTAATCCTACAACTTCAAACAAGAATATGTTGACCAGATAGGCTGGGACATCAATCACTCCTTCCTCTATCACACACTTTTAAAATTTTTTCTAATGTAGAAAAAAAAATCTGTTATTGTTTTGTACATTATAAAAATAAGATTATATGATTGTCAGTAATGTGTTGAGTGGAAATCTAACAGGTAAACTATGACAAACTTTCTAACACAAACCATTCTAACACAAACCATTAACAAGATCAAACCATGTAATTAAATGTAACTATTTTGAGGTTAATACGGAACTAACAGTTTAAGGTTATTCTGAGTGTGATATTTGGTATTTTAGTTTTGCTATGCAATACTGAAGAGTTTATACAAACGTCAAAATAATGACATTACATCCATGCTATTCAAATGCGACATTTAATTTTACTTATTTTCAGTTTGCAGAAAAAACTTGAGCATGTGAAGACAACACAAGCGCATTTAGATAAGGTAACTACCAAAGACACTGCTTCAGTCTGTTTGTAAGAGAATTGTTCAGGATAATTGCAACCATTGCATGCTCATCATCTTTCTCAGAAAGTTTCAGTTAGGTAGTAGAATGCCTTAATACCTCTGGAAGATTACGTTGAATGTCTACTGCAGTGTACTTTGTAGATGCGCTCTAAATGTATATAGTAAATTACACTACCAAAAATAGCTTAGAGTTACACTGTTGCAGGCAGTCACATCATTTATTCATGTATATTGGAGACTGTTATTGAAACAGACAAACAACACTACTCTTCAATATTTGCAGAACTGAGTCATGAATTTATAGCTGATCTCTATCCTGTAGGTTTTGTGTCCAAATAGTCTATGTACGTACTTTGCATTTTTTGAAGCTTTATTAAAACTTAACTAGGAGGTTAAGGAGGTGTATATTCCTGTTCTGAGTGCTACCCATTGCTTTCACAAGGAATAGCAACAGTTTGACTTGTAACAGCCAAGTAGATTTTACCCTAAACTAGTTGTAAATTTTACAAGTATGTGTACGGTAGAAATTAGGAACAGTTATGTTGATACTATTTTTAGTTTGTCGAACTCTAAAATATTCTGTTTTTCCAGATCTGCAACCCAATGTGTATTTATGTCAATGCAGAAATCTTCTATCCCTGTGTGTAATAAAATGACGCTTGCATAATGCAGCTGTAAAACGCATTTCTGCCTTCATGGCTTTTGTTTATATACAGAGCAAATAAAGTATTCTTTGTGGTTTGCAAATCGAATTTCTAACACAAGCTCAAGGAAAAAGGATCTGGTCTGTCATCCCTACAGAATACAAACAGTTTTGGGCTAAATGCTGCTTTCAAGCATCTGTCTTATCCTTGATATACAGGTTTTACTAGTAAAGCTCCCTTTTCATTTTCTTTTTTTGGTTTCGATTTGGTTTTCCAACTGCTGTAATCAGTCTTTTTTGTTTTGTTTTGTTTTGCTTAGAACCTTGCCAAAAGCAAAACACTTTTTTTAAAAAAAGGGAGCTATTGAGTTTATTTCCAGGCAACAAAAGCCTACTGATTTAGTACTGGGAAAAAACAAACAAACAAAAACAGCAACAACAAAAAACTTCAAAACAGTTACACAAATGCTTAAGTGAATACCGCTTTCTCTGCCCTTCTTTCCCTCAGCTTGCCCTATTTTTTTTTCAGTGGGTTACACTTAGTCAAGCCAAGTTCATCCAGCAAGGCAATGACTGGCATAAGAGGTTGGGGATATTTGTTCAATGACTTTTCTGTGGTGCTGCTGCCCTCTGGTTCACCCAAGTGCCGCAGTCCCTGTGGAGTTCTCCCGTGCTGTGGATAAAGCACAGGCTGCAGTCCCTCAGGGGTATGTGTAACCCCTTTGGCATGCTGTGCCTCCTCCAAAGAATCTGCTGTCCCACATGACTGGAGTTGTCTCTCTCTGTTTTAACAGGGTGCCATATACTTCTCTGAATGGCTGAAGATTTAGTGGGATTATTTTTTTTTTAATTTTTCACTGTTGTACAGTTTCAAAGCTGACTGGATCAGGTCCTGAGAGACACCAGGCAGCTGATGGCCTCCTCCCACATACCTCACCAGTGCAGCCTCCTGCTACACAAATCTTGTAAGCTTACATGTATTAGAAACGCTTGTTTAAGAGCTCTGTGAACATACATGGATTATATGCTCCACCCCTTATATCATCAGAAACTGAGTTTATACCTACATCGTATTTCACCTGTTGCCTCTAAGAATCAGAGCATAGGTATAAAAATGTAGCAGTCTGAATATACACTTGAAAAATTCCATTGCATACTCCTTCAACTGGATTGTGGGGGTTAGCAGTGTAACAGTTTGCATATTTCCTTTGTAGACTTTACCCTTTTCCCCTTTGCTGTACGTTACAGAGATTAGTAGTGCTTACTGCAAGGTTTAGGCCCTATTTCTGTAAAACACCAAACCAAGACACTCAACTGTTTAGTTTATTCACTATCCCTTAGTATATGAGCAAATACTCAAACAAAACCGTTAAAAGGTACAAAGAGTAACATCGCTACTGGATATCCAATATATCTGAGTCTAGCAGCTGTAGTTCATTCAGGACCCAAACTGTGTGGTGAACAATGTTCATTTGATACAGCATGGGCATTTCCCCAGTTGAGGAGTAAAATGATATATCCGATGACTTAAATTTCCCAGAGTTTGCTCCGCATCCTGTAACCATTCTAGCTGAGCTCAGATCTTTCTCCTCAGCTTGCAATTACTTAACTGAAATATATAGATCTTTGAAGGACTTTCTGCCACCTCTAAGTCACAGTTTGTAGGGTGGGAGCAGGGAGGTTTTTCATCCCCTGCTGTCACTTTCGCTACTGCAGTTTCGTCATGCTTTGCTGTGAGGCTGATCTCACACCTGCATGCTACCCGTAGTATGGTGCTGTAGGTCACTCAAGTGCCTATAGGATGTCCCACTATTTTATCAGGTGGTAGGTAACACTAGAGGGTCAAGAGTGACAGCGTCCAGATGTCAGAGCTTTGGGGCCATGGCTTCAGTGATAACACCTTTTCAGGGTCCTTTATCCCTCTCCTGTAAAGTCAAGTGGTAGTCCAAGCAACTGCGGACAAATTGCCACTTCTGTCCAGTCCCTTGACAGAGGTCATGTTTGTGTGTTTGGAAGGATTGAGCTCAACATACCCTTCCCATCAGTTAGAGAATCACACAATGGTTTGGGTTGGAAGGGGCCTTAAAGATGACCTAGTTCCAAATCCCCTGCCGTAAGCAGGGACACCTCCCACCAGACCAGGTTGCCCAAAGCCCTATCCAGCCTGGGCATCCAGCTTTGAATGTCTTCAGGGGTGGGGCATCCACAGCTTCTCTGGGCAACCTGTTCCCCAACTATCACTGGGGACTTTTACTTGATATTGTGTTAGTCAGTAAAAAGTTACTGATACCTTGTTTGGAGCAAAAGAAATACATGGATGATTAAACACCTATCCTCTCTGTTTACAAGTGTGAAATTTTCTTACCTTCCTAGTAGCTTTTTTAGTCCATCAACATTTCTCCATGGAGGAATGGAGATACGGCACTGTAGCTTTCTGCTGTTTTTTGCATAATGTTTTTTTTCACTGCTCAGTTCCTTGGTATGCCTGCTCCATGGGTCACCCATGACCCCAGTCTATGTACAGGTACCCTGCTCTATGGATCAGTGATGGGCCAGCAACATCTTCAAGGTATCCCCAGTCTGGTGCACTTCACCCACTTACAAGAGCTCTCTAAGGGGCTGGAAAAAAAAAACACTTATTTTTATGCAGTAGACTAGAAAAGTGTGCTGTCTTTTTAGAAAGTTCACAGAATCACAGAATCGTCTAGGTTGGAAGAGACCTCCAAGATCACCCAGTCCAACCTCTGACCTAACACTAACAAGTCCTCCACTAAACCGTATCACTAAGCTCAACATCTAAACGTCTTTTAAAGACCTCCAGGGATGGTGACTCAACCACTTCCCTGGGCAGCCCATTCCAATGCCTAACAACACTTTTGGTGAAGAAGTTTTTCTTAATGCCCAACCTAAACCTCACCTGGTGCAACTTGAGCCCATTCCCCCTTGTCCTGTCACCAGGCACGTGGGAGAAAGCTGTTATGATTGAATTTAATTTTCAAGTTAAAATGCAATACTTATGATACCTGTAGTTTTCCTTTTGAACTGCAAGTCTTGGCTGTGAAATTGATAGTCTCAGAAACATGAAAGATGGTTATAGTTTTCTCTTGGAACTAAAGATTAAATATAGAAACAGTTTCTTGCTTAACTAAAATTGTGATCTGAATCTTAAATTCATAGGTTTTTGTTTAATAAAAACTTATGTTCGTCTTAACAGGGTTCAGTTATTGTAATAATAGTCTGAAGTAAAGTAGAAGCCTTCCTGAAAGTTGCAATTTTCATAGTATACTTGTGTCATTATGGAGATTTCTTGCTGGTTTTGTAGTGTGGAGCCATTCAACCAGCAGGAAACGGAATTCATTGTTATTATCCCTGTTTAGTTCAACAAGCACAGTTTTAAGATAGCTGGTGAGACAAATGAGGCATAAATGAGAGCAGAACACTTCTCTCACAGTAGGCTGCAAGTCCCTGTTGGATGATAAAGTGTGTTTATTGACTTCATGTGGAAGGTCAACGGAAAAAATACTGCAATGTGCACAAAGAAGTGCACTGCTATCTCTTGTTTTGAAATTGCTTGAAGCGTGTTAGTGCTTGGATGTTTTTGGTGAGATTTCTTGGGCATTGGATAAACACGTAGATTTGCTGCTTATTGCTTTTATTTATTTTTGTGAAATTGAATTAGCGATCTTCTGAAAGTACTAATCTGAGAGATTTTTAGGTTGTACAGAAAACATTCTCTGTGTGCTTGTATGCCATTGAGAGGTTGTACTTGCAAAAATACATTAAGAAGACATATGATTTCCTTTATTTTTGAACAAAATATAGATCCCAAACTGCATTCGTACTGTCATCTTCTGTTACAATAGCTGCATCTGAGTGGTAGCTGGTGGTTGTTTTGGAATGAAACTTCAGACATCTTTATTTCCGGAATCTATTCCTACATCATTTATTTGTAAAAAGCTTTTTTATGAAAGGAAAGTACTCATAGATTAAAAGTACGTTGATGATTTTTCATTTGATAGAACTGTGATGAGAAGCAGAAATGACAAAGATTAGTAGGCCAAGAAAATAGCATTTTTAAACTTAGTTATATGATTGAGCTTACTGGCCTTTAAGCATTGGAATTGTTAGGCTTTCTTTGAGAACTAACATCACCTGCACCAAAGAGTTTTGCCATAGAATATGATGGTATTAGCCTGTCCAGAGTATTGGTTATGCCCCCTAAGTGCACACCCAAACAGAACCAAAAAATCCAGCATGTTAGGGCAAAAGAGAAATGGAGACTTTATTTTATTTTGTTGTAATTTGGGATGGAGTTGTAGATAGTTACTTTCTTTTCTATAACGCCAAGTTATAAAGAATGCTAACTTTTAAAATTAATGTATTGAAATGTTTATGCCATTCAGTAATAATAACTTGGTCTTTTCATTTGCAGGGTATAATGACAGTAACATTTGAAGTTCTAGGAGATATAAAAGAAGAAAACCTGAATCTCTTTATACAGGTAAATAATACATCACTGGCAACTGAGGTCATTGTGGCTTTGTATAGAAAGTCATCCCACGCTATTCTGTTTATGAAAACATTTTTCCTCTTTATAGAATCTTCTGTGGGAGAAGAATGTGAAAGATAAGACTGGACATGCCATGGATGTTATAAGACTGAAGGTTAGTCTGAAATGACCAACTTATTTGTTTTGTCCTTTCCCTTTTTTACATTTAAAATGTACTGTCAGTTACAGAGCTATCAAAAGCACTGCTGGAGCAGAGCAGACAAAAGGGAGAATAGCAATTTGTCATTGTTCCATGTAGAGACAGCTTGTTCTTTGCTGGCCAGTGGAGCAACTCAAAAGGAGATAGCTGACAGAGAAGCAAACATTGATCCTACTTGTTGTGAACTCAGGGGGAAGACTTGCAGTCCCAAACATCCCCAACACAAAATGTGGCAGGATTAATGAGCAGGACATAACAAAGTCAGTCCTTCATTTTTCACCTGCTTTGCTCTGAAAGGTTTCATCCATCTCACATGTCTCCTTATCTACGGTTGTAACTATAGGTTGCTATGTGTAGTTAAAGTTATTGACATAATATGCAGAAGTTGAATTCAGCATAACAAAGCAACACAATAATAGTTGTGGTCTACACTTAAAAACTTTTTCTAATATGTCAAACCACAGTTTTAAAGATGAGACCCATACATACGTGTATTCGTCTTCATGAACACTTCATGTGTGATTCTGTTGCATGGTTTTGAGGTGAACGTAGGTGACATTTTAGGATATATTTTCATTTTCCTTACACCAAACGACTATCATTAAAAACTAAAACCCAAGTCTGTCAGTTAGTAAGGTTTGAGAAATACAAGAAAATATGCTCTGGTTTGTTTTCTGAGAATACTTGTGTGTTATGGATAGCAACATAATTATTTTTACTTCATTGGAAGAAAGGTTGTATTCTTTGATCTTTCAGCATCAAAACTGAAGATTCTTGTCTTCCCCCTCCTAAAAAATAGAAGAAACTAGCCACTGATGCATTTTAAGCTGTCTGAAAACAGTAGTGCTGTGCACAAGTATGCTTTTGTTGTACTGAGCATTGGAATGAAAGTAATTCTTGAGGAGATCTGAGGCAAATAACATACTGTGTGCTGAGTCTCAGTCATGGACAAACACACCAAAGCAAACGAACCCCAGTTAATTATAGAATGGGTTCCAAAGTTTATTGCTTTTATATTTTGCCTGCAGTGATAATCCTTTTGGCAGTGATAGTCGTAGAATTCCAACTAGTTTGTCAAATGCAGATCTTTTTTTCATGAAATATTCTTAACTCAATATTTTTTTTTACTTCCTTAGGGAAGTGTAGAAGTGTTTGACAGAATGCGTGCCACTAGAATCTTTTACAAAGTTTTACACAAAGTGATGAAAACTCTTTAATGCAACTTCTAGAATGTGGGTTAATGAGCTCAGTCTGACAGGAATCCATTCTAATTCCACTGCTAAATCCATTTTACCTCACAAATGTTAGCTCTTTCTCCAGTATCCAGAGGTTCTTTTTCAGAATAGCGTTAATGCTGAGCATGAGAGCTTAATCAGAATTATCTCAACATTTTTGCTCATTTTACATCATCTTTGGCTTGCAATCAGTCTTTTGTAGGAACATACTTCATGCATACATTTAAAGTGGCATGGTAGCAGATGATGTTTTATTTTACTGAAACATAGTAGGTAACTGTCCAAATGAAGGTAGAGTATGTCAGAGCGTAATTGTTAGTCTTCAACAAACTGAAAAGATATGAAAATGGATGTTACAAGAGGTGACCATACTGCATTGTCATTTGGATTAACTGGTGCATAGTTTACAGAAATACTTTTCCCTGTTTGCCTACTTTCAAAGTTGTTTTTCCCTCCCTTAAGTGTTTCCTCTTTAAAGGTTTGTTTATATACCCTAACAGTTATTTTTCTGATAAGGGACTGGTATCTATTCAAGGCAAATCTCATCAAGTGATAGTCCAAGGTGTCCACGAGCTCTATGATCTGGAGGAGACTGCAGTAGAATGGAAGGAAGATGAAAAGAGAACAAATAGACTGGTTTTAATAGGTAAAAATACATTATGCATCTCTTTGTGTAAGTTTAAGGAGCTAGTTTTTTTCGCAGGCGGTCCAGGGACCTGTCCAGTAAAAAGCAACCAGCCTAAACTAGCCAGAGTAACAGCAGTGAGAGGATGTTCAGTATAACCTTCACTCCAAGGTTTATACCTGAAGACCTCCTGGGTTTTTTATTGCAGCTGGGGAGAATCTGTGCTATCCTTTTTAGTGAAATAAAATAACATAATAAGTATTAATAAATTATATAGGCATATTTAAGATTATTTTGAAAATACTTAAATGTAAACATGTTGTTGGGAATAGTTTGATTATTTGAGCACATTCAGTAGTGGTGAGGAAGGTGATTATAGTCATCAAAGTGTACAAAATATGATATGTTTCTGAAAAGCTTTTAACACTGGGATTGCATGTTTCTTATTTCCGGCATGATACTGTGCTTTGCAAAGTGTTTTTATGACTAAAAAACCTCCTAATTTTCCTCTTTTCCATGTACAGCTTGAAATGTGTTGTTGCATGTAAAATGTAAAGTTAAACTTGTTACCAGCAGCTTAATTTTAACAAAGTTCTATTTTCACTCATTAATATAATAAATATTTTCTTTGTTGAGAAGACTTGTAGGTTCATGCATGGCTTTTTGTGAAATACAAATAGCTAACCTTTTTTTCTCTTTACAGGTAGGCACTTGGATAAGGAGATCATCAAAGAAGTATTCATAGCCACTGCGACAGAGAAACATGGAAATAGTTGACATCAGACTACAAAAACAAGTTGAAAAGTCTCTGCTTAACCTTGCGAGCCTTTTATAATAAAAAAGACAGAATGACATGCAGTGTAGTTGTTTCGTTTTCATTTTGCAGTTTACAGAACAGTTAAACTCTGAAGTTCTCCTGAGAAATCCAGCTCACCTACTGCTTAAAGATTAGCTGTTATGGTCTAGAATCAAACACAAAGAATTCTAGCATTTTGGATTTGGCTTAAGTTACATCACTAACATCATTTAGATTGCAGAAATACAGATATGCAAAAGCCTTTATTATGCCGTATGTGAAAAGAAGCCATAAATTCCAATAGGCATGCAGTAAACTTGTTTCAAACCTAGTCCTTTCTCCCGCTAATTCTCTTTTAGTACTGGAAATTAAGTAGTATTGATTTTTACCAGCCATGTAATTACAGTAAAAAGTATTTAATGTTTACTATTAAACTCTCTTGTATAACTTTCTACTTGTTCCTTGATTTTTGAATGCATCCATCTATCCTAGGTAACACTAAATCTGTTGTATTAAATGAAACTGAAAATATGTAAATAGCAGAGGATCAAGACCGCTTGGAATATATAGTCCACATAATTATGCAGCATTCAGTCATGTAGTCGAAGTGTTGAAAGATGTAACTGGCCTCATAGGTCTAGGCCTTGACCTTGCCAGTTCAGGATTCTGGGGGGCTGGGGACAGGACATTTTCACTGTGTTATCTAGGCTGCCCTGCACAATTTGTTATGGGGTTCTCTGACACTGCAATTGCTGCCTTGTAAACCTAGTTTGAACTTTCTGTGCTCCTTGCTCGTGGAAGATAAAGCTGAATTTCTTGCTTTCTGACTTCTCCAACAGTCATTGTACACCTCCTAGCTTTAGAAGGGTAAGTTCACCACAGCTGGGTGAATGCAAAGAGGGTGGATGGAAGAAAATAAGGTGAAATTAAAAATATTTCAAAATATAATTATAGCATATGCGGTGAACAGGGTAGAAGAATAGGGTAAACAGAAGTTAGTTTTCACTAGGGTGTGTCACGTGTCATGCACATAATGTATACTTTAGGAGAAAACGTGCATCAAAGTAAAAATAAACGGCCATTTCCTGAATAGCAGCCTTAAAAATTTCTTTTGCTTCTACTATTATAAATGACCTTAGGGAAACAATCAGAGTTTCCAACGAACTGAGGAAGGAGACATGGTTAATCTTTCACTGCCAGATGCTGTTGTCTCATTTGATTAATATATGAAGTCATGTGTCCATTAAGATAGAGGCCTTCAGTCTACCAGTGGATAGACAAGCAGACGTGAATTGATTTGTAAGTAGTTTTAGGTAGCTTGAAGAAGTTTCCATAAACTATAAACTGAAGTTTATAAAAAGAAAGATTATTTTTTTGGTAGAGAAAGTAATCATTTATAAAAAGATTTTTTCTTTTTTTGGGTAGAGAAAGCAATCAAATACCTTTTATCATATAAATACCTTATGTACTTCAAGAAGTCTGTTACTTTTAGAAACATGAATTGATATTCTCTGAAGTGCCCAACTGATTGTTCATTTTCAACTTGAAAAAAGTGTCCAGAGATTTAATAAGAACTTCAACCATGAATCATAAGAGAGCAAGCCATGGATACCTGACATCATCACATTTTAAATGCATTCTTTTTGCATTTGCTGACCAATCACGTATTCCAGAGATCCCACAAGTACGGTCAATATCCTGGTTTGTGTTGATGTTGTTAATGGGGCATCTCTGCAGCTAGCAATCTACTTCTGTATAGCTCATCTTGCTATTACTATTCCTCTGCAGGCACTTAACCTTTTGCAAAGGTAGCTCTAGAGGAACTTCAGTCACCGTGAGCAGCTCTTCTCTCCTCCTGTCTCCTATAAACTATTTGCATGCTTCTTCCCATAGGTCTGCAGGGAGCCACTGGCCCAGAGAAAGATAGGCAGGGTGAGATGGTGCACCTCTTTATCCTTGCTGGCCATCAGTTTGCCTGCCATGTCATGTCATTGTCTACTCTGTTGACACAGTAGTAGTACTATCAAGGGCCTGCTCTTTATTCTCTCCTCCCAAAAAGATTATTGTATTCTTTTTTGTTGGATATTTGTTGGAGGGACTTTCTTCTTGTCTCATATGTCCAGCTTGGGGTGCTTGTTCTTGCAGCACACCAGAATGAAAAGAAGAAGGAAGGTATATGTCTGAGCTCCAATAAAAACTACGCTTTATGAACTCGTGGTTGAACACTTCTGCTATTTGTTTTGTGTTAGTGGCAGTAACATCAAGGATGCCCTCATCCTGGCATGGAACCTGTGTTACAGTGAGGTGTTATCTGTAAGTTCATGCCAGAGACTGCATGGAGAGGGCATGAGTGCAGGGGCAGGTCCACCTATGGGGCAGAGAAGGGCCTGTGAGTAATAGCATTAGCATTTCTGAACGTGGTGCTTAGGGACATGGTTTAGTGGGTGATACTGGTGATAGGGGGGTGGTTGGACCAGATGATCTTGGAGGTCTTTTCCAACCTTAATGATTCACTTCTATGATTCTCCCTGTGGGGGTCCTAGGAGGGGCGCAGCAGCGAGCGGCCCTGCCTTGCTGGTTAGGAAGTTGTGCCTATTGTGGGACAGGAGCCACCCACAGCCTGGCACGCCTCGTGGCCCCACCTGCTCCGGCAGGGTTGCACCTCCTCGGGCGCAGGGTCTCCCCACGCTTCTGCCTCTGCTAAACCACACTAAACCATGCAAGATACTAGGTACGCACTTGGCATCGGTCTTACCAATAAAATCACACTTATTTCCCTAGCAGAGGCGGAGGAGGCATTTTACAATACATTGTAAATCCCACTGTAAAATCCCAACAGTTTGGTACCCTCTGCACCATCACAAATATTTCTTACATGGAATCACCTTTCCAAAGCAGCATTTTCTCTACTGCATTTTACTTCCCACATATTTTTTTAGGTAACCCAAAAATAACCGAGAAAAACGATCTCTTTCCTTGGACTAGCCAAAGCACCATCGGATAGTGTCACCTGTTGTGTTCCTTTTTCAGGAATTACTCAGGACGTGTGATTTTATTTTATTTCCTAATAGGCTGCTTGGATTTACAGCATTAAATCTTATGGAGAAAGTTTTGCTGTGTTTTTTGTTTGTTTGTTTTCCTTTTAAAATATAATAAAAATACAATCCCTCCTGCTATTGAACAGAAACAAGCACCTGGATATCTCGATGTCTTCAGCTGTGCTAGCTGCAGAGCACAGAGTCTTAACTTATTATTATTATATAACTTATAATTAACTTCCAATAGGTTAATTCACTGAAACTGCACAGTTCTCTTTGTGTTGTTAGCAGATGCAATTTTTAAAAACAGCATGTCTTCTGGAACCTCTCTTTGTCAGAAGAGAGCATAAAATAAAGATCAGACTTTTGGAAGGTAGCGTGCTTTAGTTTCTTAGAATTCTTTCTGTTGCTCATACTAAAATATCCCTTGGGAAATTGCACAACTTGGTGAAGAAATTAGAACTTTCACACCCTGCCAAAGTGGAGTGTGCTGCTGTCTGTTTCTGCCAGGAGCTACAAGGAATTCACAGCTCTAGAAGTAACCTTTAGTTGTCATAATCACCTGAAGGCTTATGCTTTCAATATTTACTCTCCTTTTTAACACCATGTTTTTATTTTTTCACTCCACCTTTTGTCAGTTATTTTTATCATTGCTGTGAGAGGCTTTTTACAGACCGAAGTGTTCTCAGTTTAGCAGACAAGGTCACAACCGGAGCTGACGCCTAGGACTGGATCTATACAAACATCGAGTAGTGGAAAGAAGTTCTTTGTCAGATATTTAACTATTTGAAGCAACCTGGAGTCTCAGTTACCTAGGCTCCTTAAATCAAAGAAGGACATCCCTCCACAGTATGCATTGTAGTTCGCATTCCTTGACATCGTATTCCTGGAGTTTCTGGATATTCTGTGATTCTATGGTTTGATTTTGGGGTGGGCCTGTGTGGAGCAAGGAGCTAGACTTGATCCCTGTGGGTCCCTTCCAAATTCTGTCATTCTAAGAAATATCATAGGTTATTTTACTTTACCATGCAGGAAAGTCAGAACAGGCAATCATATAGCTGTCTTTTTTGACCATAAAAACATATAAGCTTTTTTTTTTTTTTTTCCCATTACCTATCAATATTTTTTAAAAATTGAATTCTATAATTTTGACTGTAAATTACATAAATTACAGTTGTCTGAAAAACAAATACTGACAGGTTCATGGGGTGTCTGACATCAGTGTTCCATGTTGCACCTATTATGAGTGTTGCAGAAAGCCAATCTCTTAAGCTAAAGGGAAAAAAAAAAAAAAGACTGGTTTTATTTAAAAAAATACACAACGTAATTCACAGTAGACAATTCAGAGTAAGTACTGCAATACTACTAACCAGAACTCCATATCTTTCCATCCCTGTGTTCCCCAGGAGTGGTGGGAGCCAAGTTTGCTGAGGGGTAGGATCTGCTCCTGCGCCCCGCTTGGGTCAGTAACGAAGCCCACCACCCCATTTTAAGCAGAAGGTGCCGCATCACTTTGCATTTCTGCTGAAGCTGATCCTGGCAGCTTCCCACCCTCCTGTCTGTCGGGTACCTAAACATTGCCTGGTGAACTGTTTCCTTACCTGATCCTCACACTGAGATACACCGCGTGTATGTTACAAAACACATGATGCAGAGTGTGATGGATGGGATGAGGGGTGGGAGGAGGACGGATTCCAGCTCTTTTGCTAACATAGCATGGGCAGCTGTATTTTCCTATTTGTTGTAGCTGCATTTCCTATTTCCTATTTTCCTAATATTTCCTATTTCCCCATTGATCTGGTGGCTTCATTAATCCAGTCACAGGTTTTATAGCTGGAGCAAGTGGCTTATGCCCAGTTAACCAGTCTGCTATTAGGCAGGGGTGCCAGCTATTTGGGGGATTTTTTTTTTTTTCCCATAAGGGAGGACTACCAGTTTCCCGCTTACCCCAGCTATCTCATCAGAATAGCACGTCAGAATATGTCAGAACACCCATTCCCAGAACTTTGTTATTTAGCTCAATAAAAAGGGCATACAGTCCACCTGCTGGGGAATATCCATGTGCCCCCCCCCCCCCCCCCCCCAGCTGGAGGGGTGCTACCTGCAGCCTTAACACCTGCTCCCAAAACACACCATGCGCACACGGGTGGGCACTGGCTGTGGCACCAGGCTACCAGGGCCTGTGCTTCTTACTGCCACTGATTGGCATTACCCTCCTTGTTCCAAGTGTGCCCCACCAAGTGTGCTGGGCCTGGGTAGGACTGAGCCCCGTCCGTGCCTTGGGCTGTCTCCCAAAAACTGAGCCTTTTCCACTCGCAGACCTTCAGCCAAGCTGTTAGACCTGTGCCAAGCTGTAAGACCTGTGCCTTGCAGTGGCACTACTTTTCTTAGTGAAGCAACTTGCTCCTTCTTCTCTGGGGGAGGAAAGAGACTGCCCCTACTGCCTCACTCACCGTTAGCTGAGGAGTCAGATGAACCTTCGTCCATCACAAATCAACATTTATGACTGGGGAGCAGCACCAGTTACTGCGCAATGCAGCGGCAGTCAAACATTTTCCTGTGAAGGCCAAAATGCCACTGCATGGCAGGGAACCTCTCGTTGTGAGGTCCGCTCCTGCATTTTGGAAACTGGTTTGGGAACCTTGTGTGCAAGAGGAGCAGCACAGAGCTAAGAAATCAAGTGTGTTTGTGAAACTGTCCTTTTTAATGTCATTCACTACGATTTACATCATTGAAAAAAACTTTCTCCATGGGGGGAGGGTAGGGAAGGGTGGGGGAGGAGAGCATTTTCGAAGATTATGCAGACCAAAGAAAAGAAAATGTTGCAGAAAACTAGTATTTGCTGTCATCTACTGGTAACACTGATTTTAGCAACTATTTGAGCTTAGCTGCGGCAATGTTCTTCTGTTTTCTCATACAGGGTTCTAAAGCTGATCTTGGATTTACTCTCTTTTTCAGGCAGTAAAGGTGAGGGAGAGAAAGCCTACGTCTTTTTAGTGGTAATTCTATTTTATTTTTTCTTACTAAATGCTTTCCTCTTCTTGTGGTTTAAGTCCAAAACACAGCACCATACCACTACTAGGAGGAAAACTAACTCTATCCTAGCCAAAACCAGGACACCTCTGTCTTGTAAAACTATGAGAATTCGGACCAGTTTTTTGATGAGCAACTTAACTGACATTATTGCAAGAACCAATGATGGCATCAAAGGTGCCTGAGAAGCTAAACTTTAGCTTACTGACACGAGCACCAACAGAGGAGGGATAACTTTAATCACAACTGAAAAGAACTCTTCATTAATGTGAAGAATATAAAAGCAGTATTTTCTCAGTACAATTGAACTAATTCCCCCCTCCTCCTGAAAGGAAGGAAAGGAAGGAAAGGAAGGAAAGGAAGGAAGGAAGGAAGGAAGGAAGGAAGGAAGGAAGGAAGGAAGGAAGGAAGGAAGGAGAAAGAAAGAAAGAAAGAAAGAAAGAAAGAAAGAAAGAAAGAAAGAAAGAAAGAAAGAAAGAAAGAAAAGAAGGAAAAAAGGGAGATCTATCCAAAACAAAACAAAACAAAACACTCTATCTAAAACCAAGCAATTGCATGGGTGATGTTTATATCATACCATGAAAAGATTAGGACTTTCTGAATATATAATTCCTAAGGAGGCTTCTAGGTGATATTCTTGCTGCTACTGGGTGGACGCCAGTGTGTGAATTCCTGAGGGATCACTTGCATCTATTACTATCTATCATGCATGGCGTGCTGAGTTACAGCTGCTCTTCCTTGCTTTAGCTCTGTAGGTACCAATCAATAGCAATTTGTACTCTTTGAGGAATTGCCAAATCAGGCAGTCCTGCTTCACATCACTGACAGACATTTATGCTGAAGGCTGCTAGACAACACATGCTCTGGATGAGGCAGTCCAATAATGCAGCAGAAAAACAGGAAAATCATGGACGTTAAATGTGTGAAGCTGCATTTTGTCCATGTTTAAGCGTGCAGGAAATGATGTACACAGCACTGCTGGGAAAGGGCAGGATGGAAGACAAATGAGACTATTCTGTAACACACTCTTTGTTAAGAGGCACCACTAAGAAAAAGGGATGCAGTGTCCACAGACAGCACTTTCAAGTTTGTCCTAACTTCTTTTTAACTATCTGTATTTTAACATTGTCTGTTATGAAGGAGAAGGCTAATTTGTCATATGTTTTCATGTATGCTTCCAGTCCTTTTCACTCAAATGTGATTTTGTGAATAAAAAAAATCATTGCCATGGGGCTGAGGCTGAAAGAGAAATGCTTGTGAACTATGGTTGAATATTTTTCTATTAGGTCAAGACTGGCTGAAGAAAAGCTAAAATATTCAAAGCCACAAACCCCAGGAGACCACCACTTTGGTAGGACATTTGCTTGTTACTTATCTGCAAGAGAAGCTGGAAGGGAAGTGGCATCAAAGACAATAGGATTCAAAGCCTGATGCGAGCAAGTCAAAACAGCTTGGTATGCACACACAGGCCTTCACTTCTGTGCAAGGGGAGTCTCCCAGGAAAACGAACTTGTAGCTCTAGAGTGGAGAAATTAAGCAGCATGTTACTTCTTTAAAAAGCTTTGTGGACTAAATAAGACAAACTTGCTCAAGACAGATTCATTTCTGAAGCATTAGGCTCTGAAGACCTCAATCCAGACCTGGACTGCTGGTATAAAATGAATTGTTTTATATATAGCAGGAATTAAAGGAATTATCCCCCATGGTTGCACAAAGGTCACCTGTATCACCCTGCTTGTGATTTAAACTGATAATTTAGTGTCTATTGCTCTATTATGTGGAGACATGTTCATTTCCTTTCTTGTAAGTGCTCAGAGATCCTCAAACAGGAAACAGAACAGCTGAGTAGTTTACAGCCCAATAAAAATAGCAATTCAGCCTTGCAGTTCTTCGGAAAGAGAAATTTTATTTTTTTATTCTCTGTATGCCTTTACAATCACAGAGATACTAGGTACATTAACTCAGTGCCTTGGAAGTCTGCAGGGAAACCACCTATTAAATACCTGCAATTGATACTTTGCTTATATTAGTAATTTAGTTAACTTTGTGTTGCAATTGCCAAGCACAGCTAGACTCGTTTTCCAAAGTGCATCAAATATTGATTCCACTTGTGCTTGCAAAGCATCTAGATAAGAAAATCTGAAGTGACACTGGATTCATCCGAAGCCAGATGAAGGGGCAGGGAAGACCAGGAGGGAAGAGGTACCAGAATGGAAAAGCTAGCTTTTCTGACTGCAAGCGCTCAGAGGTGCTCCTCCAAGCGGGGATGCCCAGCGAAACACCCTGCCGGGCTTGCAGGTGTCTCACGGACGAGCAGCAGGACGTGGCAGGCTAAGGAAGGGAAAAATAAAGCAGCTTTTCCTGCGGAAAAACGGACTGTCGAGGAGCAGACACAGGGAACGACTGCAGAAGGAGGCGCCGCCCGATCAGTTTGCGCATCACTGCTGAAAGCTGGCTGGGGTTCTCAGGGCTCGAGCGGCTATGTCGTGAAGAACCTCGAAATTACACCTTTGACTCGGTTCTGTCTGATTTTTCTGGAGTATAAGGTCGGTTCAGAACTTAAAGTCAGTATTTTTTTCTGGATTATTTTAATCCCTTTAAGGTACTGCTTTTATGTCTATCCAAGCTTGTTAGTGGTCAAAGAAATAGTCAGAGCCACCTGAATTCAGAGAAGCTGTGTAACAGACACAGTACATTACCATAAGACATTTCTCTTGCCACCAGTTATAGTCAGATGATAAAATAAGTTTGCTGGGAAAATCTGTCTGTCAGCTAGAATTTAGGGTATTAATGCTGAAAACTTTCTTGATCCTTGAGATGAAAGAGAGGGAAATTCTTAAAAAGAGAAAAATCTCCCATGCTTTAACCAGTAATATTTCCTGAAATGGCAGGGCCAGAAACAGCAGACAGTGAAGAGTGAAGTTAACAATGTCTTTTTCACTAGGTGCAAAGAGGAGCAGAGAAATTCTTTAATCAACTATACAAAGTGATCTGAACCATGATATTGATACTTTTTAAGGAATTGATGGAATTCTGCCTGGGACCCTTCCTGAAAATGTACCTAGGGTGGCTTTCTAATCCCAAGGTCTTAAAGAGCTTTCTAAAGCATGTGAACCAAGGGACTTAAATAAATGTGACTTTACCCAAAACTCAGAAAGTAAACTTGGTATTATTTTTCCCCCCCTCATTCCAAGGAGCTGATTTTCCATGTCGCTTTCTCCTTCCATCTCTGTTGCATTCCTGAATAGTTTTCAAGTCTTGAGTCCTTGTCAGAGAGACTGTGACTTGGAGCAGAGATGACAACCCCTTCTTTGCTTTTCCTACCTTGATACCTTGTTGTGGAAGCCAGCATATATACAACAAGGAGTCCCTGAACCAAACAATCATAATATTGTGTATCTCCCTTCAAAGGTGTTTGCTTTCAGAATGGCTGGGGAAGAGTGTTTCCTGCTGTGCATTTTTCAGCTTTATATATGCTTTGATTACAAGTTAAAAATTCCAGGACTTTTTAATTGTCTGGGCAGCAGATCTGTACAATAACCAGTGTCTCAGCTTTGTACGCCAATCTGCCAGTACAGTGAGAAAATCAGTGTTTTCTCTGTTACCATTACTAATTAGCATCCCTGGTGCTGGTGGCTCAAAAAGATAGCCAGAATATATATCAGAATGTACATTTCACTTGTCTGCTATCACTGCCCAGCTCCCAGTATCAAACTGCTGGTCCTCAGGTGAGATTTTGATTAGTTTTGTTTCATTTTACTCAGCAATTCCATTGGAAAGCATCAACATACATAGCGGATATGCTAGCTTGTAAGGAGCAAACTCTGGACCATGAAGCAATTTATCTGCCAGGTTTCTGAAGTGCAAAAGTGGGAAACGATGGTGAAGAGGCCATTCAGCTGGCAGTATCTGTGAGGATTATTCGGTAACAGTTATAGAACATGATGTCATAACATAACAGCCTGGTCTCGTGTCATTCTCATTGGCTGCAGTGGTAGTACCTATTTCTTGTGCCTCGGAACATCAGACCTGAAATCTGCAGGTCTTTTGCAGTCGGAGCAGTTTGCAGGTTGTGCTTTATTCTTTGAATGTCACCTGCCAGAATATCAATCATATGCATGAAGTTTTCACTCTTAACTTGTGACACAAATGGTAAATAGCCATAAATGGAAGTGGAAGGCTTCCACAGCGTATACGGAGTAAGCTCTTGCTAAATCAGGACTTGATGGCATGTTGCTTACTTGGCAACACAAACAGTTTCTTAAACAGAATATAACGATCTTTACCACACAGGCTAACAAGATTGTGGTGATTGCACATGTAATCTTACATGTAGAAGGATTAATTTACTTATTTTTAGAAAGACTACAAATCTCTTAAGAGTGGGCAAAACTAAGAGTATGAAGCATTGCTCCATATTAAGCACTTCCAGAAGGAAAAGACATATTACTACAGAAACAAATATAGGAAGAGTTTCTGCTGGACTCAGAGAATCTGTCACTTCCTGAACAAGAATTTAATTAGGTAATTACAAAATGTTAACATTTGATAATATTAGTGTTTTAGATGGCTTAAATACATTTCCAGATTCTGTGAATAACTTCCAGAAGATCCATGTTGGAAGTCCTTATTTGTTTTGCATGTGTGCTTTGTTCATTCTGGGCACTGACTGCCCCGAAGCGTTTTTATGGGGTAGCAGGAGGGACTCGTACTGCACAGTGCCCTCTCCCAGGTGCCTTCTCCTGCTGGTAAGAAGGAGACAACTGTTCTGCACAGATCTTTCTTGTCCCTAGCCTTTCCCTTCCCCATCCCCATCCCAGCTCTCTCTACCCTTGAATCAAGTGACTTCCCAATCTGTATTTAATTAAAGGACAGGAACTAACATTGTATACGTTGATGGTTCGTCATTCCATGCTGAGTTTTTTGGTATTCATTCATTTTAAATTCCCACACAGAGAAGAATAATCTCACATCTCTACATAAACCCCAGCATGAACTCAAGTTAAGAATACTGAAATGTTCCCAGAAGATGTCCTCTGCAGATGTCCAGACTCCTAATGTTGGTAGCTAGTGTGTGCACAGAGTTATACATATTTTAGAGCTTACTTACATGATTGAATCTAGCAGCTGTTAAACAGGAGTTATTGAACAATACTGAGAAAAACTTGAATTGTACATTACTTACAGTCTTATTATCAACACAGCATTTATTCCACCCCTTTTTCCAGGGTGTATGAACCCAGCCAGGCTGCCTAATGAGAAGCTGTAATTTGTGCAGAAACATATCCACTACATCCTGATTTCAGACATCCAGCCAAAGCCGCTGTATGGCAGCACTTGTTTTGGACTAGACAGCAAACCTAGCATGCAGACCAAGACTTGAATACATTTTAATTCTTTTAATGTACAGGGAGTGCATAATAGTTGATGACCTAAGAAGGCTGTGTAAGTAAGTATAATGGTGTTCTTGCAATACATGCATAGAATGGCAATACATACATAGAAGCTTTGCATATCCCCTTGCAGGACTGGAGAGGGCTTACTTCGACTCCCAGGCATTGTATTTTGTTTCCTTTTCCATGCTAGTGAGTCACATTCCAAGTCCCTGTTAAGGCGATAGGAGAATTAGTTTCAGCTGCTTCCCCTGCTTGCTCCAGTCCTGGCAGCAATGGAGCTGGTGAGCTGTGGCAGGACTAGAGTGGGGACAAAGACAGTTGCTTGGGCCCACATTCAGGTTCTGCCTCTTCCCCAGAGTAGCAAGGGCTGAATGGGTAAATGCCCTTACCTTTCCATGCCTCGTGGACTAGAATTCAGTGTGCATGCCTGAGTGTTTATGGATTTACTTATTGAAAATAAGAATAACTGATAGGTCTGTTCATAGCACTGGAAAAAGAAAAATTGCTAGTGATGCCAAGATACCCAGAGAATTAAAAGCACTAATTTGAGTAGGCATATTGTTATAGTTTTGAAATGGATACTTATCCCGATTTTCTCAGTTATGCACAAAAATATTTAAATAAACTTTCCACATTTGAGGGGATGTTATTTTTACAACAGTTGCTTTCTCTGTTAGGTTAATGATCAGTGATCTTCCTTCCTCACTCCCTTCCTTCCTTGTTTTTCTTAATTTGATGCTTAGTGATGGGCAATTTTTTAAGTCATTCCTAATCTATACAACATTGTGAGTTGCTGACATAGCAGTAAACTAGTTGCCAATTATGAGAATTATTTTTTTAGGGAACTTTTGCTGTGTGGACTCTGTAAATCAATTTGCATGTGAGTTTGTGTGAAAATGTCCCTTAGAACAATAGCCCTGTTTCATAATAATTAGAAGCTTACAGCTGTGGTGAAATATAGCCTTTTCCGGTGATTAAGAGTAATTTCCAGAAAACAACCTCGCTGAGTTGTGATATCCACACTATTATAAATACTATTTCTCAATAAAGCTCTGCTACAAGGGAACTCATTTTCCTATAAATGTATAAAAATACACTTTTTGACCTTTTCTAAACAGTTTATAGCAGGGCTTACATAGAAAATCTTTCATTTGTGAACTCATTTTCATCTTTTGTTGTGAAAGAAAGGACAGCTCAAGCTACTCAAAAATCTTTCATTTTGATTTTCTCTTTTATTTTTTTTTTAACTCCAAAGTGATTTGCATTTTGAAACAAGCTCATTAAAGCCAGAGAAAATGAAGTACTCACAAGTAGAAAATACCTCATCTGGAAGCAGTGTGTTTTAAAAATTGTTTTTGCTTTTATTTGCAAAACAGTACATAGATTGGAATTAGCTATTTTCTTTCTATGTTTTGATTTTGATGTGCCAACATTTTATGATGACTTTTCTGCAAAATGCTTTTTTTTTTTTATAGGTCAGATTAGCAATTTTCATTTGGTAATGAGAAAACTGTATGCTGTTCTTCAAATGATCACTGCACTTTAACAGTAATTGGAAAATCCAGTTGCATGCCAGAATGAGAATTTGAAATGCAAAATATGGCACCTTGGTGCATGGCTTAATTTTGAGTATCTATCTGCATTTCTATCACAAGCATGTACTGCATGGAACCGCTGTAAAAGTACGTTTCTATACCACACTCAGGTATCCTAGCACTGAGTTACGACTAGTAATGCAAATGAAGGAGCAAAATTTGTTAGCTGATGGTACTAACACAGTTCTGCTGCTGAGGCAGCGTTTGCAAGGCAAGAAAAAAGAATATTTTTCTTTAACAGGAAATAAGCTTCAGATCCATAGCAATTTCTTGTATATTTGCATCAAATCACATCTGGGCTGGGCTTCTCTAACCAACCTTTAAGCAGATCCCTTTGCAGTTTCTGTTGTCTTGCAGAGGGGACACTTATGGTCACTAGGCCACTGAGGCAGAAGTAATTACATGGCTACAGAGGACTTCTGTGGGAGAGATTTCTTTCCTGTGAGTCAACCAGACAAGAACCCAGTGTCCAGCTCAGTGGATGAAAAAATTGGAGCTGAAGGCACAAGAACAGACATCAGTACAATGCTGGAAAAAAATAATGAAATGTAAAAATTATGTCTCTTACAACAGTGACTCATTCAATTGCAGAACACAAGTGAGTTATTGTAAACATTATAAGGCCCAGAAATTAACAAGCGTTAATCAAAGTAAAGGTTGAAAATACTCCTGAGCTGGATAATGTATGCCAAAGCTAGCCTGCAAAGTTGGCAGTCAGAAAGGTAATTGTTTTACTTGGAAAAGGAGCAAACTGAGCATGTATTCTATCACTCCATTAAGTTGTTTTTCATTTTACCACCATTTAAAGACTAAATCGCAACACACTATGTAATTCTAAGAATATATTTAGCTGTTGTTTTCCTTGAAGGCATTCCAAGGTTTTAATATCATCCCATATTGATAGTTGTTCCTTTGTTAAGAGATACATAGCAGTAACCACTTAATGTACTGCAATAGAGGTCATTTCCAGAGACTTCCACTTTTGAATGAAATTTGCTGAGAGCAGAGCCACTTGTGGGACTCACATTGCTATAAAAGAGAATTTGAAGAGCTTTCCCAGGTATAAATACATACATAATGCTAATCCAGGTGCTTGAAAAATTAGGAACTTATTAAAAAAAAAAAAAAGGTTCCTTTTACTCAGTTCTTGTACTAGAATGTTCTCTAGTTCTATACATTCTCTAGTTCTCTAGGCTGGTGAGTTTTTTAATTGAAAAAACAACAACCACAGCAACTGAGCTTCTCAGGAAATAGTACGACTTTGGGAACTTGAGTTCTAAAAATTATTAAAGAAATCACAGTAAAAGAGGGATCATGAAGACTTTTGCCTGGAGATACTTTTCTAGGAAAGATTGACTATGAATTAAAAAATTTACAGTGCTCTTTATAATCCATTATACTCCTGGTAGAGCCAATGTCAAGGTGATACCTGAAAAAAACCTCCAAAACACTATTTTTCTTTACTTTTCAACATTATTTATGTAGAGGAAATGGCTGAAGATAAAAACTTCTGGAAAACTGTCACTAGCAGTGCCTCTAAAACATGTATATTCTGGGAATTTCAGTGTTTGTGGCATTCTTCAAACTGATGTATTTTTTTTCCAAACGCTGAATGCATTTCTCCTACAAGCACAAAATGTGCAGTCATTTCCCTGTTTCGAAGACTAGTACTTTGCTTCTTACTTTGATCCTGTGTATTCCTTTATTTGGTATTTGGAACTTATCATCCATTGTTTCTAAGGCTTTCTAGCTTTGTTGCTGTTTCCTCTTTGAATTGTTGCTGTAGTTAATGTCAGTTACCTGATTCAATTTCAGTTTTCACTATTGCAGCCTATATATTGTGGCTGCATTACTGGTAATGCCCAAAATTATTTAAGGTGTAACCACCTCATCTATAACTGTGCCTTGTTTACATTAGGAGTGTGAGAACTGGCATTTCTATACTTTCCTTTTGCTATTTAACATGCATTCTGATTGGAACAGACAGCCATAAATGTCACTAATTTCTGCAGAATTAATATTTATAAGAAATACTGGATAGATTTACTTTTCCTTTAGTTTTTCTTCCATTGATTTCTGAATTCAAAACAAACAAACAAACACACAAACAAAAAAACAACCAACCAACCATCAACCTAGTTCACAGGCTTAAACACACAGATGACCCTCTGGAAGTATTATATTATTACCCCACTTCTACTGTTGTTCCAGAGCATGGGAGCACTAGAATTTCTCAAACACTGGTAAGTTTAGGACTTTTCTTAAGGAAAAACATTTTCTCCTTCTTCTTTTTCAGAAATGATTTATTTGTTAAATCGTCCACTGTCACAAAAAGGCCAGCATGTGGGCTCATCTAAACAGAGAGATCCCTGCAATAATGGCTTTGCTGACATAGCTCTACTATAGACCATAGTACGTAAGCTCTAGGAGATCTAACAGAGAACAGATTACTGCTTCCTTCTATCTGTTCTGCAGTACTGGCCCTCTGCCAGAATGTAAGTGACCCTTCAAGAGAGCTAAAATTCCTACCTGCTTCAGTGGGCAAGTTTATTTAAACTGTTAGGCCTTGCCTACTGTGGCATGGATAGCATTCTGCTGTGAAGGTGGTGGTCACTCACAACGGGGTGGATGAGTAGTAGACAATCATATTTTAAAAATGCCATACACAGTCTGCCCGAACCACCAAGAGGTCTGCAGAGACAGCTCAAAAGCATGACTGAGTTACTGTGGTTACCATTCATCAGGTGAGTCTCACTGAGAGTCTTACTCTCATGAGTCTCGCTTCATGAGCACTTAGACTATGTAATAGACAGAAGCATTTTACTCCTTGGTTGCCTGGTCACCTCTTGTAATGCTGCTAACATGTCTTGTTGAGCCTTGACACTCCATCAAGTTTCTGAGCAGTTTCTGAGCAGCCTCTTTAGCGGAGACCTTGAGAATGCTTCCACGAAAGTGAACCCAGTGAACTACAAATTTTTTTATCTGCTCAGGTACACTTATCCAGGGATTTCATAAGCACAAGAATGACATTTAGGTTGCATGACTTTTTTTTTTTTTTTTTCCAGTTCTCCAGCCAACAGAGCTGCCCTGGCAAGAAAAAAACAAAACAAAACAAAACACACACACACACACAACACTGTTGTGTGGACCTAGTGTGAAGCAAGCATTTGGATGGAAAATTTCAGCTGATGTTTGACAGCCATAAGCATCTGTAAACACTGCTTTTATACTGGGAAATGTCAGACATCCCTGCAATACTGCTAGCATCTCTGCGTTTATTTTAAGCAGAATGAACACTCACGTGAATGGACTGAGTCAATGAACATCTCTAGGAAATACATAATACCTGACATTTTTTCAAAGTGAAAGACTGTTTCAGAGGGATGCTTAGCCTCACAGGAAAGACGCCTGGATGGAAACTTGCATGTTCGGTTATCCTTCTGTCAGACTAGACCCTTCCTGTGGTACTCAACTCCTGCTGTGAAAACAAACAAAAGAAAACCCCTCTGTGAGCTCGCTTATTATCTAAGAAACTTGCTTGTGAGCAACACGGGAAAAAAATCCCTTCGCCTCACTTCAGGCTCTGTAGTGAAAGAAGGTGTTTATGCATTAACTCCTTGCTCCTCTCTTTTCTCGCCCGCAAAACGGGGCACCACCACCTCCAGCGAGGGAGCGGACTCGGGGTCAGATGCAGGTGTTCCTGGCGCCCGGAGCGGGGCTGTGCTCCCTCGGGACGGCACGGCCGGCTGCCGATAGTGCCTCCCGGGACTATACATGACTGCCGGGGCCGGCTGCGGCGCTGACAGAGCGTGATCCCCCCGCGCAAGTGTGCCGCGCTGTCCGCCCCTCTGCCCCCAGCCTCCAGTTACAGTCCTGGCAGGAGGCGGCGGCGCTCGGCTTCGCCTTGCAGGGCTATTTTTGGCCGACGGCAGAGGTGCCGCCGGGGCCCCGAGCCCGCCTCCGTCCCGGGGGGCCGGCCGTGAGGGAGCCCGACCCCGCGGCGGCCGAGGGGGGGGGCGGCACCGCCCGCCGCCGCCCCGCCAGCCAGCCCGGCCGCCAGAGGCTGCCGCTCGCCAGCCGAGCCACAGCCGGGCGGGCGGCGGCGGGGCGCCGCCATGGAGAGGACCCCCATCCCGGTGCTGACCGTGCAGACGGCGCCCTACGAGGACCAGCGGCCGACGGGCGGCGGGGGGCTACGGCGCCCCACGGGGCTTTTCGAGAGCCAGCGCAACTACCTGCCCAACTTCGTGCAGAGCCTCCTCTCCTCCGTCGACCTCCGCGACCGCCAGGGCTGCACCATGGTGGTGGGCAGCGACGGCAGGTACTTCAGCCGAGCGGCCATCGAGATCGTCGTCCAGATGGCGGCGGCCAACGGGGTAAGACCAGCGAGCCCTCCCCGCCGCCCTCGCGGCCCCCCCTCAGGGCGACGGCTGCCCGCCCGCGGCCCTTCCCGCCCCGCCAACGGCCGCCCGCCGCCTCACGCTTCGGCGCCCCTCAGGGCTCGGGCTCGCCCCTCAGGCGGCTCGGCGCGGTTCGCCCCCGGGCTGTGCCGGCCCCGCCGCCCCTTAGGCTGTGGTGCCCCAGGGTGTAGCCGAGGTGTCCCTGAGAGCCCCGGGGGGCTGCCGGCCCCGCCGCCTCGCTTCACGCCTCGCCCCTCCTGGGGCAGGCGCGGGAGCTGGAAAACGCGTTTGACCCCGCGGCAGAGAAATGTGGCGGAATTAGAAATAAGTGTGTGGGAAACGAAGGTGTCAAGCGTGTACTCATGATCCTTTAAAGACGTAACGGGAAAATATTGTCGAAACAGGAGAAATACAGCACCTTGGCTGCACCTTAGGAAAAATTGTTCTTCCCTGTTCACCAGACGAACAAATTATGAAATACAAGAAGACAACAGTGACAGATAACTCTAATCAGATGGTTTACAGGTTTCTTTTGTTCAATTTTGAAAATAAAAAATAGTAAGAGAACCTATATCTTCTGATAGTACACACTTATGTGTCTATTTGTATGTATTTCCAGCTTTCTAGTTGGAAATATCAGCTAATGTAGGCTCAAAGTTTTCACTTTAAATCAGAGTTGAAACTGCTGTCTCTTCGTGGCTAATTTGATTCTTCAGGTCTTGCAAAAGAAGCAATACAATTTTATCACATTTTTATTAGTGAATTGACTTGATCTTTTTTTTTTTTTTTTAAATTTCCCCAAAGTTCTTTACATTCAGTCCAATTTCATAACCAGAATGTCATTCAACTTCAAAGCAAATTTCCGTGTGTCTGAATCTTTCCTTCTCATTACTGTCAAGTACGAGCTGTGTGGTTTAGCCAGCCCGTTGCAAACAACGAGCAGTTTTAATTTATCCCTAAATTGCGGTCGCACCAGTCCGATGCTACCAAACACACGCTGAGCAGCACCTGAGGTTTCAGGGAGCCTGGCTGCCTTGTGTACCAGGTGCCTTTGTAAACTCGCTGTTCATGCAGGGCTTGGCACGGGACGGAGTCTCAGTGGCACCGGGTGCGAGGAAGGCTCTCGGGGCACCCGCCAGGATATGCAGCATGGGGAGCGAGCACCGGCTGTGGGGAGCAGCAGGGTGCCACAACTTGCTGCTGGGAGCCCCATGGGAGGCCCAGAGGAGCCCTTTCCCCTGGCCCCTCTTCCAGCTGGCTCGGTGAGGGAAGCCGCTGGAACTGTCTGCTGACAGGGCAGGATAAAGCACAGTGAAAGCTAAAGCGGCAGCCCTGCAGCGAGAGCTGCTTTGCCTCTCCTGAGGTCACGCGTGTCCCTTGTGTGGACAGTGTGAGTTAGGGCTGCAAGGTGACCACAAGGACTGAAGTGCTGAGGGAGGCAAGAAGTTGAGGGCTTAGGAGAGCAGGGGGTTCTCAGCCAGACTGTGCTGTATTCCGGACTCCTTCCTGGCTAATTTTCCTGTCAGCTTGCCTCCTTCCAACTTCTCCTGTCACATTCCCCATTCCCCTGCAGATTAAGCCTTTTTGACCTCAGGAGGTTTCCAATTTGACAGATCGCTGGCACTTTGCTGTAATAGTGCTTCCTCTTTTCTTAAGTTACTGCAACTTTCTTGGAAACAGTTTCTCCTGACTGTTTTCTGAAGCCAATAAACAGAGTTTCTGTGCTCAACAGTTCCCACAAATATGTGAATTAAAGCACAATACTCTTACTAATGATACAGTTTTAGAGATTCAGGAGGCTGGTTGGTGGGGTGACACTGACATTGAAAAGTCTTCCTGTTTCCATGTGCTCCATCCCTTCTCTGCCATCCCGACCTTGTGCACCCTCTTCCTCATCTCTCTACAGCACACTGTAAGTCCATAAGCCTCACTTTTTTTTCTTTTCCCCAGTGAGTACTAATTGCACATTTTATTCTATGACTGTTAAAATGTGACAGCTGGGAAATTATCTGAACATCCCTGAAGCCATTGTTCAGTGCTATGCTGGATAACTTGGCCAGGGGGGGGAGGGGGGGGAGAGAGAAAGGGAATACTCCTGAGGGCAAATATCTTTCCCTCTGGGCGAGGTGAATGTCACTAAAAGGAGCGTGGCCAATATCACAAGGGGAAAAAAAGTGAGCTGGCATAGACAGGATGATATGAAAAGTGTGGAAGCCTTGAAGCTGCACTTAAAACCTTTACCTGCAGCAGAATTCCAGTAGGGTGATGGCCAAATAGTGCTCAGAAACTGAACCTGATTCTCTGTCCTGCAAGACATGTACTGATCCGTATGGTTAATTGTGCCTGCTGAGTATAAAAATAAAGGGGATTTTCTATTATCAACTGTAAAAGTATTGCCCTTTAGAGTCACTAGGTTCCCCTTGTTCTAATTCGGTGACTCACCCCGCATTCTCCCTGTGTTAGCAGCCGAGCACAGTTGGCATCGGCCCCAGGACAAGGAATGAGCTGAGGCCCCCTGCCCAGTCAGCTGCCACTGCTTGCCCTGCCTTCCTGTCATCAGCGGTCCCTCCTGCTCTCACCCTCCAAGTTGGGGTCGCAGGTATACACTCCACAGCTGCAGCTTGTGGAGGCTTCTGCTGTTGGCAACAGCTACAGGGTGGTCCATGCCATGCAACTGTAGTCTGCACATGGTTCACCGCATCTTTCTGTTCAGAAAAATGGGTATAGGCTAGCTGGAAGTGGTCACCCTTTGATGGAGCGCACGGATGGGTTTGCAGCAAACTCATTTAGCTAAGGGACTGCACGTCACGGGAGCGTGAGGGAGTGTAAAGAAAGCCAGACAGGTCCTGTCCTATTCCAGTTTGCAGTAGCCACTTTTGCAAAATGAGATGGTAGGAGAATATCTGAGGCTCTATCTTCCTTTTCACCTGTGTCCTGTCAGTAGCAGTGTCCGTGTATCTTATCAGAAAGAACTGAGGCAGAAAACTCCATGACATGTAACACAGTTCCACTATAAATTCAATGCAAGTATTCCATTAGACCCATCAACTGGATGTGGCACTTTATTTTTGATGCATAATTTAGGATAAATTTAAATGAGAAACAATTATGTCAGGGTCTGATCAGAAGCATGAATTGATGATCATACTTTGTCTATGGAAAGTCATAGCAACATCCCAGAGGAATCACAGAGTACTGCTAATAATGCTGTAAAGGTTTGAGATGGCAAAGAATTTTCCAGTTGTCTTTATAATATCATGTTGTTTTTATTTCCCATGGTCTTCCGTGAAAATCTCGCCTTTCCTTCCTGCACCTGTATGACTGACATATTTGCTTCTTTGTTGAGCCTGACAGTCAGTTATCATTAAGATACTGTAGTGAAAGATCGGATGGCATTGCCCCATGCTGTTCAGGATATAATCTACTCTCTTGTATTCTTTCAAGTTTAATTGACTGCGGCATGTGAGGGAGAGATTACTGGAAAGAATAATAATAAAAAAGCATTAAGTGACTCCATGTTGATCGACTGAATTGTCTGCAAATGCACAGCTGCACGTGGTGATATTGCATAAAAATGTTCTTTTAAAGTACTTGCTAGGACGACTATTCTTTTGGCCATTTGAGTTTGCTGAGGATCATGGTCTTTGTTGCTGCTGTTGCTACTAAAAGCAGAGTGACAAAATAGAATGTGGCATGGGGCACAGTATTAGAAGAGCCATTACATGCCTGTGATCTTGTAGCCATGCAAGTTTTTGAATTCCAAAGATAGTCTTTCCATGCTATGAAACTGTCCAAGATTTTCAGAAGGATATTACTGGAACTTTAATTGTGAGTCAGTATACAGACCCTATTTCATTTCTGTTCTAGCCCAGATTGTGTGAAGTCTGTAAATCTGAGAGTTCATTACTTAAAATTAATTAGATGTCAGTTTAATATTTGATTCAGAGACAAAATGAACAGCAACTGGGCCAAGAGTGGATGAGGCTGTGCATTCCTGCCACCAAAATGAAGAGAAGAGAGGAAGATGTGTACACTTATAAGGAGTGTCTTCAGGGATTTTCACAGAAACACTGAAGACCTTCATATAGAGCAAAGCTCTTTGCAACGGTCACCACAAACAAAATATCTGTGTACTATAACATACAATTTCACTTTCATCCTTAATTTGGAATACTAAATATTACAGTATTTTTACAGTATGGAAATTAGTGTAATGAATAACATTTCTAATTAGAATACACACAATAGCCTCGTGACAAATGTTGAAGGGAAAACAAAGTAGTCCTGTTCATATTAATTTGGGGCATCCAGAAAAATGAGAAAGATGGTTTGTGTTGAACAGGAGAAAATGGAGGTACAGTGAAGAGAGAATGCCAGGTAATTTGTGTATTCTGAATACTCTACATATTTTGCTTACTTCAAACAGTAGTTTCTGTGGGCTTGAAAGCACAAATCTAAACCTTGCTTAGAAGTACAGAAGAATTCATGATATACCCTGTTTTCAAATATAAATGTATTTGTACTTGAATACATCAAGATAGATTCAGCTCTGTTGTTTTCAAGCATTTTGCAAAATATAATTCTTGTCCTTTTGCTTACCCATACACAATTCCGTTCTAAGAGTTGGCACCCATTTCTGACAGCTGTATTTGGAAGATTGAGTCATTGCTCTAGTGTTCTACAGGCTTCATAGTTTAAAAAAGGGAGAGAAAATGTTCAAAACATTTTTTTTTTCAATATTTATTTTCATTATGCTTTCCTTCTCATAATAAATGTACATGGTATAGGCTGGAAGAATGTTTGTTAAAGCCTGTTAACTAATGTTCTGTGTTTTTTCTAAAGCTTCGGTACAATTGGCAATAATGGTTAAATGACACTACTAACACAACAGTCTTGCAAGAAATGGCATCTTGTCCAAAAACTTCTTCACGGACTGAAAAGAACCCATAAAAGGACACATTCAAATTCAAAATAATTTGAAAAAAATCTGTATTTCTCTATCAAATTACTTACATGGCACTGGTATAAATAAAACAGTAAGTAATGCGGCTAATTGAAAGTTTTCTTTCTTGAACTTGATTCTGAAAGTGCCTCAAGGCATGTGCTTGAACAGCTAGTGATTTCAGTGCCCCTCCTGGAGGAGTTTTGAAGGTGTTTTACCGTATGTGTTTTCTGAGGCAAAAGTGTGTCTTGTCAAAAGTCAGCCCACAACAACTGGAAACACTTCTGCTTTATAAAAATAAGTCTTCCTTGTTCCACAATGTAGGAATTACATTTCTGCAGTAACAAGTAGCGTTGTATATAAACTATTTTTGAAGTAGTTTAGTATTCAAAACAGTTGAATAAAGGAAATGCAAATGTAACATTAGGAGATTTAAAGTAGTTGTAAAAGATGGCAATAACATTACATGCATGCTAAGTTGTCTAGTCACTAAGAGAGATACTAATTTTGTTCTGTAATCAGTGAAATAACATTTAATCAGCCACTTCACTAAGCTTGGGGATAGAAGCGGAAGAAAGATGCCTTTATTGTTGCTCCTAAGATTTGTAAATTGTGATAAATTGAGAGATTGACAAACACATGTACTGTAAATTACTGCTTAGTTTTACCTTCAGGGAGAAGCAGGAGTGGGAAGGCCGGAGAGACAGAGAGCCAGAAAGCGATACAGAGTCTGCCAAGAGCAAATGCTGTCACAGGGCACTAGCACAACATTTAATCTGTTCTTCAGGGAGAACTAATCACTACTGTGTTTTGTTCTTCTACAAATAATCAAATGTTTTTCTCAGGTTTTGCAAATAGGAAGACGGTATTGTTCTTAATCATTCAATCTTAGGCTAATGAAACCATATTATTAGTCTTGAATAAGAAATAAAATTGTTCAATACCACTGAACTGAGCAGAAATGAGGTTCAGCCATCTGGTACATGTGTTAACCATGCGTATGCCCCACCTTGACCAATCGACCATGCCAATGGAAGGACTTAGAAAAAAACATCTGTTGAAACAAAATGTCGATTTTGTTATTTGCATAATTTTCCCCCCAAAGCATACACATTTCCCTGGAAAATATTATAATTAAGGTAGAATAATGAGAAACCGCAATTTTTGGTTTCTTATATTTATTTCTTATCATTTCCTTCATAATTGCCCCTACCATGGAGAAAAAAAGGCAGTGAGACAAAACATTTTCCTAGTAGTAGCAACAGTAAATCAAATGAACCCTGAAAGTTTTCAATGAACTTTACTTATGATTTAGATAGCTTTCCTGTTTTCTAGCAAAAAGATCCCAAGGAATCAAAATTATCTGCAGAAACTGTGAAAAGAGATCAGGGTGGATAAACACGTCATCCTAGCACAAGATCTTGAGATAGAAACCTCAGTTAATAGACTATGTTGTTCTGAATATATATATATTTTTTTTTTAATTTGAAAACAGGTCTTGTCATTGTCAGTGAAAGAGAAATAGCTAACCGTAGTTCTGTGTTTTGTGAGAGTTAGAAAAAACAACAACTAGTTTTCCATTTAGAAGTTGATTGTTTCGATTTGGAAGTCTTTCTTTATTGTTAAAATGGTTGACAGTAACAGGCTTAATAAATTGTCTATCCTTTGCTTTTCTGAAACTATTTGGAATCCCACCTCTAAATAACTGTTAAAGGCCTCACACAAGTGCTGGACTCAGAAGATCATCTATATAAGGAACAAGTATTTCTACAGAGGAGGCAGGTAGTGACATCTCATGTGCTGTTGCTTTTCCACACAGACTGTAAAGCCATAAAATCTCCCTTAAAGTAGAAAAAAAAATCTGAGGTTGAACTCCCTATTTTTTGGTAGGGAATGTGAAGGATTTGGTATTCTCCTTCTCTTTCCCTCCTTCCCCCCCCCTTTCTGTTTTTAACCTTCCTGAACTGTTACAGAATAGGTGGTTTTATGGTTTGTTTTTTTTTTTTTTTTGGTTTGGTTTGCTTTGTCTTGGTGAGGCTATTAAAAATATTTTGCAGTATCTTCTGAAGCTCTATATAGAGCTGCCTCAGTTCTCATCTGTAATATTAACCTTCCCCTCTCATCAATGCTTTTTTACTTGCCTGTTTCACAGGAACTAGAACCTTTTTTATTTCTCTGTAAGTAAATTTCTAGTTGGCTCCTAGTTTATTTATGTTGAGTTGAAACTGTAGTATGTGTAGGTGATGAAGGGAAGGTTTTGAAATTGGAACCACACAGTAGAGCTGCACATAATACCAAACACATTGAGTCAGTGTTTAATAACACCACCTGAGAGCATTTTTTTTTTTTAGTTTAAGGATGGTGAGAACTTCTGCTCAGCTCTGCCCTGGGAAATGCAGCCTGTTCATCTGGAATAGCCAAAGAGTAAACAATGACTGAAGGAGAAATAGTATTTTCTACGGGGCAGGACATCCAAGGATATTTGGGTTACAGAGTTGTGACTTAGAGATTACAAGTTTTAGTATGTTCAGTACTTGTGATTGCACTGAAAGGCTCCTCCATGAAGGCAAGTTGCTTGCTGTTCTCTCTTAGCTTGTTGAAGCTCCAGCCCTGCACACACTGTATCCACACAGTCAGCCGTAAACTATACTGATATTTGAGGGTCTTTGCTGATTCATAGGGATAGCTTGAAAAGTCTGATAACAGGATCATGCCCCGGTACTGTGCTTGGAAGCTTTGCAAATCACTGTTGGGCCTATGCTCGTGCTTGCTGCACCAGGGCTACAAGATACAATATTTGTTCACACTCCAGAGTAGCATCCAACCAACCTGTGTACGTGTTTTTTTCTGCAAGCGAATAGGTTCCATAGCAGGAATTTATATTTCCATCTTAGCCACTGTATACATCTATACTGTGTGTGTGTATAGCGTGTGTGTGTGTTTGCTTATTAATGTTCAAGAACTTAGTACCATTCAGAATATTTTAACCTCTTTTTTCACCTAGATTGGCAGATTGGTTATTGGGCAGAATGGTATCTTATCCACACCTGCTGTTTCATGTATTATTCGAAAGATCAAAGCAGCTGGAGGTATTATTCTAACAGCTAGCCACAGTCCTGGGGGACCTGGAGGAGAGTTTGGAGTCAAGTTTGAGGTTGCTAATGGAGGTGGGTCTTTTTTTATTAATGCGTTACCACATTGCATCTCAGTTTGATGAAAATACAGTCCAACTGATTTTACCTGTTAGTGGTTTTGGTTATTCTGTTAGAACTAGAAAGAACACTATTTTTTTCCTTTTTGTTCTCAGGGGTAGGAGTGCCTTTGTTTGCATGCATACGTACAATAAATATTAAGCGTTCATTAAAGTCCTTGTGAGATCGCTAAGATTTCTACAATGGAGTTTTACTATCCCATTTTTATTGTATTTTACTTAGTCTGCCAGATCATTGTAACAATTTTCTTCCTTTTATAAAGATGCTGATGAAGGAACTTTGTTTTGCTTGTATTTCTGTGTTGCTTGTCTTGGCATTTACTTTAAAGTGTTTAATTTCAGAAGTGCTGTAAGCAGCATAACTTACATGTCTTATATAGAAGAAAGAACTTCTCATGTTTACCCAGAAAATAACTGCATTTATCAAAGGAGAGTTGTACCACTTTAGTTAACTATTGTTAAACACTATTGTTAAATAGTTTAAATTTTACTCTTGAATAATGTAATTTGTGTATACAGCTGATGTCTCATTTTCTGAAATCTGCAAGTTCACACGTAATTATGTTACACATTGTATATGTTTTATGTTGTAGATCTGTGCACACCCATAAAACATCACAGCGACAATTGCCGACACCTTGTATAATTCATAAATGTAGAGTGCGTTCCTTTTGAAAATCTCAAAGTGCCCTTAAAATAATGTTTTCTTGCCTATTGTGAATCTGGGAAGACTTGACAAGGGGATGCTTCTCCCTTGTCTATTGTTTGACTGAAAAACATGCATAGTTAAACCAGTGGGATTTTATAAACAGAACAGGCTTGAATCCTAGAGAGATTAAAGGGACTATGTAAGGGCAGACAGTGAGAAAGCCAGGGGTAGAGCACAAACACACCAGAACCAAACTGTTAGATGCTTTAGCACTCTGTAAACTTCAAAATACCATGTACCACCTAAAATCTGTTTGGTAAGTAGGTAGCAGTTGGTGGAGCATTTTTTTTTGTGGTGTATTTTGCCATTTTAAAGAAAATTCAAAAAGGCTATTAAACTTTAAATTTAAACCTTTATAAATATATATATACCTGTGCTTCTCAAGCACAGGTGACAGGGTTCAATTATTTATGATAATCTGCAAGGACAAAATGTAAAATAGTTGGTTTAACTTGTCATTGAGAAAATGTGGGTTAAGCACCAGGCAAGACTTTTTGTCTCAGAGAATAGTTGAGCACCACAACAAGCTCCTAGGGGAGGCTACTGTTGCTCAGTGTTCTCATGCAGTCTGTTTTGCAGATCCTGGCTAGGCAAACAGGCTTATTTCTGTAGTTGTAGGAGAGAATGCAGAGTGACACTATGGGATTGCCTTAGCTGGAAGTATTTCTAGATGAAATATCCATTCATCGAGGATGATCTAGAGCTAATTAAACCTGTCCTCACCCTACAGGTAGTTTTGGAATAGACCAGTAAGAAGTCATTTTCTAAGCCAAGTAAAGAGTTAAGTGACTGTTACTTGTTGTATTGCCTTGGACTATCTGATGTACTGGATCTGAGATGTGGCAAGGTGATTCATGTGGCAAAACTGCATTGAATACAGCAGCATTGCTAGAGGAGGTGGGGATTTAGTGGTGAAAAGATTGAGACATTGGATCAGGAGAGAGTGAACATAAAAGAGAATATAGGAAGTCATTTTTCAGAGTGGAAGTGTAGGAGAAGAAGAGTCAGATAAGCCAGAATAGTCTTTTGTTGTAACTTTGAAATCTTGTATTACATACAGCATAGCTTAGGTGGTAATTTCTACATCAAGCCTGCAATTTTTATCAGATTGTCAGTAAATTTTGTAAAATATAGTCAATCTTCAGGATTTGGTAATAAAAGTAATGCATGAGTAAGATGTGATTTCTGTTTTTCAATGACCTAACTGTTCCAGGTCAGAATTGCTTGTCAAGCGATAAAGTTATTTTGAATTCTAACAAAGATATATTTCATTAAGCCATTGGAGGGAAGCTGAAAGAAAATAACACTGTTAATCTGGTAAAGTATTTATTAATGATAATCTATTCTGAATGAAATTAAGTGAAACACCCAACTATCTCAGCTTCACAGGTATGCATTTGCAAAAACCCTACAAAATACCAGAAACTGTTTCTGACAGTTTTTCCATTAATATATATGTTGAGATGTTGTAGAAATAAAAATGTCGAAGTCTTTGAGCAATAAACCCAAGGAAAGTTGGCTGTAATTGTTTTTCCCTGGGTAATGATTGACTTAAATAAGTTTTATGAATGCATTGAGTGAGATTACACTGTATTTCCATGTTGTATTTTTTTTTTCCAAAAATATGTTAAATGTGTTACAATGTAAGAAAAGACCATATTTTACTACAGTGTTCTTTTTTGGGACTTATTCTTCAATAGTGCTGATACATTCTTAAACTTTTTTTTTTTTTTTTAAAGTAGCAAACTATTTTGGTAAATCTTAAAAATTGAAAAAAAAATATAAAAAATGAAACAACATGCTCTCTTTTCTTATAGGACCTGCTCCAGATGCAGTTTCAGATAAAATTTATCAAATCAGCAAAACCTTGGAGGAATATGCAATTTGTCCTGATCTCAGAGTTGATTTATCTCGCTTAGGAAGACAAGAGTTTGATCTGGAGAACAAATTCAAACCTTTCCGAGGTATAGACATAGGCTTTTATGCATGCTACATTTGTTTATTCTAGATACTAGAGTTGCTGCAGAATGATAGTTGGTAACTATTTAAACAAAATTTAATTTCTTCATAATGCTTTACTACTACCAGTTCTTAAAATATTAAGCAGTACAGGTAAGTGTTCCATTTGTCTTGCACACAAGGGAGCTAAGGCATGGACTGCAAGCGCATTGGGCCTTATCATTTAGTCAAATACCTTTGTAGAATATATGTGCTTAGGCCTGCTAGTGGTTAAACAGAAAACACAAACATTTTTGGGCTAGGTATAAGTTGCTCATGTAAGTCTTATTCGCAGAACAGTTAGTGAGAATCTTGCTTTACTCATTCTTTGCTCATACTTCCTTTCTGAAAAGTTGTGAGATACAGAAGGAGTAACTTAAAATGTGAAGTAACTCGAAGCACATGTTTAATTTTAAGCATGTCAACAATTTTATGGCTACACTTGACTTAAAATGAGATAACACTGCCATTTTGTCCTGAAGGAGTCAAAAGCAAAGGAAGGACTCCAGAAGAGGAATATTCCAAATAGTGTAAAACTTCTGTGTGGCCTTGGGAACTATTCCTCATTCTTGACGGTCTAGAATTAAAGCCACCTGGTTTTCCACAACACATTTTCTGAGGGAAAGTACATTTTGATAGATGAAGTTTGTGATTTAAATACAAATCTTATATTATGTTTTTTTGTTTTGTTTTGTTTCTGTTGTCATTTAAAATAACATGTTCTTTTTGGCTTCTATTGCAAACAAAAAGCAAAGAAAATTCAGCTCTTAACACCACTCCAGAATCATACTTGATCGCTGAATTTTGATTTTTCAGCATTTTAATCTCTCCAAATTGTATATTTCAAAATGAAAATTGAAAAAAAAAAAAAAAACAAAACAAAATACCTGACAAGTAGCATAAAAATAGATTAAAAATAACTTCAATTTTATTGAATTTTCTTCTGAGGAAAAATTGTTTCCCAATCATCTCTCCCCAGAATGCATCATTCTGGGACAATATAGCTGCCAGAGAACCCTCCTGCAATTGGCCTACAGGTACATGAATAAATACAATTTACACAGGTCTGAATGCAAAATCAAGTTGCAGAAAGAATGAAAATAATTTAAAAAGTATTTTAAGATTTTATCTGATGTATTTCAAACTTCTCATTACTCAGTTGTACGAACTAACTCCTGCAAATCAAGACTACAGAGGTGTTGAAACAACTGAGAATAAGCCAGTTGGATTTGGCAGGAACTAAAATAATTTTTAGATTTTAATCTTGCATGCACTTTACCTTAACATGTGTGAGCAGTTCCACTGAAGTTGAGGCATTTGTTCATTTGTGTGAAGCTTGGATCCTGCATATACTGTATCTTCTTAGCCCTGCTCCTAATATACAAAACTGTCTTTTAGTGAATTTTTGAGAATGTCACTTTATACCACAGAATTGACTCTTTTTCAAATAGGCTTTACAGATTACTTTTCAGCCTTGGGAACTTTTTTTTTTTGGGTTTGTTTCTCAGTTCAAGTGTATTTTGCTAATCTATTCTAAGCTTTTTTCTTAGGCACAAAAATATCTGTGTCATTTTCATGTTACGCTGAAGAAGAGCGGTGGGGTGAGGTCAGTGTTTCTGAGGAAAACTGGCTGATATTCTAAGTAATAATTTAACTTGTAACTAAATTATTTCAAGATATTCATTTAACCAGATAAAAAGGCATTTGTATAACATATGCTTTTTAATTTAATTAGGAAAAGTAATATGTTCCAAGATGATTGAAAAGCATGGCTTTTGGCAGGTGCTTGATAACTGCTTTGATTATGACAGACTTACTTTCATTAATTCATTTTAGTTTGATCTGTTTTACATCTGACAGAACTAGAAAAATTGTATCTCTGTGCCTTTATGAATTCACAATTCAGATTAGCAAGACCTTAGCAAAAAAACAGATGTTGTGTTTGAACCTAACTTTCCTGAGTCAGTAAGATATAAAATGCAAAAGTATAGTAGTGAATTGACAACAAACTGGAGACAGATTTTCTAGGTGCCAAAAAAATGAGAATAGGCTGTATGTCTCTCCTGATGGGGTGATACAGATACTGCTGTCAGATAATAGAAACTGTGACTTTATATCCACACAGATATCTTCCATCTTCTGCAGTCCTTTAGCAGGTAAAGCTGCTAACCTGTGCCAGGCTTAAAGCCTAATGGAAGCCACACTGAAATCAGTAGAAATCTTTTACTTTCCCTCTGTGGACTTCAGAGCAAATCCATATTATATAGGGGTTGCACGCTCCGATTATTGTTCAGGTGCATGGGTTGTGAAACTGTTCTGGGAGACATGTTCCCATATGTGAACTGTACAATTTTTTTTTAACCTTATTTTTTACAGTGGAAATTGTTGATTCTGTGGATATCTACCTCAATCTCCTTCGAAATATATTTGACTTCAATGCAATCAGAAATTTGCTGACTGGACCCAACCAGATTAAAATAAGGATCGATGCCATGAATGGAGGTATGAATTTAAGTTACTGTCAGGACAAAACTGTGAGTACACTGCAGTGGTTTACCAATAAAGGTACGGTGTATAATAGTCAGACTTTTTAGAAGAACTTGGGGCAATAAGACAGGATTTGAGCATTAGCCTAGTAACAAAGGCAATCTTAACAATGGGTTAGGCCCCTTACTAGGTGAGGAGATAGATATTTCTCGATAAGAATCGAAGGCATATGTATCCAATACTTTCTTAAATTTTTTATTTTTTATTTTTTTTTATTTTTCTGCATTTGGAAGCAAGCAGGATGAGTTAATCTTGCCATGAAAGGATGATGAAGTATTTGCAGTGTGTAGTTACCAAGGATGTTGCAGGACAGTCTCTACTAAGGGTAAATGGTATAAAATTATTTAAACACAAATAAATTCCACCCAAGACTCCTCAAAGAGTATTGGCTGAGCAATAAGGAAGGGAATGCTTTGTGTCACATACAGTTTTGGAGAGAATGTTATTGAAATAGTGTGTAGAGCTCTGATGCCCACATCTGTTATAGAGTACTGAAAAATGCTAATGGTGTCCAAAAAGATGCATGGTCTGGCTAAGGGTTAGAAAAACTGATTAATCATAAGAAATTTAAAGGACCAGGTTTGTTCACTTTGTTTACAAGGTGGTAAGGTGATAAGGACATTATGACTTTTTATCGTGATGGAGAAGTAGCCGTACTATAAATACACTGTACACATGTGGTAGCATATACAAGAACTTTGTGCAACAGAGAGGTTTTTTTTTCTCATTTTTGTTCAGCAAAATCGTGACTCAGTTATCTCTTTCCAAAATACTAAGAAGAATCAACAGTAGAAATCTGAGGCCAGACAAATTCAATTTGAAATGTAGCACACATGTTTATGGGTTATGGTGGTTAATCACTGGAACAATCTATCAAAGGATTTGGGATTTGTCATATTTTGGTGGCAACTCACCAAAATGCCTTTCTGGATAAAGTGCATTAGCCAAAAGTGAACCACCAACCATAATAGAGTTACAAACTATAAGAGACTTAGTTACAAACTAACTAAGAGCTAGTTACAAACTAGCTCTTCAACTCTGGAATATGCTTTTGTGCATGTAGACATGGGTAGTTTAACATTGGCGTAGAAAAGAGTAATTTATCACAAGTCTACTCTTGATAAGAACCTCAATCATCATTTATAGTATATTTATGGAACTGGCATCTAAATTTGCTTGAACACAAGTTTCTTGCAATAATGTGTAATATGTGTAATGTGTGGAGAGAGAGGAAGCAAGAGCAAGTGAGCAAGCAGTCGGTTGTGTTTTTTTACATCTGTGTGACCTGTTCACACTTGCACCAGGAATGCAGAGAGCTCAGTCAGTTGTTAGTGTCTGTTCAGCCATCGAATGCTCTAGTGTAGATTTCAGGCACGACTAATGTTACAGTTTCTCCATAGAAACAAAAGATTTAATTGTGGGGTGGACTAATGTTTCGTATAGTTTGATAATGACTGCATTTCGAGGTGCATGTGTGTTTAGGTTCCTTTTATTTCTGGGCTGAAATGATAGACATTTACTATTAAAGGTTATAAAATATTCCTTGTAGTTATTTAAGATGAAGACTCATGGGTTGAAGAATATAAATTTATGTTTTTTTCAGTAAGTAAAATCAGGTAAGTCCTACTAGGGAATTAAGAAAAGACATGAGATTTTGATGTGGAATCTAGGTGAAATAAAAAGCTGCTCCAAAATGAAACTCGGTGTTGCTTTTGGATAGTCCACAGTATTGCATAGACTAATTATGATATAATAGCGTGAACTGGGGTCTTATTTGGCTATATCATAAAAAATAAAGGAGTTATTTTGGAGTTAGTTGAAAGAAAACTTTTATTTATTATCTACATGAGAGTAGAAAAAATGTGGTAAAATTCATTGGTGGACAAATCTGTTGTAATTTCAATAAGAGTTAGAAACCTTTGAGGAGTTTATTCCCCATTTGTGTTCCCCTATTGTTTACTTTCTTTGCTAGTATGTTTGTTAAACTGTTACTTGCATTCTGGGACACCCAAAATAGCATCTCATTTTTATTTTAGTAAGGAATACCCCTAAATGTATATGATAGTTTCTTTCCCTAATAATAGCTAAATAAAACTTTGATCTTTCACCCTTCAGTGATTACTTTCTCACTTCCACTAGTGGGGCAGTGTGTTTTTGATGCTGACTTGCCAATTGATCATTTACTATGGGGATGATCACATACTTTTATACGAAATAATTGTCTTCTGTTGGTAAGACAGATGTATAGAGTTGCTGAAAGTATGTTCTGTATCAAGTCTCCACGGTACTGTGAAAAATTTAAATGTCAAGCATATGCTCTTGTGATTGCATAGCAGATTTCTGTTTTTACAGTTATGGGACCTTATGTGAGAAGAATCCTGTGTGATGAATTAGGAGCTCCTGCAAATTCTGCCATAAACTGTGTTCCTCTAGAGGATTTCGGTGGACAGCGTCCTGATCCCAATTTAACATATGCAACTGCCTTGCTGGAGGCTATGAGAGGTGGAGAGTATGGATTTGGAGCTGCTTTTGATGCTGATGGAGTAAGTATTTTAATTCATTTGGAGTTTTCAAAGTAGTTGTTTTTTTATCTGGGGTTAGATATGGGACATGTAGGTATAATTTATTTGCTTTTCAGTAAGACCTCAAAATGGGGTGATGATACCTTCAAGCAAAGGTTATAGTATTTGTACTCATAAATCAGACACATATGGGGTAATTTGGCCCTGCAGATGTTTGCAAATTGAACAGGATGTGAGTCCGGAATGAGAATTCTTTAAATATTAGGCTTTTTTTTTTTCTTTTCTGTATTGGTTTAAAACTTCCCCAGGTGGGAAAAGGCAGCATATACAGATAATATTGACTTGTCACAGTTACGTAGTAACTAAGTAACTAAGTGAAGTCAGTTTTGGTTAACATCACAAACTGAAGGTTTTTTAGCTAAATAAAGCACTTAATCCTAATCTTGTTTGTTTTATTTTTTTTTTTTTATGTCATATTATCAGCCTACCAACAAAGTATTACAGAAATGGCTTTCTGACCTGACAGGATGTGGGAATGATGAAAAGGCTGTGAAGAACAGAAGCTGTTTTTTGTTGTCCTTATACACAAAATACCCTCCTACTCCCTGTATAGTGCGTGACATTGGCAGAAAGATTCTCCTACACAAGCATTCCCTGGCAGGAACAGACCTACTAAAGTATCATGTAGGAGGCTGATGCTAGGGACTGATTTGGAACTTTTGTTTGTAGGGCTTGAGGGAATTATGGTGTGATAGTGAAACTGTAAAGCTGTCAGGACAATGCCAATAAATTATTCTGCCCAAACAGGGATCCAGGTAACCCAAAGCCTGTTCCTTTTTTACTGTATCTACAGTGGATCTAAGAAAACAGATTACCTTTCCCCAAAATGTAAGATTTAAGATGCTTTTTTGTATCTCTTGTCTTCTTCAGGACCGCTACATGATCCTTGGCCAAAATGGTTTCTTTGTTAACGCATCTGATTCGTTGGCAATTATTGCTGCCAATCTGTCTTGCATTCCATACTTCTGTCAGATGGGTGTCCGAGGATTTGGTAGGAGCATGCCCACCAGCACAGCCCTGGACAAGTAAGACAAAACATATATCTCTATCACCTTGATCATTTCATTAGTTATCTCTCTGTTTTGTATTATATAGCAATACCAAAATTATTAAGTCTTTTGATTAGAGCTTCTAATTTTCACAACCTTTATGTGCTTGATTGTTTTAACTAGTTTCAAGAATGTTTTGATCTTACCTAGATTAATATTACCAACCTTTACTTGGATGAAAAAAGTTCAATACAATATGAAAAGGAACTAAATCGGTAAAATCTTTCTGCAAGTATGAACACTGAGTTATTCCTTTATATATTCCTTTATATATTCCATATATTCCAAATAACTTCACTGTTTTTCTTAATCAATAATGGTTTACAGCCTAATTAAGGCCAGTTGAAAGTATACTTAAGCTATTTCTGACAAGGCCAATCTGCTCCAAAAAAAACCTGCTTAAGGTGCATCCTCTGTTAGCAGCTGGATTTTAAACAAGTCTCATCCAGGCCTACATTTTCTATAAATCTCCTCCTAAGAGGATTAAGCTAAATGTTGTTGCCTTAGATTTTCCGTGTGGAAAGAGTGTTCGCAGTGATAATTGTATCTCAGTATTAATCTGGCTGCATAGCTTTACTAACAGAAGAATGATCTGCTGCTCCTATTAAATTTGTCTAATCAGGAAACAGTCATTTTAAAATGAAATGTAGCTTACATGAAGAGATTGATCACTATTTGAAAAGCAAGAATATTAGGGTGCTTCTGTATTTGGAAAATTCCAAAAATTTACTAAATTCAAAGCTAGCAGCTTCATTTAATGATTGACTGAATCTTCAAGGAAATATTCCTTACTTGTAGGTGGATGGTCTGTTTTAAGAAAATACTGTTGGGATGGGGTTTGCTGTATTTTACCTAATCCATTTAGCAATCTGAAAATCTCATTGTTTAAGTGAAAGCTACTATTATATTAAGATACTACATGAAATAAATAGAGGTTCATTTTTGTTATACAACTTGAAGTATGTACGTTCTTGTAAGACTTGAAGACTCTGTGACTTTAAAGTATGTTTGTCTCTCTTCTTAAAGCTGGGTAAGTACGTCAGAAAGTATGAATGTACCGAAGTCCCCTTCAATAACACTGTGACTACTTGACATATGTTCTTGACAATGTTTATTTGACCTTCTGGAGCACAGATTGTCTCATAGTCATTACTGCCTTATTTAGTTCGGTGGAGCTAAGTCTTATTATTAAATAAAACTGAGCAATTGATAATGATGGGAGGATGTAAATATTTTCCTAGCCATTCTTAGAAATATTTATTATAATGATGTTTGCTGCTTGTACCCAGGACACTTTTGTTTTTTTCTCTTTTGTTTTGAGGTTGTCTGTGTTTTCCTGAAGATTTAAAAGTTACATCTTTTCAAAGATGGTTACTTTTGTTTTGTGACTCTTCATTTAGATTAATGACAATCCAAAATACCTGAATTCGGAAGTTTCTGTAATAATGCCATAATGATATCCAGATATTCACATGCTTTGGTGGCCAAAATTCTATAAGTTGCTTAACTTCCATATGCCAGTGCTGAACTCAGCCCTTGAAGAGCCCAGCTTAGTCATGAAATCACACACAGTTCCTCTTAAGCAAGTCACTTTTTCTATATATGGGCTGGCTACATGCATTGACATACAGTAAGCAATATTATAAACACCTTCCTCAAAGATCAACTAGAAGAATTATTGAACAATCATGCCTTCCAGGATTCCTGTTGGAGCCTACCTTAAGGAACTGCTTAACATCCAGGAAAGATTGTTTTCTATAAGAGCTATTTTTCCAGAAAATTGTAGAATGTCATTGTCTGAAATCCAATATACTGCCTGAAGGAGTTTCATGTTGAGTTGGATTCCAATCTCATATATCTCTATACATAAGGGACAGTTGTACTAGTGTCAGTGAAATCTTTCTATGGGACACTGGATATAAAATAAAATACTTAAAGCATTCATGATTCCATTCCCATGGACTAAAAAGTTAACTTACAAGAAAAAATAAATAATTGTGTATTTTGTGAGTTGTACTTTTGAAGGACTAGAATATGTTGCCAGTGCATTGAAGCAAAAAGAAAAAAGCAAGACTGAGCAGTTCTGTGTAGAATTAGTGTACTAGTATAATGTTTAGGATTAGAAACCTGAACTCTCCACAAAGGGAAGGGAAATCCTTTCTCTTCAAGATTATGATGGCTGATAATAGACAGCATATTGTTTAGTGTGACAGTACCATCTCTGTTTTCTGCTGCATATCTCATCTCCAATATAATTCCATCTCCAATATAATTCAGTGTGGAAAATATTTTTGTTCTCAGTAGAACATTCAGAAAATAAAATATAACACTCCTTCTTTAAATTCTGGAGTAGGTTTCAAGTTGCTGCTTACTTGTGTATGCTTTTAATCTATTGTCTTTTTTGTTTCTTGATCCTTTTTATTCCTTTTTGATGGGCTGTCTTCTGTGCTCCAGGGACAATTGTCGTAGAAGCCCATTCTATATCTGCCCATACAGCTCATGCTGCAAGCTCATGCACTGGAAAGAAAGGATTGAAAATTAAATTAGAAGTGTACTGTGAATATTAATCCTGGCAGAAAAGAAGGAAGTAATCATGGCATAGTTGAGGCTGGAAAGGATGCCTGGACATCCTTTAGTTTAATAACCCTGTTCAAAGCAGGATCAACCAGAGCGTGTTGCTAAGGGCCATGTCCACTGGGCTTTGAGTGTCCCCAAGAATGGAGACTCCACAACCTTTCTGGGCAACCTCTGCCTGTGTCTCACTACTCTCACATTAAACATTTATGTTTTGTGGTGAAGCAAAATTTCCTGTATTTCAGTTTGTGCCCATTGACTCCTTGCCTGTCACTGGGCGCCACTAGAAGAGTCTGTCTCCATCTTCATTCCTCCCTTCCATCAGGTGTTTATGCACATTGGTAAGATTCCCCCCTGAACCTTCTCTCCTCAAGGTTTAAAAATTCTGTCTCTCTCAGCCTCTCCTAGTATGACAAAAGCTCCAATCCCATAGACTTCTTTGTGGCCCTTTGCTAGAACTACTCTAGTAGGTCCGTATTTTTCTTGTTCTGGAGAGCCCAGAAGTGGAGACAGGATCACAAATCCTGCTGCACCAGTACTAAGTAGTGAGGAAGACTCACTTGATCTGCTGGCAGTGCTTTTCCTAATGCTGCCCAGCATGTTGTTCGTCTTCTTTGCCACAAAGGCTTATTGCTGGTATGTGGTCAAGTCATCGTCCACTAGGACCCCAGGGCCTTTTCTGCAGAGTTGCTTTCCAGCTCATTGGCGCCCAGTATGTACTGGTGTGCCTGGGATTATTCCTGCCCTTGTGCAGGGCTTGGCATTGCCCTGTGTTGACCCTTATGGGGTTCCTGTTTGCCAGTTTCTCAAGCCTGTTAAGGTTCCTTGGTGTGGCTGCGTGACCACCCGGTATATTAATCCACTCCTTCGAGTGCTGTATCATCTGCAGACTTGTGGAGGATACAATCTACCCAGTTGTCCAGGTCGTAAATAAAGCCATGGTATAGACCCCTGGGGGACATCCGTAGTGATTGGTCTCCAGCTGGAATTTGTGCTGCTGATCACATCTGCTTGAGCTTTTTTTTGCCAGTTTTCAATCTACCTCACTGTCAAGTTATCTGGTGTATGTTTCATCATTTTGTCTATGAAGATATTATGGGAGAGAGAGTTGAAAGCCTCGCTAAAGTCTATATAGACAATATCTGCTATTCTTCCCTCATCCAGTGAGCTAGCCACCTCACCGTAGAACGCTAACAGATTGTTTAGGCATGACTTCCTCTTTATAAATCTGTGTTGATTACTTGCAGTCACCTTCTTGTCCTTCATAGGTTTGGAAGTGATTTCCAGACTAGGCACTCCAACTACCTGCCAGAGATTAAGGTGAGGCTGACGTGTCTGTAATTCTCTAGATCCTCTCTGTTGCCCCTCTTGAAGCTAGGATTGATATTTGCTTGCTTTCTGTCCACCAAAGGCTCCCTCAGTTACCATGATCTTTTGAATATAACTGAGAGTATCCTGGCAATGACATTGTCCAGCTCTCTCAGGACCTGAGGTCTCATGTACTTGTGCATGTCTTGTTTGTTTAAACATTCCCTGTTGTGTTTCTCCTTTACTGAAGGAAAGTATTCCTTGCTTAAGAATTTTTCACTCATCCCTCATCTTACATTTGTCCTTAGGAAAAGGCTCTTGTGTTACATAGTTATGGTCACAATAGAAAGTGTGAATTGTTAAGGTGAGTGAAATGTTTGACAGATAAAGCTTTAATCGAAATATTGGTTAAAATGGACTTGCTGAATTAAATCCTAATGAACTTGCAAATAATGATTTTAATGAAAACTGTAAAAAGTTTTGAATGAAATATCACAGTTCATCATCTGATGTTAGCTGAAATCTGTCCTGTTTGCCTAACTTTCCAAAGCTGCTTGGTTTTTGCCTTCCTTGCAACTATTAACTATTTGCTGTTATGCCAGTACTGAAGATCTTGTTTGTTTCTAAAATGGACATCAAAATATGCATCAAAGTATTTATGGTGGGTCTTGACCTTGGCAGCTAATAAATGCTCATCCAGCCGCTTTCTCCCTATCCTCAACAGAACGGGGAGAGAAAATAGGATGAAAGAGCTCATGGGTCAAGCTAAAGACGGGGAGATCTCTTACCAATTATGGGCAAAACACACTTGACTTGGGGAAATTTATTGCCAATCAAAACAGATTTGGGCAGTGAGAAACAAAAAACCCACAAAAATTAAAACAATACCTTCCTCCTATGTCCCGCTTTTTTTTGCAGGCTTAACTTTACTCCTTTGTTCCCAACCTTTTTCCCTCAAGCTGCACAGGAGGTTGGGGAGTAGAGGTTGCAGTCAGTTCATAGCAGCTCATTTCTGACTCCTTTATCCTTACACTTCTCCCCTAAAGTAGCATGGGGTCTCCACATGGGCTGCAGTCCTTCAGGAAAATGTTTGTCCTGTGTGGGCTCTCCACAGATGGCAGTTGTTGTCAGGAAATATCCACCAGTTTACAGCATGGGGTCACCCACAGCATGCACGGTGGATATCTCCTCCACTGTTGTTTTCTCTGTGGTCTGTGGGGGAACCTCCTCCTACTCCTTCTTCACAGACCTTGGTGTTTGTAGGGTTGTTTCTTGGGCTTTATATTCCCAAGCCCTCATTGCTGGGCAGCATTTTACCCTTTCAAAAGTTTGTTTTCTCTGAGTTGCCACCATCTTGTCTGCTGGTCTTAGCTGTGCCCTGTGCTTTGTCCTTTTTGAAGCTGTTTGAAACTATCTGGGTCCAGCGTGAGGACCCATGCCCTTGCTGCCAACACCTGCATGGCTACACCCAGTGTAACAACTAAAACAAATCCTTTAAATGATTAAATATCTCACTCACATCTAATCTGTCATTTGTTCAAGTTTGCATGTATTCCATGTGAGATAGTAAACTCAGAGCAGATCTTATAGACAAGATTAAGTGGTGAATTTTGTTCAAATTCATACCAGTTTACTTTAATAAGTTGCTTAGATGTCTCACTTACCTTGCTAGATTTAATCTTGAAGTATGGTAACTTGAATTAGTCATAATTTGGCTTTGAATGCATGTCTAGAACTATTCAATTCCATTGGAATAGTTGTTTGAAAACACTTTGAAAAGTCTTTTTACATATACAAATAAAGATACAAATAAAGGAAAAGGACAATCAGAGCCAACTGAGATCTACAGCATGTGATAGTATGGACAGCAGGCTATGCCTGAAAAAGTTGTGAAGTTAGCAATTTCATTTCCTTGAGGAGAATAAGAATATCACTTCATTAACAAGGGGGGAAAAGCACACTTAATAAACTGAGTACTTAGAAAACATTTCTACCGTGCTGTTGAATGCTGATATTCCTTATTTTTTATATTTTGACATTCTAATACTAAAAAATGAGAAACCATGTTAAAAAAATGATGATTGAAAAGGAAATGGCAATATTTGTAATGCTATATACAGTAGGTTAGAAGAAATAGTACCTAGAAAAGAAGCAAAACTTGTGTTGTACTTGCTATGTCTCAGTCTTCCTGAGGAAGTTAGGAAATGCTAATTTCAAGCATATCTATCTGGGATTTAATAATGCAGTCACTACTCCGTAAAAAATTAAAACACATGGAAATGTTTTCCCAGTTGATGTTACAAGTAAGAAAATGGAGCTAATGATGGTCAGAAGGATGTGAACATTCCTTATTTTTTTTTCATGAGACAATGATGGATTCTGCTAGGTATGCTTCATTGTATTTGATGGTGTAACCATGTCTCTGGAAAAGCACTTATATTTTCAGAGCCCCACTAATGACTGAAAGGTATAATTTGATCTGTGTTTACAAAATGAATTTGTTTATTGTTGTGTACCCAACTCTCTTTTTGGGCCTGCTTCTGTGTCTCAGTGATAACATAGCTTTCACAGGAGAGAATTGGCTCAATGGAACTACTGTCTTCTGAGGTCGTGGGACCTCTCTTACCAGGAATCTTATCTGTAAAGAAAACAAAAAACGTCTTCTTATGGTGCATCCATACTATGTGGCCATAGTTTAGACTAAATCATTATATTAGAGCTTTTCCTCCAGCTATTAAAAATACCACGCACAGTACGTGAAAGAAAAGATATAGAAAATCTAGTAGTTTGTTCACTTTTATGCATGATGATGTGTTGTTTAATAGTTTTTCAGCATGAGTTTAATAGAGGGAAGCAATAATCTAGAGGATTTAAATGTTGCTTAGGAATACACCAATAGCAGATGGAGCAGTGGATTACAAGATAATTCACTTGAGATTTTTAACATTTACATGTGTTTGCTTGAAGTGACTGCTGGAGTATACTTGTATGTACTGTAGGAAGAGTATAGCAGTTGACAGGAAACATCTGCTTTAATATGCTCCAACATCAACAGGATTGTGGCAGTAAGTCTCCAGACATCAATTCTCTGGCAATACATAACCTTAGGCTGGTATTCTTTTTCTTTTGGGGAATGTGGAGCTGTGTACACTGTTGAACAAACTATTCTTTTTCATATCCTTGTATTCTGGTTTATCTGATGTCTGCTTAACAGAAAAGGAAATGGAATACTGAGATGTTAGCTAATGGTCTACAAAATGAGAATCACAAGAGTGAGCAAAGGTTGTTTCTGTAGGAATTATGAAGTAGGGTGGATGTGGAAAATAATAGTCAAGTTGGTACAGGAAAAGAGGATTGTTTAGATAATTCATTTATGGCTAGCATTATCTAATACCTTGTTTCTATGGCCAGGTCAGTATAACAACATTTAGTTGCTCTGATTATATTTATCCTGAGCAGAAATAGTCACCTCACCACTCAGTATCTGCTTTACATCTGATAGCTCATCTTTTTATGCAGTTCTGACACGTCAGTTTTCTGTATGCTGACTGTCCATTTACTGTCTGGTTGGCTAGAGGCAGGTTTTGAGGGGGCCTACAGTGATAGTGACTGTTCTGACTTAAATATCTTCATGCAGCAAAGGGTAAAGATGTGATGGCTCTGAATAAACTATGTTGGGTGCAGGAGGCAGCAATCTTTGTTAGCAAGAAACTCTTAAATTCATAGTGCTGATGAGGATTTGGAGGGGGATCGGTTTTGTCCAAAGCACAGCAGAAGGGTTCGCTGAAATGGCTCTGCCTGTTTTGTTCCTGTAGGACAGAAGCCCCCAACATTATGAACAGCAATGAATGGCACAAAGGACGGGATGAAAAATATTAATCCAACTAACTGTCATCTTAGTATTATTTTGCCCAGTTGCATGGCAAAGGCTGTATTTTTGCTTACTCATTATTACCAGCCAAATTCCTCTCAATTATTGCTTAGAGAGGAGCAACAGTGCTCCAGGAGTTTTTATCTCATTGTAAGAATTAGGAAAAAAAACAAAAGAATTGGCTTGTAGGAATTGCCCAAGAAGATGTCCTCTCCATTCTTAGCTTTTGTCAGTTTGCTTTTGTCTCTGACTCCTACCTGGAAACACTAGAGAAGCAAACATTGCTTCCACTAACAAATATTGAACATCTTTCTTTGGCATTGAAAACAGTTGCAATAGAAAGAAACCACAAGGGCATAATGAAGTTTGAATGATGACTTAGTGCTTACTGTGTTATGTCAGAGTCAAACTATGCACAAAAATTAATACAGGCTGATGAGATGGCAAAGAAAGGACTGAATGTTCCCCTGAACGTGATTCCCAGGGCCTGGTACCAGCAAGGACAGAGCTACGGGGAGGCAGTGCTCTAAACCCAAGTCTCAACTGGGGGATACAGCCCCACGCAGACCTCTTTCCCCTTGAAATGTTGGACCCTCTCTGTACATTTGGAGGGTATTGTCCAGTGTGAAGTGCCTGTGCTGCTTCTTCTTGTCCCCTGCTTCCCATCCCCCAGTTCCCTGACACAGCAGGAGACTGTCAGAGAAACAAATAAAAGTTTAAATAGTGTCTTCCTCAGAAATCTGTGCTGCATATATATGCTTTCCTGCTGTGCTATAATCATTCCATTATATGTAGGATTTAGTGTTCCTGAGGGCAATTAATGTATGTGTGCAACAGAGTGCATGCATTGTTAGTTCCTGAATCCTGAAAGCAAGTAGGAATACAGGAGATCACGGAGCCTGCTGAAAATAGATGTTATTTCATCTCTGGACAACTCTAAATAGTTACATAAATAAACTGGTAAACTTGAAAAAATTAAGAAGTTGACTTTTCTGACCAGATAGTGGGATTGCTTTTGGTAATAGCTCCGTGGGTACATTCAGTGTTGGCTGAATAGTGTCTAGTAGCGTGGCCACTAAGTATGTGTATTTACAGAACAGTGTACATATGAATGAGTGGATTTATGTACAGGGCATAATCAACTGAGATCATTTGCAGCAGATCACAGACTGAACAGGTGAAAATAGACACTATGCTGTAAGAATTATTTTGAAGGAGTAAGGGACTCAGGCCTTCAACTAGTGCCTAATGCACAAGTCTTAACCAGGCTGGAGTGAGGAGGGTCTCTCTGTGCTGCCGCTTGTCCTGAATCTAACTGAGTCAGTTGAAGGATGTCTAGTCAAGCAAGCTTAAAATGTTAGAAGTATAATACAGATTTGTTGAGCGCTGTGTTATGGGAAATTTGTTCAGGATTTGCAACTTTTTAAACAATACTGCAATAAAAATGGCTGTGTATGTCCTTTGTGTGCTTGTATATCTGATAAAGAATACTGTTTTTTCCCTTCCAACTTTCAAATATGTTATGCAGCTAAAAATTTTATTTATATAAATATGCCATGTTTCAAAAGCTTTGTGGAGAAAAAAACTGCAATTATTGTTACAAGGCATTGCAATCTTTTCATTAGCTCTGCCTTAGTTTCATTTCTACAATGTGCTTGTAATCTAGCTGTTATCCTCAATGTGTTGTGTTTTTTTGAACTTTCCGGGAGAGAATGAATTGTGTTTTTGTGTTTTTCAATGGCTGCATTTAATTTCTTGTAAAGAAAAGTACAGAAAGCATGTCTGTGTACTAGGAAATATCAGTAGGAAACCCTGTGTTGTCCTCTATGGCTGAAAGGTCCTGTGGCTTACGTCTTTACTTCGCACGCAGCTTAGTTTTTGTGCCTGAAAGGGATTCACTGGCCAATTCTGACCCTGAGGCAACCGACCCTACTAAGAATGGTGGGTTGCAGTTATGCAGTTAGTTGCTTTCTGGCCTGTGCTTGAAGTGGGCAGCTATGGCCCTGAGCCTGGAATGAACAGGTTGATTGGTTGTACAGTGAACAGTTTTCAGGACTGAGTGCAGAAAGTTGTATTGAAAACTCTTGACATTTATCAATGAAAAGAAGAGTTGAAAGCTTTACTGTGCTCTGTTTCCAGCTTAAGTTATGACTGTAAATGAGGTCTGCTTGTACAGTTTGTATGCCAAAGTTAGAGAGAACAAGATTTTGTGCTTGGTGGGACATAAACGTATTCTGTAACCGTGACTGATTTATTAAGAAATAAGTTTATTTGGAGTCTTAACAAACAAACTTTTGTCTGGACTTACTCTGCCACATGTGAAAACTACCTGAAGAAAAAGAACAATTTTTTTGCAAGTCATTCTGGGCAGGCCTTGCACTGTGCAATGGACAGATGTTGGGCAACAGTCCACAGTCTCCTTAGCAAAGTCCACAGTAAAGTCCACAGTCTTCTTAGTGACACATCTGTCTTATATCTGAAAATGTATGTGAATATGAATAAGCAACAAGAATTTCTACAAATGTCTTGATAAAAAAGACCAAAGGCATTCTAATTAAAACAATCTGAGGCATTGCTCAGCAAGTCAGTTAAAGAAGACTGTGACTACTAAAAGAGAGTTTAAAATAAAGTCCCCTTTTACTTTCAAGGATTTATGCAGTCTTATTTTCGGCTTTAACCTCGAAAGACTCCCATGTGGATTAGCATGTTTGAACAAGTTTCGTCTGTGTCAGACAGCACAGCTGGTATCAGCCCAAGAGCGACCTCTCCCATCAAAGGATTTTTGTAAATTGGTGACCTTCATGGAGAAGGCTTCCTGCTGATTTCAAAGAAAACCTTTCTGGCACAGAATTTCAGAACTGTATGTTTAAAACTCTATTTCTTATGTGTATTTTTTGAAGTGTGATCTTCTGCTAAGTTAATAGATCAGATCGTTTACAAATTAAGAAGACAGGAAATTGTTCTTTACATTCTGGTGGCTTTGAAGAAGTTCTCTGTAGAACTGTGATAGAGCCACGGTACTTAACACCCTTCAGAGAAATATGGGAGTCCTGTAAGAACAGATCTTACTTTAAGACTTAGTCACTTGAATTGTCAGATTAATTTTGAAGGAGCAGAAACATTGTCTTTTGCTTCCTTTTGTGGAGTAATGAAAGAGGCCTAAGATCTTTCCAGAATCAGAATAAGGAGGTGAAAAGAGTGGTGTGTGTGTGTGTGTGAGAGAGAGAGTGCTCTTAGGAGAACCTAGTATTAAAGGAGAATGGAGGTTTCCTTTCTTAATAGTATTATAAATTACCATTGAAGCTCTGTTTTTGGTGTGAGTGTGAGAAATCACTTTTAATTTCATGTATGACTGCAGTCAAAACAGAATGAAATGCTTTCTATAAACAGAATATATGAAAAGTGCTGGAATACTCTGGTAATTTCTACTATAAGAATATTCCAGATTCCAGATATAAAGAATATCCAGTATCCAAATCCAGTGTTCCAAGTATAAAGAAGACAGAGCCGGGTTCTTTCCAGTGGTGCCTAGTGACAGGACAAGAGGCAGTGGGTACAGACTGAAACACAGAAGGTTACATCTGAAAGGAAACGCTTTTTTTTAAAAAAAAAACAAACAAACGAACACACAACTTTATAGGGTAAGTGAGCACTGGCACAGGTTGCTGAGAGTGGTTGTGGAGTCTTCCTCCTTGCAGATATTTAAAAGCCACCTGGACATGATCCTGGGCAACCTGCTCTGGGTGACCCTGCTTGAGCAGAGGGATTAGACTGGGTGATCTCCAGAGGTCCTTGCCAATCTCAGCCATTCTGGAATAACAGTCTATTTCTGTGGCATATTGTAGTTTCTTCTTCATTTTATTTTTTCTTTTTCTCTGTTGCTGTGAACGCTATCGTAAAGTTCTAAAACTGCTTTGTTCCTTTCCCTTCTCAGCCAAACATCACTACCACACAGAATATTTAGTAACTCTCAATCTCTAAAATCCACAGAGGAGTTTGCATAAGAGAAAAAGCAGAAGAATTTTAAGGAAGAAAGTCTAAATCTAGATGGCATCATTAGGGAGCAACTAGAATAAATCATGTCTGACCAAGCTAATTGCCTAGGTCATACAATAATTGAATCTGTTGATAAGGGTAGGGCAGCAGACATAACAAGATTTTCGACAATGTATTTTGCAATACTCTTTTATTCAACTCAGGACTTTATGATCTGGATGGGTGGACAACTATACAGGTAAAAGTCAGCATACATGGTTTGGTAGTCAGGCTTATGAGCCAATTGTTAATGAGCTCGTAAGAAAAATAAAAATAGAGGGATTGTACAGGAGTCCACCTGTGACCTGTCCTGTATAAATCTTTATGAGTGATCAGGGGAAGGGGATGGAGGGCACTATAACCAAGTTTGCAGATGATACCAAATTGGAAGGTGGCCTGTTGGTGTGCTGGAAGGTATCAGAGAGACCTGGACAGCTGGGAAGAACAGACAGACAGGGACCTGATGAAATTCTGCAAGGACAGATGGTGAATCCTGTCCCTAAAATGGCAGAGCCCTGCAGTGATGCAGGCTGCAGGCAGAGGAGCTGGACAGCAGCTCTATGGAAACCTGCTCTTGGGTCCTGGTGTGCAGTGAGCTGGGTGAGGGCCATCTGTGTGTCCCAGAATCAGCAGCAGTCTTGGCTGTATGAATGAGAGCATGGCCCAGAGCCTGTGGGAATTGATTATCCTCAGCACTTTTGAAAACACTTCCACATACTGTGTTTGGACCAGGGATTCTCAACACAGGAAAGATCTCAAGTTGGAATGAGTTCAGTGAAGGGTCGCCAAGACAGCTGGGGGCTGGAGCACAGGCCCTAAAAGAAGTCTTGGGAGCTGTGGGTTTGTTCAGCCTGGAGAAGGGATGTCTTTGTCAAGACATAATTGCAGCCACCTGTAGTATCCACCTATATAAATGTCAGGATGGAGCCAGGCACATCACAGCTATGTATGATGAGAGGACAAGAGGCAACACGTAGTTTGGAACAAGGGGGTTGTTCCAAACCCATCTGGATTAGGTAATGAGCAACCTTGTTTTATCTCATAGTTGGCCCTGCCTTGGCCAGGAGGTTGGACTAGGGATCTCCCATGGTACCTTACAATCTGAACTTTTTTTTTGTTGTGCTGTGGCCCTATGAAGAGACCATTGCTGGAACATCCTGGTGCTGCAAGATTGCTAAGGTTGCCAGCATTCTTGCAGTCCTGTAGTTACCATGATTATCAGCAAAGTGATGTATAGAAAACCTCTATCTTAGTTTCAGTTCTTTCATTTTTTGTTCTCTTTTAAATGCAAGAGATTAACCAGCTGGAGAAACTACACTTTTTTTTTTTTTTCCTGATCATTTTCTAAGCTATCCTGCTGACTGTGAGTGAGAGGATGTGTGCAGTATTACAGTACTTGGGAGGCGGGGAAGAAAATGCAGTGGAACCAGCCAGTAACTTCTGACAAGTACCTAAGACTGTTGTTTCTCTGTTACTTGGACAATTCAGAGTACTGAAACTCCAGCTTGAATTGCTGTCAAAACACATTTTGGTGCCACAGGTTGTAGTTATATTCATATCTGTTTTGTGTCTTTATTAATGAGCATAGGCACAGTGCCTTTTGAACCAGCTGACCTCACTGTAATAGGCCTAAACAGGCTAAATATCATTGGTCACGTGTGTACTCCAAATTACTGGAGAGTCTTTTCCCTGTAGTTGGTTCATGGGATTCTTGATTTTTTTTGTTAAAAGGTCACAGGTCTTGCCAATTGTTAATGATGTGCTTACTGAGACTCACGTACGGGCATGAACGTACGGACAGCAATCTCAGTAAGGATTTGCAGAATAATGTGAGACGTGTGCCCTCCACGCCTCTCATGAGGAAGCTGTAGGCTATGAAACTTTGTTCTCTTTCCCTGTACTATGCATATCTTAAGGGTCCTTTTGACATTTCATTTTTGCACTCTTTATGAAATTCTTGCCAAATCCTTAATCAGGCAAAGTCCAGTACTGACCTTAAAGACCACCCAGTTCCAACCCCCTGCCATGGGCAGGGACTAGGCCACTAGGCCAGGTTGCTCAAAGCCCCATCCAACTTGGCCTTGAACACCTCCAGGGATGGGGCGTCCACAGCTTCTCTGGGCACCCTGTGCCAGTGCCTCACCACCCTCTGAGTGAAGAATTTCCTCCTCACATCTAATCTAAATCTCCCATCTTTTAGTTTAAAGCATTCTCCTTTGTTCTATCATTATCTGTCCCAGTAAAAAGTTGCTCTCCGTCTTTTTTATAAGCCCCCTTTAAATACTGAAAAGCTGCAATGAGGTCACCTTGGAGCCTTCTCTTCAGGCTGAATATCCCCATCTCTCTCAGCCTTTCTTCATAGGAGAGGTGCTCCAGCCCTCAGATCAATTTCTTAACCCTCCTCTGGACCCGCTCTAACAGCCCCATATCCTTCTTGTATTGGGGACCCCAGCCCAGGATGCAGCACTCCAGGTGGGGCCTCACAAGGGCAGAGCAGAGGGGCACAATCCCCTCCCTCCACCTGCTGGCCACCCCTCTGTTGATGCAGCCCAGGATGCAGTTGGCCTTCTGGGCTGCAAGCACGCACTGCTGGCCCATGTCAAGCTTTTTGTCCACCAGAACCTTCTCTGCAGGGCTGCTCTCAGTGAGTTCTTCTCTTGGTCTGTCCTCATGTCTGGAATTGCCCCGACCCAAGTGCAGCACCTTGCTGTTAGACTTGTTGAACCTCATTCGATGCACATGGGCCCACTTCTCAAGCTTGTCCAGGCCTCTTTTGAAGGCATCCCTTCCTTCTGGTCTATTTATGGCACCACTCAGCTATGTGTCATCTGCAAACTTGCTGAGGGCACACTCGGTCCCACTGTCTGCATCACTATTGAAGATATTAAACAGCACTAGTCCCAAGACAGACCCCTAAGGGACACCAGTCATCACCAGCCTCCACCTGGCCAGTCATTGACCACCACTGTCTGGGTGTGACCTTCAAGCCAATCCTTCAATCCAGTTAATGGCCCACCCTTCAAATCTGGTTTTGTCCAATTTGGAGATCAGGATATCATGTGGGACTGTGTCAAAGGCCTTGCAGAAGTCCAGGTAGATGACATTGGTCAGTCTTGCTTTGACAACTGATGCAGTCACTCCAGCACAGAAGGCCACCAGCTTGGTCAGGCACTGTTTGCCCTTGATTAAACCATGCTGGCTGTCCAGGATCACCTCCTTGTCCTGCATGTGCCTTGACATTGCTTGCAGGAGGATCTGTTCCATGCTCTTGCCAGGCACAGAGGTGAGGCTCACTGGTCTGTCGTTCCCTGGGACTTCCTTTCTACCCTTTTTAAAAATGGGAGTGATGTTTCCCCTTTTCTAGTCACAGGGGACTTCACCTGACTGCCAGGACTTTTCAAATATGCTGGAGAGAGGCTTGGCAACTCCATGAGCCAGCTCGCTGAGGACCCTGGGATACATGGCATCGGGTCCCATAGACTCGTAGCTGTTCACTTTCATTAGGTGGTCTCAAACCTGCTCTTTGCTTGTAGTGGGAAGGACTTTGCTCCCCCCAGCCCTCGCCTAGAGGGTCAGGGACTCGAGAGACATGGGAAGTCTGACTGGCAGTGAAGACAGGCAAAGAACTTGTTGAGTACCTCAGCCTTCTCCATGTCTTAACTATATATGTACATATATAGATGTTAACCATATATGTGCATATGAATGCGGAAATAGTGATGAAAAGTGATTTTTTGTGTCTCAGCCAGGAAGGGCATGAATAACATTAAGGATTATTGCAATACATCTGGAGAACGTGGTCACGTGCTTACCAGATGGTTGGACTTTTCAGTCATCGTTACTATGAACTCTCTGCAATCAAACCTCAGATTCTGTGTGGATCTACAGTACATGTGTGAGCAATTTCACCTCACAGGGACTCTGAGCAATGTGCCAACTGGTTTTATTATGTGAAAGACAAAATTCTGTTAGCTTATGTTGCTGCCAAAGCACATCTCTCCCTCATTATATACTCATACAAATGCTTATATTTGCTAGTTGATTTTACCAGAGCAACTTTCATCTCTTGTTTTATCCTTGCTTTTAGCATAGCTGTATTTAGATACTGTATATATGAACAGCTGTTTCTAGTGATTCTATTAGAGTTGGTATGAAGGGGACAATGAAGTTTTCTCATGGCAGGGAGTCACAGGCTCTCTGTCCTGAAGGTTATACTTCCTTTGGGAGCTGACTCTTAAAACTTTTATGAAAGAGGGTGCAAAGTTACATATTTTGGATTTGAATCTCAAACTGATGACTAAAGCAACATGAGAACAGCATCTGGTATGGAACATTATGATGAGTACACCTGTTAGCATCCCACACAATGAAGAAAACAAATCCATAATAAAGAGTTACTCAGACTGCTTCATGTGAAAAGCTTTCCAATACATTTGTAACCAAGAGAAACGGATAAAAACAACATTAGTTACTGTAATACTGTTTGTTAGAAGTTTTCAGACTCAAAAGTTTGAGTTCATGGAAATATTGCACAGTTCAATGTCCGAGTGATGACATTTTCATGTAGAATCACAGAATCACAGAATCATTAAGGTTGGAAGAGGCCTCCAAGATCATCTGGTCCAACCATCACCCTACCACCAATGTCACCCACTAAACCATGTCCCCAAGCACTACATCCAACCTTTCCTTGAACACCCCCAGGGACAGTGACTCCACCACCTCCCTGGGCAACCCGTTCCAATGCCTGACTGCTCTTCTTGAGAAGAAATGTCTCCTCATTTCCAACCTGAACCTCCCCTGGTGAAACTTGAGGGCATTCCCTCTAGGCCTATCACTAGTTACCTGTGAGAAGAGGCCGACGCCCAGCTCCCCACAGCTTGCTTTCACATAGTTGGAGAGAGCAATAAGGTCTCCCCTGAGCCTCCTCTTCTCCAGACTAAACAACCCCAGTGCTCTCAGCCGCTCCTCACAGGACTTGTGTTCCAGGCCCTTCACCAGCTTCGTAGCCCTTCTCTGGACATGCTCCAGGGCCTCGATGTCCTTGTAGTGAGGGGCCCAAAGCTGAACACAGCACTCGAGGAGCAGCCTTACCAGAGCTGAGTACAAGGGGGCAATCACCTCCCTGGTCCTGCTGGCTACACTATTCCTGACACAAGCCAGGATGCTGCTGGCCTTCTTGGCCACCTGGGCACACTGCCTGCTCATGTTCAGGTGAGCATCAATCAGCACCGCCAGATCCTTTTCCTCTGCACAGCTTTCCAGCCATTCTGCCCCAAGCCTTTAGCGCTGCATGGGGTTGTTGTGACCAAAGTGCAGGATGCAGCACTTAGCCATGTTGAACCTCATCCCATTGGCGTCTGTCCATTATACATATATATGCATCTATAAAGAGGAATATTTTCCTATATATGTAGCTGACCACAGTAATGCATAAATAATTTTTACCCTAGCTGATTTGCCCATGAGACCAGTAAGAGTTTTTGTGTTTTCATTATTACATCGCTTGTATTACTCATTTGATGTTCTGAGAAGTGTGGGCTTTGTTGTTGATGAACCTGCACTAATACCTGGGTTTTTATTAAAGTTTCGGTGTACCAGTAGTGTTTGTTGCCACTAAAACAACATCATGAAGTTGCCAAGATGTTACAGTGTGAACTGAATCACAGTCTGTAGATTTCCTTTAAGGATTGCTTCATTCTCTTTCTTTTGCTTGGTACTGTGGATCTCGGATGTGGTATGCATACAACTACAGTACCATGTGAGCCTGTTCTGCATCTGTGTGCTCTAGAAGGCATTTATGTCAAATCAGCATTTATTTCCCTCTCCAACTAGCAAAGTTCATCAGTACCTTCTTGCTACTATATCCTTTTACTCAAATGCCATAAACATAATTAATCTTTATAGCTAATATAAGTTAGGTATAGGTACATCTGTAATCATTGTAATTCACATTCTTTGTGGGATTTTCAGGAATTGTTGTTTGCTCCATGTTTCAATTTTCTTCAAATTTTTCACATTTTCTTTTTACTATGTACTTCTACTGTGTACTTTTTGTCTAGGAAGAATGAGAGAGTAACCCCACACTTTGGCTGTTTTCTGCCACAAATGCCACTACAAATACTGTGACCCTAGATAGCAAATTTAGTCTCTCCTCTCCCGCCTTGAGACTGACAGAATGCTGTCTATGGATACACTCCAAGGTGCAAGGTGGCATACTAAAGGTACCACTCCGTACCTTTTTTCCCCAGTAACTCGTCATGTTTTTTAGAGATGTAGACTCACAGCATGCTATGTGTCTCCTGTAGTATGCCAGAGAGCTCCTTGCTTGAAGTCAATGTCCAGACATCACACGTGGATTGTCTGGCCTGCAGAATCTTTCTGTGATTCTGGAGAGTGACAAAGTACATATGTAGCTGGTGTCTCTGGACATTTACTGCTGGATTGTGTTAGGAAATGAGCTTGGTCATAGATCTATTTGTAAGTTGGAGAATTAATGTTCTTTTGCAGCTGTTCCAAACTGACTGATCACTTATTGCTGGGGTAGTCTGCTGAATTGTTTTACCTCTGCAGTAATTCCGTGTCACATTTTTTCAGTCTTTTTTTCCTATGTGAAGATTGACTTTGTAGGGAAGATTGGGCATGATGCAATCTTAAGGATTGCTCTTCTGTGGGCCAGACAGCATCGATTGTCCACACCAACTGTTGGTTCTTAAGTCTTCTGGAATGGAGAGCTAATTCTATACCCCTCCTTGCTATTTGAATCTTGTTTAGATAGTTCTACAGAAGCACAAGAAATTTTGGTCTAAAACCATATGAGTCTATGAGTTCACAGCAAGCGTGCTGTGATCTGATGCAACAGTAAGATTACTTCTTGTTCAAATGAGTCAGGTACATCAAAAGATCTCAATTTCTTTTTGTCAAACTTCTGTACAAACATAATTTGTTTTGTTCTTTCTCCCATAATTTAGCAATGCTTAAGGCCTGATTCATGCTTGCCTTTGCCAACTCTAGGATCTTACTGAGTTTGTTACCATTCTGAGCTGCGTGCTCATCCTACAGTTTACATCTGACTTCTCTGCTTTGCAAAAATTGGCTTTGCAGTGGGTATCACTCAGACAGTATAATTAGAGAGACTGAACTGAGGTTTCTATAACTCACTGGCTTGAAGTGTTGGTAGAATGTCATGCTGAGTTTACCATAATAATGTTTAACTGTAGCTTAGACTAACCCATCAGACCCTTCCTTTTCTATTCTTACAGCCACCATCAAATGCAGGAAGAATCAAGCTCCACATGTTGTATGTTTTCAGAGTAATACTTTGTTATTTGTACCAGATGAGTCCATTCTTTGTGGTACTGAAGAACGTTGTGGAAAGCCTTGCAGTATCTTAGAAATTCTTCAGAAGGATCATTCAGCACATTACGGTTTGTTAATCATGAATGGCTGAGAGTCCTTGTAACACTTCAGTATGCCTCAGAGTATTTCCGTACCTGAGATAAAATAGGCAAGTGGTCTACTTAATTCCTCGTGTGCCCATTGCTTGTGCCCCTTATTTACACACCCTTTATTTAACCTGCTATCTTTAGGATCTTTTAAACATCACCCTTTAACTTGGGAGACTGCTCCAAGTTACAATAAGTGAGGCAAATGCATGTGAGCAGAGACTGAGAGGACAAAAATAACTTATTAACATTCATTAAATGTTCATTCTAGAATGTTTTTTTTCCCCATGTGGATGTGATGGGATGCCCTTCCTCCCTCAAACTTCGGAGTCTGTTCATGTCTGATTGGTACTTCTGGTTAAAGAAAATGAGGGACCTGCAGGGTCTAGGCAGGAGGAACACATGCAATATCTAGTCTCAGCACAGACAAGTATCTCAACTCTTTTTAGTAACACTAAAGAATTGCTGGGGTTCGTTATAGGGTGTGTGTTCACAGCATCCTGTTTTTCTATACAGATGTACACAATGAGGAGAAATCAGGAGCAAGAGGATGAACACAACCATTTTTGTGCATTAGAAGTACTTCTTCCCTCCCCTTAAAATAATAAACCTTTGAACTTATCTTTATTTACACAGAATTATCCACCTTGGCATCAGTTTTTTTTTATCTTCATAAGGAACAGTATTTCTGTCTGCAAGGTGCTGGATTTGTTAGCAGATTTCTTGGAAGCAGGCTTTACAGTGCAAGTAACTAGTCTTGATTTTTTAATGGGTGCTTAATACTCAATAAAGGAAAATAGTTGACTTTTGCCTTTTGGCACCAGTTCAGCAAAATACTTAAGCATGCACTTAACTTTCAGGCTTGTGAGAAACCCCAGAGATTTGAATGGAAATATGAAAGACCTTTTTAATAGTTTATTAAAAAAAAAAAAAAGAATAGAGAATAAAAAAAAAATCACAAAGCACTCGTTTTTCCATGACTTCAATGTTTTTATCTTTTCCCCCTTTTTATTATGCGCTATCCTTGTTACTTTTTGGCTCTGAGCCTTTCTATAAAACACTTGTTGTTCTGTATAGTAGAAATTGCAGTTGTACCGTGACCGGGTCAGCATTCTCTTAGCATAAGCCTCCCAGATTGCTTCTCTTCATAAATCTCAACATGGGTGGCACACTCAAGCAGGGCTGAGAAGACATAAGAAGACATGGAAATGGTGTGGAACACAACTCAGAAAGCTGGGTTGCTTGTCCACAAACAGTACTCTAGTTTAAAAGCATATCAAATCTGTGAAGTTTCTGGAGAGTGCTCCACCTCAGGGAAGATTCAATGCCTGTATCATGCCTACATCACTCAGCGCAGTGTTTTTTCTGGAAGCCTAAGTAAGCCCATATGTCTGCATGGTATAACACAGAGCAGTGCAGAGACACTAGCTGGAGTCCCACTGCATGTGTGTTTGTGCTAGCAAGGCACCAACCAGGAGACCAACCAGCAGAAGAACAGTGCCCCACTGATGAGACCAGACTGCTTCCTGCTTAACAGATAAGCTTCTTCACAGTGAGGTTAGTAATCCCTGAACCATGCTGTGTTGCACAGTATGACATGCTTTACTATCACTTGCACCTTCAGAGCAGGACAGCTTTGTGGAGCTGAACCTGAGAAGTGCTGTAGACTTATTTCTTGTCTTTTTTCTTGTTTCTTGTCCAGTCATGACTATGTTTTCTGTCATACACAGCAGAAAAGAACACTAGTATAAATTGTAAGAATGAACTCTTTCTATTAGCAAACTCAGTGCAGATATAGACATTAGGGCTGACAGTCAATCTGGATTTAAACACAGTGGATTCATTCTGACTTGTGACATTCAATGGGAGAGAAATGAAAGAGATGTTGGCCATGTGAGAAACCCAACACAGGTAAAATTCTTAGCAGTTTGGAAACAGGATTTTCCATTTATCTAATTCCTAACAAAAAGTATCTGAGAATCATTTCTAGCAGCTAGATGTGAATTCACATAAGGTCTGGTTCCCCTACCTGTAATAACAGCAAAAATACTTCTTTTGTAGTGAATCATTTCTCATTATAATTAAATTAATTTTTCTTTTAAACAATTGGATGATTTTTTTTTTTCTCTTGACCTTTGAACGTGCTTTTTATTGGAGTAATCTAATTTTAAATGCAGTTTCCAGAAAGTGCTTCTTAGTTACTCTGCTTGTAGCAAACACCACCAAGTCAGTATTTATCTGGTTCTATTTTATTATTATCATGCAAAAGTCTAGCATCTAGCAGTTGTATCTGTTTATGATTCTTTTCTGAACATGCTAAAATTTGTCAAAGTGCTGAGAATTTTTTTTAAAAGTCTGAGGGAGGAGATTTGGGGAGGGTTTCTGGAGACTGCAAAGAATTGTGTGTTTTGTACTCTGAGCTACACTGATTTGTTGCTGACAGCACTGTCCATACCATGATAGCCTGGATGAGCAGAAACAGATGTTGTAGGTTCATTGGCCAGTTTCCTGTCTGAAGGGGGGGTTTCTAATAAAGTCCAGTTTTACTTGGTAAGATTTCTTTAATGCTGTATTTCCTTGAAAAGAAGGAAACTTAGGTAGATAACATATGCACAAACTTCAGTTAAATTGAATTAAATACGTAGCTCTTCAGAGAACTTTTGTCTCCCATAGAATCTCATTGCTAGGATGCTTTGATATCATTCAAACTTTACAGGGGAACTTATTAACCAAAGCTGTACTTAAAGGCCATAAAACCCAAGCCTATTAGGTCTCCCTCAGTGCAACTTCTTAAAAGTGGTTTAACTTCTCAGAAAGATATACTTTAATGCCTCATAATCCCCTTAGCCACAAATTGGGGATGGTAACAATCTCACTGTGATAATATGCATGCAGCTACTGTTAATGGTAGTTTTAACATTGACAGTAATTTCATACCTCAATAGCTACAACAATAATGAAGTTGCAGTGCATGCAAACGTGGGGTGAAAAATTTCATCTTTGAATGAATTTTTATTTTTTATTCATTAAAGGTGCATTTACTGTGCCTAGTCACCAGTTAATCCTACATCAATGACATTTCATTCTAGAGCAAATTAGGGAGACTGGTCTGAAGTACAGTATCCATAAAAAAGTATCCTTACACAGTGGACAGGATTATCACGTCAGTTCTGAAGGCAAACGCAGACTCCACAAGGAGCTGTGCTGGCTGTTTTTACTTTGACCACTTACTCCCTGAAAAGCAAGGAAGAGGCAGAGGCTTTCTGCAACCTTTTGGCAGAGTTTGCAAGTAGAGCTGTGCTGCATCTCTGCATCTGCTGTGCTGCTTAGAAATGTGTTTCAGTTCGGCAGTGCTTCCCAGCTGGCTATGAAGCTGACACATCAATTTACTTCTACCACCTGTGATTGAATCACAAAGTTGCCTTTTGGTCTTGGGACACAAATTAGTTTAACACTGTTTTGTAAAGTGTCTGGTGTACTTCAGAAAGTGCTATCTTTTTTTTTTCTCTTTTTTTTTTTTTTCCCCACAAGGGGTTTGTAAAATTTGACTGAGGTTTTACAGAATGTGTGCAAGAAAATGGGGTGGTGAAAATGGGGGGTGGAAACATTGAACTGCGTGTTCACAACGATGGCCACGATGGACACGATGGCCTACAGGTGGCAACAAGGAATGTAAATTACGCCAAGGCCCCACTGTGTGCATATTTTGGAGCCAGAGTTCCCTTCTCAAGTCTCCTCAAGTCTGCTCCTACAGGAGTCATGGAATCATAGAATCACAGAACAGTTTGGGTTGGAAGGGACCTTAAAGATCAGCCAGTGATGGTTGCTCACCAAACCCCCTGCCATGGGCAGGGACAGCTCCCACCAGACCAAGTTGCCCAAAGCCCCATCCAGCCTGGCCTTGAACACTTCCAGGAATGGGGAATCCACAGCTTCTCTGGGCAACCTGTGCCAGTACCTCACCACCCTCTGAATGAAGAATTTCTTCCTAATATCTATCCTAAATCTACCTTTTTTTAGATTAAAGCCATTACTCCTTGTCCTGTCACTGTGCTCCCTGACAAAGAGTCCTTCTCCTATCAAAAAAAAATATAATAATAATAAAAAAAAATCCAATGAACTTCAGAGACCCAAGGGAGATACTAAATTTTTAAATCATTTGTTTTAGGAATTTAATGCTTATCGTCCACGCAATACTTCATGTCCATGCGGTATAGTGGTGATTGTGCTGAAAATGAAAGTGTTCCATGTAGCTCAAATAAGTTTCTGGTATGTACGGTTGGTGTGTGTTACAAGGCATGTCTCCCACAGTATTCTCCTGGAGAAGCTGGCAGCCCATGGCTTGGACAGGTACACTCTTTACTGGGTTAAAAACTGGCTGGACAGCCAGGCCCAGAGCATGGTGGTGAATGTAGTTAAATCCAGCTGGTGACCGGTCACCAGTGATCTTCTCCAGGGGTCGATGTTGGGGCCCATCCTGTTTAATATCTTTATTGATGACTTGGATGAGGGAATTGAGTGCACTCCCAGTAAGTCTGCAGACGACACCAAGCTGGGGGGAAGTGTCGATCTGCCAAAGGGTAGGAAGGCCCTGCAGAGGGACCGGGACAGGTTGGGTCAACGGGCAGAGGCCAATGGGATGAGGTTCAACATGGCTAAGTGCTGGGTCCTGCACTTTGGTCACAACAACCCCATGCAGCGCTAAAGGCTTGGGGCAGAATGGCTGGAAAGCTGTGCAGAGGAAAAGGATCTGGCGGTGCTGATTGATGCTCGCCTGAACATGAGCCAGCGGTGTGCCCAGGTGGCCAAGTAGGTCAGCAGCATCCTGGCTTGTGTCAGGAATAGTGTAACCAGCAGGACCAGGGAGGTGATTGTTCCCCTGTACTCAGCTCTGGTGAAGCCACACCTCGAGTACTGTGTTCAGCTTTGGGTCCCTCACTACAGGAAGGCCATTGAGGCCCTGGAGCATGTCCAGAGAAGGGCTACGAAGCTGGTGAAGGGCCTGGAACACAAGTCCTGTGAGGAGCAGCTGAGAGCACTGGGGTTGTTTAGTCTGGAGAGGAGGAGGCTCAGGAGGAGCCTCATTGCTCTCTCCAGCTACGTGAAAGCAAGCTGTGGGGAGCTGGGGGTCGGCCTCTTGTCACAGGTAACTAGTGATAGGCCTAGAGGGAATGCCCCCAAGTTGCACCAGGGGAGGTTCAAGTTGGAAATGAGGAGACATTTCTTCTCAGAAAGAGCAGTCAGACATTGGAACGGGTTGCCCAGGGAGGTGGTGGAGTCACCGTCCCTGGGGGTGTTCAAGGAAAGGTTGGATGTAGTGCTTGGGGACATGGTTTAGTGGGTGACATTGGTGGTAGGGTGATGGTTGGACCAGATGATCTTGGAGGTCTTTTCCAACCTTAATGATTCTATGATACTATGATTCTATGAAAGGTAGGTAGTGTTTATATGACTTTCCGTTTCTGCTGGGATAATTTTTAGTTTGTGTTATTGAAAGCATTTAAACACAGGGAAAGGCCAATGTGAGTCTAAGAAACAGAAGAGATTATTGGAACATTGAGTTGGCACCACGCTTAATGCTGCATGAGTGCCAAGAGGCTCCATTGATGGAAAGGGAATTCAAACTGTCTTGAATATAATTTAGCAGTAATAGGATTTCTGCAGTTATTAGCAATTTGTAACCATACCCAGAACTGTAGCCAGGTGAAAAAATTCACCTGAAGTTACCAATTTTCAAGACAGAAACTACCTTGAACACCAGATATTGATTTAGTGCACTTTCAGTCTACCCACAGAAGTATCTTAGAGTTAAAACTTTGAAGGGGGTGGGGAGGTGGCAAAACCAAAAAAAAGCCAAACAGTTTTAGATCCTTTGTAGCTAAAGTGTCTTCGGATGCTTTTTGTTTATCAGTTTCTGTTACCATAATCTTTCTCTGTGAGATGCAGCATACTTGAAAGCAGAAAGGAAATTAACTTGCTGTCTTGTAAGTACTTTTTTTTTTTTTTTTTTTTTTTTTCCCTGCCTTATGCTCCTGACAGCCTCTCTGCCAACCATAGCGGTTTACATCTTATCTTAGTGACATGTCCTGGTTATCTGTGTTGTGTGCGAGCACTTAGCATTCCACTGCTTTTTGCTTAATAAATTAGAGACTGGGAGGGAGTTACACTGTAATACTTGACCGTATAAGGGAGGTGACTGTTGTTTTAGTACTGCTCCTTGCACAATATGCAGTTGAAGCCTTTTAAGGGAAGGTGGTGCAGACAGAGTGAAAACATCCAGAAGCAGAACATCTATTTCACATTATACTTGGTGCCAGTGCTAGTGCTGTCATTGCTACTGCTGTGAATTTCTCACAGGCTGTTAAGAGTTTCAGAGCTGAAAAGAAAAAGGGGAAAGTTGCAGAAGATACCACAGAAGAAAGTTAAAACTGTTTAGTTCATGGCTCCTGCACCTTAAGAAATAATAATGAGGAGGAAACTGACCAGAGGTGAGCAGAATTAGACTTCCAGAGTTGAGAAACAAAGTAGCAAGGAGTTCTGCAGCATCAATGAGAAGAGAACACAGGAGTGGAAACATCATGCAGTGAGAATGGGATAGGGACTCTGTGGCTGAAAAGACAATATTTTGTCTAAATTTTCAAGGAAGTTTAAAAAAAAAATCCTTAACAAAGGGATTTAGAAAGTTGGAGACGGAGTGAGCAAACACTGGATGGAGAAGAAAGTGTGGCAGCATGTTAGGAGTTCAATCCTGGATGTTATCTCAGTACTCTGAAAGAATGAAATTTTAGGTCTGGTTGAAGGAAACTTAAGTAAGCCTGTGAAGGCAAAAGCTGTACGATGTGGCTAGAGAACAGTAAAAGCAGGATCTCTAATAAAGGATCAGAAAAATTGATGTAGGCAAACATAAGTCAGTTATTATGATCTCAGAAGTGTCCAGGGAGTTACAAACATTTTGAGGCATCTGAGTAAATAAAATATCAAATAATACGCAGCATTTGTGCAGCAAGGTTTGACTGTGCCAGAAGACTATATTGCAGCTAGAGAAATGATTTTCTTGATAAATCATATGCAGATCCTTACTTGAGATATTTTCTGTCCTTTGTGTGAAGAAAGACTACAGAAGTGGGAAGAAAAACTGGCTTTCTTAGCTTCAGTTAAACCATAGTCTTTATGTCAAAATAAAATATGCTTTAGGCCTTAAAAAAATGAGCTGGAGATCAGACAACACAGAGTATATTTCAGTGGCTAAAGTAGAGGTTTAGAAGACCCAGCGTGAACCCTTTTTCTTTTTTAGCCATTAACTCTGAAAGAAGATCTTACAGGTATCTTTTGAGAAATGCCACTACCACCTGCTTTCCTGCAATGACCCATATGTCTGCCTCTCAAATTCTTTCAATTGCTGTTGACTTTGTTTGGGCTTTGAGGGTGCTTACCCTCCTGCGGAATGGGGCTCTTTGCTGCCTAAGTTACAGCACCTTGTCTACCTCAGCACTGGCTCCACAGAGTGGAGTAGGCTTGAAGAAAATATGTCCATGAAATGCAAGTCTGTATTTTCACGTCTGCTCACCCAAGTGTCTGTGAGCATGCTTCAGATGTGCAGCTGGCACCTGTAGGTGGTGGAAGATGAGAGGAAGACATGTAATAGTTACTTCTTTAGTAATTATTTTATTGATTTTTTTTTTCCTCCAGGTTAAGACTACAGAATGAATGCAACACCGCAGTTTACCCTAGCCAGCATTAAATCTACAATGCAAAACTCTAGCCAGTTATTTAGACCAGTTCATGAGGCCTGTCAAAGAAAGCCCTTCCCTCAGTGTTGTGACCTTTATCTTTGCAGTGAACAGGCATTATGACTCTGGAAGGATAATTTTGTTTGATTGACTGATCTATTCTCAGAAGTTATAAAAGTTTCACTGCGCACAAGAAAGTCAGCTTGCCCCAGGCCATTTGTTGTATCTGAATGATGTGTATTCATCAGGTCTTTCTGTGGCATTGTAGAGAATAGGTTGGAGTAAACCCTCCTCTAACTTTTGTGAACGTATGGATAATTCTGCTTAAACCAGTGGTGTTTAGTTAGTGCAGAACCACAGTGACTGAGAGATACCCTCAAGGATCACTTTGCCTTGTTTGGCCATTTGTGAAAAGTAGTTCGTTGTTTTCACTGGATGGAAAACTGAAAGAACAGTCTCACAAGGTTATTCTTTAACTCTTTGAAATAAAAGAATGTGTGTTTTTTTTTTCTTTTCTTTTTTTTTTTTCTTCACAATGGAGAGTTACCTTTTTACACAGTTTAAGCAGGATAACATTTTTACTGCTGTGCCAAGGAAAATGATTTGGACTATGGAGAGTCCTCTATCCTCTGTTTTCATAGTTAGATGATCTGCATATGGTTAATGAAGTACAAGGAAGATCTGGGATGTTCAGATGTTCAACTGTAAGATAATTTATCCACTTGCCTGGTGCAGAACAGGTAAATTTTCCACATTTGTTTCTCAAGGCTTTCAGAAGCAATTTCAGAATTAGCTATTAATTCTTTTCTCCTGACAGGAAATTTTCAAAAGTCCTAGTCTTCCTTATGAAGCCTGTTACTATGTTCATTATTACCTTCTTTATGAACTAGCCAGCTCATTCTTTGGTGAGCTGTACTGTAGAGCTCAAGAATTGGCTTAACAATTCTTGGTTGGTACTAAACTCTCCAGTAATTCTGCTTTTCATTGATGAAATAACTCAAGCTACTTCTCATAGTTGCATTGTGTGTGTTTTTATGTTTTAATAAAAAATGGACAGCAAGTATAGGTAATGTGGGAATAGATCCTGAAAATAAAAATGAGAATTGAGTTGTGCGGTAGAAGGGTAAATGTTACTACATATCCTTACAGTAATTATGTTCTTATTTTTACTACTTTATTATCTCCCCTTGTAAAAACATATGCTTTTTTTTTTTTTAATTCACAAAGCATACATAGTTTTAAATAATATGTGTGACTGTAGAAAGTACAGTCTACTATTTCTTGATTTTTTTTTCTTTGTACTTCAGCATACTGGGAACCTAAATACCTTTAGCTCTGGTATGGGCAGAATAACTGAAGTGACTGCCCTACAGTTTAGGTGGAAGTGTAAATGCCCTATGTCCCAGTCTAGCAAGAGCTTCTGAGTGCTACACACAGACACAAGAAACTTTACTGCATAATCTCATTGATGTAGTGAGCACTTACGCTGAGAGAAAGCAAGAAAGAATACTGTTTGAAGTCAGTCCCATTAAATGTCTGAGGTGAGAAGAACCAGAATGCCCGGGGTTTTCTGTATTCCTTCCACATAGTTCATACTCACAGAACATATAAACACAGGTATATCAACTGTGTGGTTAGACATAAATAGAATGCCTTTGCTTCAAACAGACTAGGAAAATAAACCTATCCATATGGCAAGTTTTCTTCCAGTTTTTCTTTTGAATTGCTCTGGAGGTACATTCCAACCATTGAGTCAGAACTCTTGACAGTTGACACTTATACACAGAGAACTCAGAGGGTTAGGTACTGTCCTTACAGAAGCACTGCTGCATCAGTATCTCGGTGATGATTCATCATTCAAATGTATATAATAACATACAAAATTTCCTCAGAAGAGTGGGACAGTGTGTCCGTGACTTCTACAAGTTATAATCTCTTTGCAGCAGCAGTTCCAAAACTCATTTTCTGAGAGAAATAGTATCCTGTCTGACCATGAGATCTTATGTAGACAGCAAAAACTTTATGGTAACCACCTGTCTAACTCCCCAAAATTTAGGGATTCAAGAACTCAGACTCCAGTTTAAACATGCAGAAAGAAGAAGAAAAACTTTAAAAGCTGCATATACGTAGACTTGTTTGAACTATCCTGTAAAAGTACATTGCTAAAAACATCATAGATTGATTGTTATTTTGGATCTGTGATCGAGTACAATTACCATGACCAATTGTTCTTGCAGAATTACATGTTCCAGGAATCCTCATCATAAGCTTTTCTTTGCCTAGTGGAATAAATGTCTTCTTAGTGTTTTTTAAACTTGTCCTGAAGTCTTATGCATGAAAGAGTGCTGGAATCTTCATTAGTACATAGAAACTAACTACCAAATTTTGGACCACAAGAAATGCAATGCTTATGTTTCAGATGGCACTTCTTTTTATGTATCTGGCTTTTCAGTGACTGAAAGCTATGATTTTGTCATGTCTACAAGAAAGCAGTTTGGCTGAAAAAAAATGTTTGGGTAACTGAAGATACTTTTTTTTTTTTTTTAACACTGGTGTCATGCCTGTCTTGCTTCTTGTTTCAAAAGACGTAGATGTACTGAAAATCCCCTTTCCTCCACCACCGCTCAATCTCTATTTTCCATGGCTTTGAAGATTTAGAAATTTCCCAGTTACAAAATATTTGTTTCCATCTTCTGAGAGTTATTGTCCTGTAGCTTGTGTTATTATTAGTTTGATCTGACACAACACATTATTGCTCTTAATCTGCAGTTTTGAGTATTTTGTTCGTCTTCCTGTGGAAATCCATATTTTCCAGGGTGGTCATCAACTGTAAATGTCTCCAAGTTGCACAAAGGCACATGCTGTATTTATTGGGACTTCCACTTAATTTCAGCAAAATGACAATAAAAAAGATGGTGCTTATTTTTTAGTGTGCTTTTAATAGCTCTCATCTTCAGTGTTTAGTGATGTCAAATTTCGTATGGGAAATTTAAGCATTTTGTGTAGAATTTATAAATGCAGAAGACTTTATTGAATTGATCTGTCCATCCTTTGCTCACTGATATTTATGCTCTGCTGCCAATAATTGTGACTGGTAGATACTGATTCTTTAAAGTTGTCATATTTAAAGTGTACATTCTCCTCAGATTACTGACCATAGGCACAGATTTATGGGCAAGGCAGGGATAATCTTGGGCTGGGGACAGTAAGAGTTATATTTTTCCAATTTGCATCCTCTAGTCATTGTAACACCCCTACACTGAGGGTGGGGCTCTTTGCAGTGCTGCTTTGATGAGATGCCAGTCTTGTCAGATATTATAATAATTGCATGTTAATTCAGACAGACTGTTGGTTTATTAATACTATTGCTTCTCTGTAGCTTTGAGGCAAAGAAAGATTATTATGAAGGTTATTGTGGTTTGCGTTACTCAGCTGGGACTGAAGCCTTTTGTTTTTACAGAGCTTTGAAAACAGTACTAGTCCTTGCTCAAAAAGTGACAGTAAATGGGGAAAACAGGCAGAGAGAGGAAAGTGAATCTCCTCTGGACACAAATTATAGCAGAAATCATTCTGGTTTAGAATATGGTGTATTGTTGAGTACCTTATTTACTAGATCTTTTGCTTGTTGTGTAATATAATGTAACTATCTTCTATCCAGCACTGCTGAACAGTAGTAGCTAAAGTTGGCCTGAATTTGCTGCTTCTAATTATTTACTCTGTTAAAGTCTAACTATTTACTCTGTTGAAGTCTGTGAGAATCAAGAACAAACAAAAAATAATTGCTAGAAACACTCTCGTATTTCACTATAAACTTTATACATATGTATTTATATTTATATTACGTTTGTTTGAAAGACATAGTCTAAGTTAAACCCAATACCAACAAATCATTATCTGTATTTTTAGAGCTGGCGTAGTAAACAGAAAACTTTCAACAAGCATAACAGTCTCTGGGAGACTCTCATGCTCATCAAGATAGGTCCATCTGAGGCTGTTTGTCCCCAAACTAGAGGAATACAGAAAAGTGAAAGGGAAGAGATTTCCTTCTCTATTAACAGTACCAGGATATTGGAACATTTCTGCAAACAGAGAGATTCCTGGTGTATTATTAGGCTACCTCAAGAGAATTAGTTTTGCTCTTCAAGCATGTTAGTCATTGTTTTCTGTTTGATTGTTTTCTACCTTTTGGCAGGATTGTCCCGTTCCCAGCCTGCAATTACTGTCACACAGAGATTGAATACTTTTATGTTTTTTATTTTCTGCAGAGTCTTCTAGAGCCCTTTTCAGCTCTGCACTATATAATATCTATTATGCAGTGATATATCTAAGGGTCAGTAATACAGCTAGTGCTGTATAAACACAAGAGGTACACTTGCCTCTATCTCTACACAGACATGAAAGCTGAGTTTAAGATTAAACATTCTGATAATTCTTTTTACTCCAAGTACCTCTCTAGCTCTTTTCAAATAAGTATTAGCAACTCTTACTTGATCTCATTTATAAACACCCTTTTTAAGGTGTAACATATAGATACAAAAATGAACACCTATTCCTAGAATATATGAAAATACTACAGTGTGTAAACATACCTGGGTTCTGACTGACATTGGTTTCTGAGACAAGAATCAGTTTTGAATGGTGCTGTTGGTCTGCCATGTTGTGTTTTACTTCATAGTCTAGCTGTCAGGAGACAGAGCGAAACCTACAATATTCCTCAACTGAAGAAGTTGCCAGCAGGTCAAGGAGGTGATCCCCCCCGCTCTGCTCAGCCCTGGTGAGGCCACACCTGGAATATTGTGTCCAGTTCTGGGCTCCCCCGTAAAAGAGGGACATGGAGCTACTGGAGTGAGTTCAGAGGGCTACAAAGATGATTAGGGAACTGGAGCACCGGTCATATGAGGACAGGCTGAGAGAGCTGTGCCTGTTTAGCCTGGAAAAGAGAAGAATGAGGGGAGACCTCATCAATGTGTATAAATATCTGAGGGGAGGGTGTCAAGAGGATGGAGCCAGTTTCTTTTCAGTTGTGCCCAGCAACAGGACGAGAGGCAATGGGCACAGACTGAAGCACAGGAGGTTCCGGCTGAATATGAGAGGGCACTTCTTTATTGTGAGGGTGACAGAGCACTGGGACAGGCTGCCCAGAGAGGTTGTAGAGTCTCCTTCTCTGGAGATATTCAAAACCCGCCTCGATGCTATACTGCGCGATGTGCTCTGGGTGATCCTGCTTGGCAGCGGGGTTGGACCAGATCGTCTTCAGAGGTCCATTCCAATCTAAACCATTCTGTGATACTGTGATCTCAAGCCATATATATAAAAAAACTCAGTTTTACTTGTTGGTGTTTTATTCTGTCTTCTGTAGAGTGGCAAAAGTAATGAAGGTTCCTGTGTATGAAACACCAACAGGATGGAGATATTTTTCCAATCTCATGGATTCCGGACGTTGTTCACTCTGTGGGGAGGAAAGCTTTGGCACTGGTAAGTAATACATAATCACAGATTTCCACAGACTTTTAATGACAATATTTTTTCAAAGTTAAACAAGTCAAAGCCAAAAAAATCATCAAATTAACTTGATCTTGTGCTTGAACAGAGGACTGTCAGTTGGTTGTATCTTGAACATCTTCTTGCAATCTCTGTTGTTCATATACTTTTGGAGTAAGAAAAATGTGAAAGATGGACATTGTGAAACCATAGGCAATCCTATCACTGCCCAGACAGCTTTCAGAGATGTCTGCCACTCTCTTCTGACTTGGACATTATGCAGAAGGATCTCACTGGTCACACTATAATAGTATTTTTCACAGACTGCAACAGCCTTTTGAGGAATGTTGCCTGCATACACATGGTTCTTGTGGACTTGTGGATGAGTCTACAAAGCATGAAGACTGGTATGTCTAATGGCATGTCTAGTCAAACCTGTTCCAAACATCCCATGTTTAGAACATCACAATTACTGGACAGTCAGATAAAGATAAAATCATCGCTAGAATAAATTCAGCTGCATGTCAGCACCTATTTTCACTAAGTATTTGTCCCTCATCTGTCCCAAGACCAGTCAACAACAGAGTGCAGAACTAAAGACAAATCTGAGCAGTCCTCAAGAATTCAGTACTGATGCTATTCAGTCAGAGCAAACCAGAAGAGTCTTTACTCTGTAAATCTACACAAACATAGTTTTGGATTATGAGAGAAACCAAATACATTTTACAGTGTTTGGTTTTCCTTTTCCAGATTCTGCCACATAAATTATTTCTACTTTTTTTTTTTTTAGTAGTGTTATGTTATAAATGTTTTTGAATAATCATATATCAGAATTACTTGACCTATTTCCTGGCTAATTTATTCTGTATTTTGATGCGAGTTCCATGGAGTTTGATTTTTTGGTGTGTAATTCATTGCCTACAGCTTTTCACAGAAAGTTATTTATCATGCAGTGAAGTTTGGTTTACAAATTTCATGTTGCTTTCTCTAGTATTTAGTATTAGTTGAGGTTAGAGCAGAATGATGCTTGTTTAAAAATGAAGACTTCTTTAAGCCGTACACATGCCACTTTATACAGTAGCCTGTCATATACTTTCCTGTAAGTATCTGGATTATGATGGAAAAAACAAAAATATGTTAGATTTCTTTGGGTGCCTGTCTGTAGGAAGTAAAAGAAATTAAATGAATGATGAATGTGTATTTTGCTTTCTGTTCTGAATGTGAATGACTGTCCCAAGATAGGAAACCTAGTTGCCTTGCCTTAACTGCTGTGAGGAGCAGAGATTTGTGTTGCCTTGGGTGTATCTTTTGAATGGATATTTTTAATGGTCTTTTGCAGGGTCATTGAGTGACAGTTCTAGTTTGGAGAGAAGGGTGTTTCTAGAAGTAGGAAGGTCTTGTTCTTTTCAGAACGTACTGTCTTTTGCTGCCATATGCTTTTAGACCACATCTCCATTTGCCCATGAGAGGTCTTTACTGGGCATCTTTCACCTTTTACTGTGCTTTGACGCTTTTTCACCAGGCCAGTTCTGTACCACTTCTCTCTAAATATTAAAGTCCCTCTTGCATATCTGAAGACAGATATTATCATGAAAGTTGGGTGCCTCTTGAGACATCAATAGGACCTCAGTAGCACCCAAATTATTTCGGGAAAAAACAAAAACAGAAACAAAGCCAACCTACTTTCATTGTCATGCTGAAGGAAGAGAAATGTGGATTGTGACTGGAAGGACTAGGAATTGTGACCTGTAGGAGTTTGGTGGTGAGCTCCCATACAGGTACTGAAGTATGTCTGCACACCCTAGCCAGCTAAGTGTATCATGTCTTACTGCATGCAGTTTTGTCTGCAGAGGTAATGCAAAGCAAGCAGTAGTAGGCTGTACGGGCCGTATGCCATGACAAACCACTACTTCAGGCCTGTTTCTGGTTGGGAAGTAAGGCACCTAGACCAGCTTCATCTGGTGGTGTTGATTATGATTCTTGTAGATGTTTGCTTTCTCAGGGAGAAGAGAGGAATCTTTGCTTGCTTAATAGTGACTGGCTTCAAAGGACAATTGTCAGGAAAAATTTATGGTTCAGTGTGGTGGTTTTACTCAGGTGGACAGCTGAGCTCCACCACATGCTCTCTCTCACTGCCCCTCCTCAAAAGGAAAGGGGAAGAAAATACAATGCAAAGGGCGCAGGGGCTGAGATAAGGACAGGGATATCGCTCAACAATTATCATGATGGGCGAAACAGTCTCAGCATAGGGAGATTAGAGAAATTTATTGCCTATTACTAATAATCTAGAGAAGTGGGAAACAAAGGAAAGAAACCAAAAACACCTTCCCCCATCCACTCTCTTCTACCTCCTCCCCCAGAGTGGAGCAGGGGGATGAGGAATGGGGGCTGCGGTCAGTCCCTGACGCTTTGTCCCTGCCGCTCCCTCATGGTCCCTCTCTGCCCCTGCTCCACATGGGGTCCCTCCGACGGGATGCCATCCTTCCCGAACTGAGCCTGAGGGAGCTGCCCACAGGCAGCAGCTCTCCAAGAACTGCTCCCACATGGCTCTGTACCACGGGGTCCATCCATCCCCCAGGAGCAAACTGCTCCAGCACGGGTCCCCCACGGGCGGCAGCTCCCCTCAGACCCCCTGCTCCTGCGGGGGCTCCTCTCCACGGGCTGCAGCTCCGGCCCGGGGCCTGCTCCTGTGGGGGCTCTCCACGGGCCGCAGCCTCCTCCAGGCCACATCCACCTGCTCCATGGGGGGCTCCTCCACGGGCTGCAGCGTGGAGATCTGCTCCATGTGGGACCTGTGGGCTGCAGGGGGACAGTCTGCTCTGCCTCTCCACAGGCTGCAAGGGAACTGCTGCTGCGTGCCTGGAGCACCTCCTGCCTTCCTTCTGCATTGACCTTGGTGTCTGCTGGGCTGGTTCTCACTCCACACTCCCAGCTGCAGTTCCCCAGAAGTTTTTTCTTCCTTTCTTAAATATGCTCTCACAGAGGTGCAAACAACATCGCTTATTGGCCTCGCTCTTGCCGGTGGTGGGGCCCTTATCTTAACATGGGGCAGCTTCTTGATTCTTCTCTCAGAAAACACCCCTGTGGCCTCCCACTACCAAAACCTTGCCACGTAAACCCACTACATGCAGTTATGAAAAAGACCAAACACCAAATTTCCCTGGCACCTTGAAAAGGTATGACCTATATCCCTGTTCAGGTCATCCTAAGTAGGTTCTCCCAAGCGTTGGTGGACTTCAAGCCTGCAGACCACTTTTATAGAAATCAAAAGAAGTGGTTTCAGGGCTTGATCTACTGAAACGCTAAGGGCATTATGCTTTGTTTTGGCCTAACTTCTTTATTACCGAGAGTAGCAGATGCTTATTGGGGTTGGGAAACAGGGGCAGGTGTCTAACAGAGGTAAAGGGCTTTTGAGTTTTGCCTGTTCTTCAAGGTGGGCAACATAATTACAATTCCTCTCTCTCCCTGCCCTTGACTTTTTTTGCTTCACTAGGATCTTGCTGTAGGGCACTAAAACAATTGTATTTTGTACAATAGCCTCTCTTCTAATTTTGAAGCTTGCATCTCCTGACCTCACACCAGTCTCTATATTCCTAGCACTCTCTGTGTTCCTGTCTGAATCTGTTTTCTCCTATCCTGTCATTAATTCTTCACATTTCTAATAAATTCTGTCTCTTGTGAGTTTTAAGATTCCTTGACGAAAACATTGCTGGCCAGCACGGAGAGCTGCTCTACAGCAGCACTTAACCTGTGCATCTCAGTCCATTCTGCTCAGATGGGCTTCCTAGTACCTGCAGCACTTCATTGGAAGTGTTGGAAGGCCTTCCATTTTTGACAATTCCATCTAAATGATGGTATAAATTATCAGGATTGAAGCCCATGGGCATTCAGACAACTTGGAGCACTGGATCAGTGTGTAGGTAGTTGCTGTGTAAATGGATTATGACAGTGCCTGCAGGGCAATTACAGTGATGTCTAAAGTTTGTTTTTCTCCCTGCCTCAGTTTTCTTATCATCTTTCAGTTCAGTGCAGCTGTCTCAAAATATCTCATATGCCAGGAGGTTTATTTGTAAAACACAGGCTGGTCTGTGGATGACCAACACGTTAGCGATGTGAGCTGTTTTTAGCAATAAATATTTACCTTATTGCGAACCTTTTGGTAATGTCCTAAGCTGCATGACCTTCACAAGTTTCTGCCACTATTGGGCATTTGAATCAATTTTACATCTTTCCCCTCCATTGTAGCTATTTAGGGAACTGAAACTTAATACTTTTTTAGCTTTCAGTGTGGGATTTTTCAAGAAGCGTGCCATACAGCACATTACACCACAGAGTGGTAGCATTGTTGTTCTGTGCAAGAGAATGGAGTTTTACAGATCCATGTTCTATTGTCAAACTAACTGAACAGCATTGGAGACTGATTGGTTGTGTACCCAGGTAATCCAGCCCAGCTGGAATTTCCAAACAATACAGAGCCCTAGTTTTATAATATAAGGGATTTTGCACTGGCAAGTAAATAAAAGCAAAATTTCTGCTATAAAAGGAAAAAAGATCTTGAAAACATCCCATATGGCTGTGTTTCCCAGACTTGTTTTTTGGCAGCTGATCTTGGAGCTCAACCAATGCTTTAAAAACTTCTTCCATTTTTGTAGCAGTGTGGGGAGCTTGTCAGATGAGGTTAGTAGCTTTCTGGTTCTGTGACTAATGCCCAGGACACAGTTCAGAGAAGGGCGTCAGCAGCAGCAATTAGTTTCTACATTTCATCAGCAAACTATTAATCAGGATTAGGAGAGCTGTGTGGTTGATTTATCTTTCTGCAATTTAAGCCCCTTCAGTAATTGCTGCATCTTTCATAAACTTGCATGTTTCATCTCCACATTTCCAGATGCCATTAACAGCAGCTGTCTTCTCCTGCAAGATTATGTGGAAGAAGAACTAGTGGAGAATATAAAGATGGTCTGGTGCTGAAAATAATGAAAGCCTTTAAAAACCCATATGGTGGTATCTATTACAGTAACACAAATCTGAAATAATCCTGTTAACTTGAGTAAAAGAACAGATCAGAATGTTCCTAAATCTCCATTTGCCTAAAATATCACCAGGATTCAGATTCCTGGATGATAAATTTGTAAGATTAAATTTGTAAGAACTGCGTGCAAACAAAAATGTTGTACTGTGAGTTTGTGTATTTGCTTCAATCTCATTTTTGCTTTAAAATTGTATTTACAGAATACAATACACCAGACAGAGTTAGCTAGTTTAGGGAAAAGCAAATATGTTGTCTTCATGCATATGACCCTCAGGGCTCACTCTCTCAATCAAAATTGCAAGTCATTTCAGATAAAGAACAAATGAGACATATAAAAGCTTGTATGCCCAACAGCTTTACAGCATCAGAAAAATCATAATATGAACATATTTTGTATGATCTTACTTTGTTTCTCAGGTTACTGACTCTCAAGTCTTTACTTCAGTTTAAGCCTGTCTAAGCTGAGTACTTATTTCTGAATGGGAACATGCTCTGACAGTTTTTCCCAGATTGTTTACTCTGAGTCTGGCCTTAGCAATTGACTGTTACAGTAGTAAAAAAAACCTTTTGCTACTATTATATGGAGAAATACGTGACAAATTAACTCAAAAATAAGCTGTGAAAGTACTTGTTCTTATAATTTTCCTTACCAATGTCAAAATAAATATAATGGGATAATTGGAAAAATACTTGTTGACTCCACTGTTCTTTCTGCTTCAGCTCCTTACAGGGCCTGGAATTCATTAATGTGTTGGTTTTTCAGTAAAACGTATAGCTCAGAATTATCCTGAGATTGATAAATTCCCTCAGCAAGACGGGACAACTGTTAGTATTGTAATTTCAGGAATACATAGTTGTGTGGCATCTTGATCACTTTGTACAGACCAGCTCTGCCTCTGCAAATCCACAAGAGATACTGGGTATATAAACGAAATACTATTATCTAAGCTGAGGCAGAACTAGCTTCCTCCCTAATCTTTCTAACATGTAAGTTGAGAGGTAGGAATAAAAGAGGGAGAAAACAAAAGACATCTACAAACAAAGGTGCAGCAGGTGAAAACCAGAGTTGTCTGAGTTGTGGTAGTGAATTTTAATCTGCTAAAAGAAATAAAGGCAATACATTCACACATAGGTGCAAATAGTAACTCAACTGATGGATATACTGGTACAATAAAAGAGGTGGAATAAAAAAATTCTGAGAAATCCCAGTTCCCAATTTTCCTTCTAGTAAGAATAATGAACTGAGACATTTCTCGGGCACACAGGATTATTGTTGCTCTATCCACATTAGGCTAGCATTTTTAATCAGTGATTTTTAATTCTGGAACTGTTGTGTGGTTTCCAGGTTTCTCCATCGAGACTTTTGCCTCTGGATTGCTTTTGTTCAATGCTTTCTCTTTCCAGAGAAACATCAGTCTGTCTGTTGTCCTGAAGGACACAAAAGGACACAGTATGTGCCAAAGCTGCTAAATGGATCAGAAGGATGATACATGTGTACACTCATCCTTTGTCGTAGAGATTTATAAGCTTAAGCCATGCCAGAACAAGGCTTGGAGCATGACAGAGACCTTTCCAAAAATTCTTCTCTCTGTGTTTCATTGGACCATTTTGGTTCAATGAAACATGCTCAAACTGTTTGTTAAATCAAAATGCATCTCTTCTTTGGTGTTTACTTCAGACCTTTGCATAGAAGTCTTGATATATTGATCATTTTGCTGACTACATAATCTATTTTTCACTACATGATCTGATGGCTTGTAGTCTGCAGAGCATTATACAATAGGAGAATAAATGATTGCTTACATTAGAACAAATTGTCCAGGTGTTTGGCTCAATACCATGTCTCCACTTGTTGCTAGTATCTGTGGAGATATGTAAGCAATTTAAGTTACTGGTAATATCAGCAATAGAGATGACTTTTTAGGCAAAATTGACTTTTCCTGTGCTAACGATGAATGACTAAAAGAAGAGCAAGGAAGGTTAAGAAGGAAAGGAACAGCCATGGTGGGGCATGCTCACAGTTACCAGGGCCATGCCCAGCCTCTCAGGGCTCCCCGGCCCTGCTCAGGGCCTAGGACCCCATATCAGCCCCTGCCCCAGCAACACCACAGCTGGGCTCCAGCTCCCCACGCTCCTGTCCTGCCCAGACATGGGCCCTACCAAGCTGCTTCTGGTCCCCATGGAGCCCTCAGACCCTGTGGTGACCCGACAACTGGTGACATGACAAGGAATGCAGACAATGGGGGGAAGTGACAGCTCTCTTCCAGATCTCCCGTTTGGTGGTAGTGGCAGAAACCTGCACTGGCAGCATTATCGGGGACAGACTCTTGGCTAAAGTAAAACTGATCATAACCATGCCATCTGTTTTGCGTATGAGCAAAGATGACTTTATTATCTGTAGGTCTTAATGTTGGTGTTTCTGTGGAAGGCATCCTTCAGCTGACCTAGCGTGTTATCATGACAAGGGAGTAGAAGAGCTGAGGACCTGATTATCTGAAGGGCTGACTTCCTGTGGAGGGACATTTGTTTTCCTTTTTTATCTGAAGCTATTTGCAAAGCTCTGAGAGCTCATAAATAACCCTGCCCTTTTTCTTCTGATTAGTCGGCACTCCATGCTTTGATAGCGCCCGGAGGCTCTGAACCAGGGAACACAGTAAGCTCTTGCTGTTTTTATAGCAGCTGCTAGAGGACCAGCCGATTGCTCTAGGCATTGTATTAGGAGACTGTTCTTGTTGCAGAGAGCTCACAGACTACAGACCAAGGCAGATAAAAAGAGGAGAAAAGAAGTATTTTCAGTATCGTGACAGCTACTTTGCAAACATGAAGGAACATTACTGTCTGTCTCAGTTTTTAAATCCATCTGTGCTATTCAATGTCCCTGTTTTCTGTGTTACCAAACTCACAGACACAAGCATAATCTTCATGTAGTTAACTTTGTGGTCTTTTTTTTTTTTTTTTTGTTAGATTCAGGGGGCTGAGGGTCTACACCCCAGGGGTGAATGAAAGCAAATGAGCCTAAGTGGCAGGCAGAGCTGTGGCAAGCCCAGAATGGTGGGCTTTTAGCAAATTCGTATGAATAGCCTCTGTTAGCCTGACTGCTGCTGTCTCTCAAGAAGAGGGACTGCAAGTTGAAGGCAGCAGCAGTGACTGGAAGATAGATGTCAAGAGTGAAGCCCAGGAATCACGGTGGCTCCATGCAGGTCTTACTGTTTTCCTTATATGTCTTTAATTTTCTCTTGACTTTTCACAGGATTAATAGCTTCAGTGTATCAATTTATATTACGGGATCCAGGTTTGCTGCCAGTAGGAAAACACAGCCATTTTAACAAATGAGTGTACAGAACTTTCAGGTTATTCTGTAAAACTGAAAAGCAGTCTTGCAACAAGGTTTTTGTGTTTGATGAAGGAGGATATGTCATGCAGCAGGTTTTGAAACTAAACCTGTTTAGATTTCTCTGTGAAGGATTTTTGCTAAGTAATTTCAAGGGACATGGATAGTCCAACTGGTTGCCACTGATTTGTCAGTAATTGATGGAGGAAACAAAACTTGTGATTTAATGTACTTACTTTGTACCCAGGGTTTCTGTATTGTGTGACTAGATAAAAAATGATAACAGTACAGCTAACAAACTTCAGCCAAATCTAGCATTATTATGCTAGAGTAATGGCCACAGATTTAACCTGTCTAGTCAAGCTTTTTGAGTTCATTAGCTTAAGTCGTCATCTTCCATATCTACTGAGCATCAGGTGTCTGAGATCTTACTTTATATTAATTATCAGTAATGCATGCTTTGTTATGAATTTTTGTAATCTGGATTAGGTACAGATTGCCTCAAAAATTTGCTTTAAATTATCCAAAAGTAGAGGGCACTAGCTGAAGTGGCCAAGACCTTTCCTATGAAATACTCCTTCGCTAGAAAACGCTGATTATTGCGCTGATTATTGAAACCTTTTGCATTCTCGTTTTAACAGGTAGAGTTTAGCTTCATAGAAATGTTTCTAGTCAAGGTATGAGATATGTTTCATGTCTGTTGCAGAGCAGACCATTATTCCAAGTTGGCGTTTTGGTTTTGGACATGGGAAGTGCAAGTTCAAGTCCATGCTTGTTTGAATTCAGACAGTAGACTTGAACTTGTGCCTCCTGTGTCTCAGAGTATGTGCTAAATCCTTTGGGGGTAGTCCAAAATTGTTCTCAGTCTCCACTGTTGTATCAATTTCTGTCTTCATAAATAAAAAGCTAGGAAAGGAGTTAGGTCTGAGCATTCAAACAGTTTTATCACTGAGAGGTATAGAGAAATGCAGAAAGGGGAAAAAGTGTTATTTTCTACTTTTTTTTTTTTTCCCCAGACTTATTTTGTCATGCTCATCATGATCCTTTTTTTTTTTTTTCCTGATGGGAGGTCATGAACATTTTGGAAATCTTCATTTTTTATGAAATGGGAAAATTCTTTCTCCACAGCTTGATGATGAACGTCTGTGCAAATAAGGATATGCAGTTGAACTTGACTCATATAACTCAGAACATTCTGCTTCATGGCCAAGAGTTTGCGTATCTGGCCCAGTTCTAGGAAAGGGTACTAGAGGTGTGAAAATACCCTGCATGGCTGTGAGCGGGAGCAATGATTAAAAATGTTTTACTGCTACTACTACTTTTATCCAAGTACTTGAGTATCTTTTTTATTTAACCTTAGAAGTACAGACTTTGTTGTATGTAAATGGATCACATTTTAAACATTAGTTCTGCTTGTCCGTCTGGGAGCTACCATAGTTGTGGAGATTACTACCTTACAGATTACTGTTAGGTGACGTACAAGTTGAATGAGACATTTGCCCAGCCTCCTTACCTTGTTTTCTGATATGCAGTGATAGCAAATAATGTGCTTTACATCTCTCTCCTTAGGGTCTGATCACCTTCGAGAGAAAGATGGATTATGGGCTGTGCTAGTCTGGCTTTCAATCCTAGCAGCTCGAAAGCAAAGTGTCGAGGAGATTGTCAGGGATCATTGGGCAAAATTTGGCCGGCACTATTACTGCAGGTGGGTGTTTGCTATGTCTGCACGATGAAAATCTGCCACAGATTGCCATTGTTCTGTATGCAGTTTTTTTTCTGTTGAGAAAGGAGAACTTAATTACTTACTGAAGGAGCAGTGTGTATATGTCCCTTACAGTGTATGGATAATTGATTTTTCTGACATCAAATGCTGAAATATTCAAATTACTTACATGTGGAATCCATGGGAGTAGTTTGCTACATGGTATTGAAAAAAATCAAAATCTCAGCACAATTTACTCATGTATTTGCTTCTGTCTGTGCTTCCACTTGAAAATGTTTTTGTGAGAACTTGGACTGTTGTCCCAGAGAGGAGAACTCTTCCAAAGATCCAGATGTTTACTCATTTTTATTAAGGTCTTGGAAAAGTGAATTCTAACTGGTGTTTACGTGATACGTATTTTATCTTAGTCTCTGCCTCTTTTTTTTTTTCAGAGTATAGTTAATCCAGGGGAGTTAACATATCTGTAACATCTTCTGCCCACAGCTGTTCCTCAAAAATTTTAGCAAAATTTAATCTATTTCAGTTTCTTTTGAACACTGGGCTGATTGTGTCCTTAATTTCAGAAGGCTGTCTGTGTATTGATTATGTTTTCTGTGTTACTTTAGAGACCATGCATTTTCTAAATGGTTTCTTTTGCCTCAGAGTTAAGTGGCCAGTGTAGAACTGTGGTACATGCACATCATGGGCAAGTTGCACAGAACTGCATGCATGTGCTAGTTTGATTTGCAATGAAGTACTTCAACGGTCCACCTCTAATTTTTGAAGTAAGCAGTAAATTGCTAACTGTGCACATACTGAGCTTTTTTTTTTTTTTTTTTTTTTTCCTAAGCTGTTCAGGACTTACTTTTTACTTCTACTTTTCTTATATATATGAAAGGTTTGATTATGAAGCATTGGAGCCCAGAACAGCGTATTTCATAATGAGAGACCTCGAAGCTTTGATCACTGACAAATCATTCAGCCATCAGCAGTTTGCTGTGGGCAACAATATCTACAGTGTGGAAAGAACAGACAGCTTTGAGTACATAGATCCTGTGGATGGCACTGTGACCAAAAGACAGGTATGGCCGTAGTGATGGAATAGCAAAGTTTTGGAGCTTTCAACATGTTTCTTAAAATGTTGTTTCTAGCATTCAGGTGACAAGCCTCACCATTTATTTATAGGATGGTGATTTCTTTGCTCTGATAGATACCATATTCCCTACTTGAGATTAGCTCAGACAGGATAAGATAATATACCTCTGGTTTAGCTTGCCCTTGCTGTGCATAGATGGAGGCCAGCTGTAGTGTCACTGGGAATGTAGCAAGGCATTGAGTCCCTGTTGACAGCAATGCAAGTATAGTGAGGGTTCCCTTTCCTGAACAATGGAAAGTGTCCTGTAGAAAGACAGTCTTTGCTTTTTCTATTTTCTACCTAAAATCTATACTTTTTTTTAAAAAAAAAAAGGTCAAATTTTCTTGCTCTCAGTGTCGCACAGTATTTGCATTATTAAGGCACATTATTCTCTTGTGGCCAACAGCATGCAGAAGACTTAAGTAGATTGTACCATATGCGGGCATGTTTGACTTCTCTAGCCAAAATGACTGCTTCTTTGGTCTTTCTGGGCTGACTGTAGTCTGTAAGATTCCTTGGCTATCGAGTTTTGCAACTCAAACTGAACCTTCAGTATTTCATGACGTACTAAAAACTAACGATGTACTATTGCCTGGTTAAATGTTTATTAAAACATCTTGAATATGAACTGTGGCTCATATTTAAATGTGTTCTGACTTTATGCTGTTTATTTTTATTGTCCTAGTTTCTGTGGTTTGTAAATTACTTGACCTGACTGGACCCCTATAAATGATATTACGAGCCATTAAAGCTATTGTCATGCCATTCTGCTCAGCATCTTTATAGTTTCCATTCATCATTGCATTCAGATAATATAAGCAGCCCACCTGCCAGTGAGCTATTCTCTTTGCGCTTTTTGCTGCTGAAACAATACACGAGGATATTGTCATATCCAAGTCCACTGGAAAATTACGGGCACAGCAGGCTTGTGGCCCTTGTTCTTTTAAAAAAATAGCTAGTAAATGTTTAGCATATTTTTCTTTCCCTTACTTTGCATCCAAAGCCCTGTCCTAAATTGGAATGTAATTGCTAATCAAATCACAATGTAACACAAATAGAGAAGCATGACTTGGCATGTTTTTAGATGGACTCTGAGTCCATAAAACCAGAAAGCATATGTTTTCATAGGCAAAAGCACTCAGTTATTGAGAGTACAGTTCAACCAGATCATCTTCATACAAGGTTACATTTCTAGCTCTGTGTGTCTGCAGCCTTGGTGGGATTCTCCAAGCACAATAAAATAAGAAACGCCATTAATCTGTACAAATGAAACAACAGTTCCTGCTGCCATTTTCCTCAGGTAGCTTTCTCTTATGTAAATACAGATGCCTCATTGTGACTGTTATGAGTTTCATGTAGATTTTCAAGCTATGTCTTCAGGAGCCCGTTCAAAATTTTGTTCCCCAGCAGTATGTGAAGAGACATCTATATTCAGTGTAACTACGCAACTTCTCATGAATGAGAAACTGGCCTCATACTAATAAATCAGTGTTAATAAACAGCAAAAACAGACACAGCAACAGAAAACAAACAGCAACAACAAAATAGGCAGATAACAATACACCCAGACTGTAAGTTCTAATTTATTCTGACTATGGAAACCCATGAATATTGTTTATCACAATGCAATAAGGTATAAAACTAAACATTCTGCTGTTCTTGAAGACTGTTTTCATTTTTGAAGTCTTATTGTGCGAGCCTTTGCACAAACATTAGCACATAACAGCGATGCTCCTGAGGATCCTGCAATCCAGAAACAGGACCAGTTGCATTTGTCTGTGAAATTTGAATTAGAAGGACCAGAAGTAGAAGTTGCCCATTATAATGATTAACTTTGGGCTCTTTTTAGAGACCTATCATATTCTGAGATTCACAGAATAAAACTCCTGAGCTTTATCATTTAAATTTTAATGTTTTCTTGCTCCTTTGTTAGATTTAGGATTCAAAAGGCTCTGCATATGGTCTTTCTGTTTTTTTATTTATTTATTTATTTATTTATTTATTTTTAATTTATTTTTTAGTTTAAGCAAGAGTCAGGAAAAAGGCATTGGAAAAGCTGGAAGAAAGTTGTTTCTTGTAACTCTGGAGATAAGGCAAAAATTCTTTTCTGTTCAGAATGATTATTTCAATCCTGTACCAGCAATAAGGTATTTCCTGTCAGAATAGTGGTCTGCTATGCCTTGGAGACACTCAAGGGTCCATAGAGGGATGAATAGAAATTATGATAACCACAGTATTTTGAGGAAAGATGTAGCTATTTTACATGCACTTAATTTATGTACGTGTCTCTGTTTAATATATTACCGATATGCTATATTTTCCACTGGTGTTGCATATTCTTCTGTTATACTTTAATAATGGTTTTCAAAATCCTAAGCCATTTTGCTTTAAGTTTGCTACTTAGTCTTGTTCATCCTAACTTACTATCCTAGTTAATTCATACTTATTTAAATATGAAAATGCTAACTGAAAAAAAAAAAAAACCCACAAAAAAAAAGCACACAACCAGACTGCTAAAAATCAAAGTTACATAGTACAATATGCATTAAGTTTAGTTTTATGGGTGCTTCACAGATCCTAATAAATTTGGTGCTTAACCAGATTATAATGCAGAAGGGAGAAATCCCTGTAAAGCTCTGTCTGTCATACTACCTTCCAAGCCAGTGAGTTAACCATGGAACATAATTTTGTTTCAGAGTTTCCACACAGCTCATTAATATCCATTAGCAGGCCTAATTTGCCTAGAATAAATATCTGCAGATGTCCAGTGTGGGGGCTGTACTGAACATTTTCACATGCTTTCTCCCGGAAAAAAAACTTATCAGTTTCCACAAGAAAATATGTTTGTGACAAATAGTGTGCCCTATCTTATTAAAAGTGCAAGTTTCTGTCCTGTGTACTTTTCAGTGTGCTACTCTTTCATTTTTCCCTACCATATAATTTCTGCCTGGCACTTAGGAGATTATTGTTTTTAACACAGCCTCTGTGTTTCTATAATTCCCTTTTGCCAGACTATTTTAAGTTGTACGGCAGGAATTGTAGTCTTATAGACAAATATCAGCTGTCATCACTCCTGTGTAAAAGTCAGTACTGTTGGTCATGTGTCCCTGAGAAATGTGAAATGGAGAAAGTAATAAGCTCAGAAATAGTACAGTGAACTGTCTGAATGCTGGTCGTGTGTGTGTGTGTATGTTACACAAAAATCCCAAGTACCATAAAACCATCAAAGTGGCTACAGATACTGTAGTTTGGTGGAATATTTTGGCATCGTAAAGTTAAAGGCAGAGTTATGGGGAGTGTTTATAAACCTTCTTTGTTCCAAAAGACCTTAGGTTAGTGAGTGGTGAGACTTCAGAATCTCATGTTCTAAGAGAAGTAACAATGTGTTATTGTTATTATTGACAGATAAACAGGGAGTATGTGGAAGAATATTCAAGTTGGTGTTGCTAGTCATGTCGTTGTGGGGGTGGCTTGGTCTGCCAGGAACATACAGAAAGTCCACTTAGTAATTGAATAGGAAGACGTTCACATGCTCGTGATAGTTACGGTTTCAGTTTGTGCATGCGTTACACTCCCTTCCTTCTTAAAGCTATTTGACATTAATGTTACATACTTTGAGATGCTGGTCCTATGTTTGATTACCATTCAAAGTGCTGGTGCATGTTAAAATTAATTTATATTACTCTCCTACCAGTGAAAAAGAGGTTCATGTTATCACCAAACTTAGAGATGGATAATATCTCTTAGGCCATCTGAGCCAACCCTTTATCCACGTGTGATATTTTCATATTCCCTAGTGTTAATGGGTACTATCAACCAGAAAGTACTTTATACAGGGCTGAAGATATTTTGACGTATATCTGAGAAAACAAAGGTTTTCCACCTGTATTTTAGAATGCTGAAGCACTGTGTTGATAACATCAGAGTCTTCTCAAGCTGCTGATAAAAATGGAAGAATAAAATACTTCTCTCTTTAATTCTCTTCTCTCATTTTTGAGTGGTTTGCTGCCCCTTAAAATTAGCAAGGATCTCAATTTATGCACTAGGCATTTGCCAACAGCAGGACTAAAACGGGAAATAAAGTTCAGTAGTAGAACAGACGTGGCATTTGGCCTAGGGGTACTATTTACAGAAAGGGAACTAGGGTGTGTGTTAGTGCAGAATTAGTAGAGTATTAAAACACTGCAACTGTTTAACTGTTCAATTTAGTCCTTTAGTTTTAGTGCGAGCAAGTTTATCTGTCTGACCTTCTTGCTTACTTTATGGCCTTCCTGTACAGAAAATCTGTTGACTGTGGAACCAGGTACATTGTCTGTAGTCTGTGGAAGAATGTGTTCATATATACAGTATGAAAGCAGGAAGGAGTAAAGAAAAAGAGATGAAGATGGAAGCAAAAAGCAAATTCCTGTTTAATTGATAATAAATCATTTTTATTCTACATGCAGTTATTGTGTGTTAATTAGTATACTTGAAATTAACACCATAGGTTAAGTTCCTGAATTGTTTCACAGGCTTTTGTTGAAATCCTTGTAATCAAATCTAGATGTGTGGTCTATAAGGGAACTGATGCTGTCTTTTGTTTTCACTACCAATGTTTTTTTGCTCCTGTAGCTGCTTCTAACACTTTGCTGATCTTATAAATATTTCTCAGACCATTGATTTTTTGCTCTAGCAAACAGAACAAGAACAAATCATTGAAAGAAATTAAAAACAACAGTAAAAAAAAAACCTTGTTACGAGGAGTGGGAGGGAAAAGACAAGATCATTTCTGCTCTTGAGAAGGGAAGAAAGTAATAAATGAGTTGTCCAAAGTTATAGAGAAAGTGGAATTGCATCCAAATGACTCTTCCTTTCATGTTTTATTTTAGGGCAGTAAACTGTGATTTGTTGTGGTGGTTTTACTCAGGTGGGCAGCCAAGCTCCACCACAGCCACTCTCTCACTTTCCCTTCTCAAAGGGAAAGGGGGAGAAAATACAATACAAAGGGCTTAAGGGGAGATCGCTCAACAGTTATCGTCACGGGCAAAACAGACTCAGCACAGGGAGATTAGGGAAATGTATTGCCTATTATTAACAAGCTAGAGAAGTGAGAAACAAAGAAAAACTTGAAACACCTTCCCCCCATCCACCCTCTCCTACGTCCTCCTGCCAAGTATGGCAGGGGAATGGTGGCTGCGTCCCTAATGCTTTGTCTCCGCTGCTCCACAGTGGCCACATCCACCTGCTCCACCGGGGGCTCCTCCAGGGGCTGCAGCGTGGAGATCTGCTCCATGTGGGACCCATGGGCTGCAGGGGGACAGCCTGCTCCACCAGGGGCCTCTCCACAGGCCGCAGGGGAACTGCTGCTGCTTGCCTGGAGCACCTCCTGCCCTCCTGCTGCACTGACCTAGGGGGCTGCAGGGCTGCTTCTCACTCCTCTCTCTCTCCCAGCTGCTGTTGCCCAGCGTTTTTTTTGTTTTTTTTTTTGTTTTTTTTTTTTCCTTTCTTAAATCTGCTCTCACAGAGGCATAAACAACATCACTTATTAGCTCAGTTCTGGCCAGCAGTGGGTCCCTTTGGAGCCGGATGAAACTGGCCCTTATCTAACATGGGGCAGCTTCTGGACTCTTCTCACAGAAGTCCCCCACTACTGAAACCTTGCCATGTAAACACAGTACATCTGTGAAAGGTATTGCCAACTTACATATGTGCCACTTATTCTTCTCCCATAGGGCTTGCGGATTATTTTTTCAGATGCTTCCAGGCTCATCTTCAGAATGAGTGCTTCTAGCCATGTGAGAGCTACTCTCCGGATCTATGCAGAGAGTTATGAGAAGGATCCTAGCCAACACAATAAGGAACCACAGGTAATGTAATAACACTGTAATAAGACCTGTAAAACTCGGCCATTTGTAATTGTCTGGAAGTCCAGCAGATGCCCTTAGGAGCCTGAAATACACTATCACTATTGTTTTGTGAAGTTCTAAATGTAGAATACCTGAGCATTGTGCCAAAACTGCTAAAACTGCTCAGGAAGCATCACTAGATCTGTGTTTCATTTGGGAACGCTGCTTCTTGATCTTGGAAAAGAAATATCAGGGATACAATGAGAGACTGAAGAATTTGCATTAGTTATAATGATACAGATTGAAAGTGTAAAAGGATATTTTGAAAATAGGATAATTTGGAAAGAAGATATTTTGGAAATCATCAATTCAGTGAGGATCATTGAAGCAGAGAGCCAAAGAGTAAAAAGGAAAGAAGTGCTATGTGAATATTCATGCATTCAGTCAGTCAGTCCAGACAACTCTAGAAAATATCACACCCAGAGAAAGCCCATTTTTTGTTTAAAATGCATGTGTTAGTGGTTTAAGTGGAATGCCGGAAAGACAGTGACATCTAAAGCACCAAATATTGACTTAACTTTGAAGGGTATATTGGCTTTATTCAAGTCTTTTAATGCTGTCTTTTCACATCTATGGAATTTACTAAACTCATAATCATAGAAGTCCTGGATTAGTCCTGGATTTTACTATGTACTGTCACTTGTGCTAGCATGACTAGACTCTCATTCATGGCCTGTGGAAGAAGCATAGAGGGTGTCCTTTTTGCTCTGAAAGGTTTTGCAGACCTGCTTAGTTGCATTGCAACCACTGATAGGCTGCTCGCATCTGGAGATGGTTTAGAAAAAGAATAAGCAGGTTGGGGTGATGAAAATGGAGCTGCTTAAAACTGATTTACTGGGACATGAAGCAGAGCTGCAGATGTAACTGCCAAGTCAGTTCCTAGCAAGTGATTATTGGATACTTGAATATGTGCTGTGGAAGGGTTGCTTTATACTTGTTCTGTTCTTGTACTCTTTCTCTAAGTATCCAGTGTGCCACTCTCAGACAGGATACTGGTTTAGATGGACCCATTTTATGCTGGTGGGAATAGTAGTGAAGCTTTAGGTGCCTTGAGTATGGTTTCAGGGCTCTTGGAGAGGAGAGGGCATGTGTTCTACATCTCAGCTTTTTCCTTGACAGCTACTTGTTTTCATACAATTCCAAACAATTTCATGCATCACCTCAGCTGGCAGAATCAGATGTGCCTTGCTTCCTTTGTAGCTCCTCTGGTGTGAGGTCCATCTTCCAGATTAAGGAACATTAATCCAGCAGTTACAGGTTTTCTATCCAAGAAAAGTTTCTATCCAAGTGTCTCTTGGCTTGACCTAGAACTTGTCACTGTGGTCCTGCTGGCAATCAGTGGACCTGACTTGTGGATTGAATTCCCAGTTTGACCTTGGACTTGTCTCATTGCCATCAGCTTGTCTGTTGATCTGGACTGTCAGTTGAACCTTGGCACAATTTCTGCGTCTGTCATGCTTGCCTGACTTGGGTAATGTGGACCTGAGCCCTGCCCTGCCAGCCTATTTTGCTGTCCCTGGCACTGAGGAAGCAGCCAGCCTTTGCAGCCTCCTGACAGTATGTGTCTTGTTCGTGATGCTTCCATCTCCTTCTGTCACCCCCAGCTTGACTCTTCCATAAGTCTTCCTTCAGCCCTGCCATGTAGGTAACTAATCTATGCCCAATTCTGCCCTAGGTGCAGCTCTCTGAATCCATTGGGACATTAGGGATACTTCTTTGCAGTAGGGGCTGAAGGTTAGTTTTATCACGGGTGCTGTCAGAGCAAACTGATGACTTTCTGACAGACTTTTGGAGAGGACAGTCCCCTTCTGCTCGTAACTGCTGGAATGGGGAAGAAGAAACTTCTTCACACATCACATTGACAGAATGTTTTTTTATATTTAATTCATTTGAAGTGAGTGTATATGTAACACACTTCCCAGTTATAGCAATCACCACAGATTTTCATCCAGAATCACAAGGAACACTCAACACTCCAACCTCTGTTTTCTGTGCTTGTGGATAATTTTCCTAATTGTGTGACGACATTCTGAGGCAGGACTAGCAGTTTTAGTACGTTTATGTAATAGCTAACACAACAGGAATGTCAAGGGCTGAGATGTCTGAGTGATAAGAGCTGAGGAATGAGTTTTAGTCCTTCAAGAGATTTTTTATTTTTTCACTCAGTTTTTGTAAATAAGTGTTGTATTTGGAGTAACTATATTTTAAAAATTTAATTAATTTTCAGGCAGGTTGTCTGGGGATCACTTACTTAGGGTATCCCAGGCATTCCTTGCAAGGAGAGTACACTTAGGAAGTATGGATGCCTGAGTCTAAACAGTGTAGGGATTCCTTGTAAGGGAAAGACTTGCAGCTGTCCAAGAATTATCTTACATCACAACCAGACTCTTTCCTAGGAAGACAGAAGGTTGAGAGTAAGTTTCATTACAATCCAGAAGACAGCTAAACCAATTAGTAATATAAATTTTATATCCACCTCTCAGATTTTTCCATCTCAACCACATGTTATGAAATAAAACAAGAGAGGACTAAGGATGTGATATGGAAGAATGGATAAGTTTTAGCTCATAATAAATGAAAACCCTGTATTTGAAGTCCCATGTAGTTTTGTATTCATGACTAGAATGCAAATGCAAATTTCCCCAAACATAAGTACATCCCTGCCAATGGCAGGGAGATTGAAGTTAGATGATCTTTAAGGTCCCTTCCAACCCAAGCCATTCTGTGATTCTACGATAAGTGTTATGAAATCCTTTTGAACCCTAGGGGCATGTTTGCCATCGTTTCTTTATCAGATTCCTACCATAAAATTAGTGAGTTTCTTTTTATGTTATTAAACAATTGTCTATCAGAAGTGTAAAAGTGCTTCAATTTCTCCAGAAATTTTGCAGATCCAGAGGTGGGTCTGGAGATGGGCACACCCATGGAGTTGCTCAGGCAGGAACTAGCACCACTGGGGGGTGCTGAAATTGGCCCTGTGTGCCCTTGGACAGGGTACAGGGGAAGTCCTCAGGGGAGATGGTCAGGACTAGTAAGCCTTCTCAGTGTCCTCAGGGATTTTAGAGTCTGGTCTTTTTTTCAAAACACCAAAAGCGTCTGTTACTCCTAGAGACAGAAAAAAAGTCTGTACATCTTTTTCTATACATGTGCCAGAGCTTTTCTGATTGTTACATTTCTTTCTGTTTATCCAAGATACTAGTGAACTGGTAATTCCAGGGGAAGAAACGGCATTACCTTGAAAAGCCGAGCTTTACTGCACAGTGAAGACAGGTAGATATTTTAACATTCAGACAGCCTTAGGAAATACCTAGTCTTGTAGACATCCTTCTTATCTCTTACCGTGTGCAAAACGCTGGGACAAATAGTCATTTCAGCTTGATTAATGCAATGAATTCTTCATCTAGTTTCTCATTGTATATAGCACAGTTCCCACTGCTCCTCTTTCCTTGCCCTGGCTGGTTACATTGCCGCCAGCAATGGGGCATTATGAACTTCAGGGTCATAGATTGTATCCCACAGGCATATGGAATCATGGAATTACAGAACTGTAGAACCATTAAGGTTGGAAAAGACATCTAAGATGATCTAGTCCAACCTTTAACCTAACACTGCCAAGTCCATCATTAAACCATGTCACTAAGCTCTACATCTCATCCTGTCATAAGATTAAAAGGAATTATCACAGAATCACAGAACAGCTGGGGTTGGAAGGGACCTCTGAAGGTCATCTACTACATCTACACGTTTTTTGAAGACTTCCAGGAATGGTGACTCAACTACTTTTCTGGGCAGCCTGTTCCAATACTTCACAACCCTTTCAGTGAAGAAGTATTTCCTAATATCCAACCTAAACTTCCACTGGTGCAACTTAAGGCCATTTCCTCTGGTCTTATCATTTGGTGCTTGGGAGAAGAGACTGATCCCCACCTTGCTATAGCCTCCTTTCAGATAATTGTAGAGCATGATAAGGTCTCCCCTGAGCCTCTTTTTCTTCAGGCTAAACAATCCCAGCTTCCTCAGCTGCTCCTCATAAGACTTGTTCTCTAGACGCCTTACCAGCCTTGTTGCTCTTCTTTGGACATACTCCAGCACCTCGATGTCCTTCTTGTAGTGAGGGACGCAACGCTGAGCACAGTGCTCAAGGTGTGGCCTCACCAGAGCCAAGTACAGAGGGACAATCACTTCTCTAGTCCTGCTAGCCATGCAATTTCTGATACAAGCCAGGATGCTGTTGGCCTTCTTTGCCACCTGGGCACACAGCTGGCTCATGATCAGATGGCTATCAACAAATACCCCTGTGTCCCTTTCTGCCAGGCAGCTCTCCTTGAGTACTGTGTTCAGTTTTGGGCCCCTCACTACAAGAAGGACATGGAGGTGCTCGAGTGAATCCAGAGAAGGGCAACGAAGCTGGTGAGGGGTCTGGAGAACAAGGCTTATGAGGAGCAGCTGAGGGAGCTGAGATTGTTCAGCCTGGAGAAGAGGAGGCTCAGGGGCGACCTTATCGCACTCTACAGGTACATTAAAGGGGGTTGTAGCGAGGTGGGGGTTGGTCTATTCTCCCATGTGCCTGGTGACAGGACAAGGGGGAATGGGCTAAAGTTGTGCCAGGGGAGGTTTAGGTTGGATATTAGGAAAAGCTTCTTTACTGAAAGGGTTGTTAGGCATTGGAATGGGCTGCCCAGGGAAGTGGTTGAGTCACCATCCCTGGAGGTCTTTAAAAGACATTTAGATGTAGAGCTTAGTGATATGGTTTAGTGGAGGATTTGTTAGTATTAGGTCAGAGGTTGGACTTGGTGATCTTGGAGGTCTCTTCCAACCTAGATGATTCTGTGATTCTGTGACTCTTTCCCTAGCCTATAGTGTTGCGTGGGGTTGTTGTACCTCAAGTGCAGGACCTGGCACTTGGCCTTGTTGAACTTCAATACAGTTGGCCTCAGCCCATCGGTCCAGCCTATCCAGATCCTCCTGCAGAGCCCTCTTACCCTCGAGCAGATCGACACGTGCACCTAACTTGGTGTCATCTGCAAACTTACTGAGGGTGTGCTCGATCCCCTCATCCAGATCATTGATGAAGATAATGAAGAGAACTGGCCCCAGTACTGAGCCCTGGGGGACTTCACTTGGGACCAGCCTTCAACTGGATTTAGCTCCATTCATGACTCTTTGGGCCTGGCCACCCAGCCAGCTTTTAACCCCACAAAGCATACACCCATCCAAGCCAAGAGCAGCCAGTTTCTCCAGGAGAATGCTGTGGGAAATGGTGTCAAAAGCCTTTCTGAAGTCTAGAAAGACAACATGCACAGCCTTTCCCTCATCCACTGAGAGTGTCATGCTGTTGCAGAAGGAGATCAGGTTCATCAAGCAGGACCTGCCTTTCATAAAATCATTCTGACTGGGCCTGATCGCTAGGTTGCCCCATATGACAGGTTTTGAGGGAATACGTACATTTGATTTTAGGAGATTCTCATGGTAGTACAAAAATAACAATATTTTTTTTCAGAAGAGCATTTGATAATCTTCAGTGGAGTATGTGGAAGAGAGTGAGTAGCAAGATTTTGTTACATTTGGGATAAATGCTTATTTTAGTCTAAGTATATCTGATCTTTGTAATTGGCTAGGTGATGACATTTAAATTCTGTATCATTACACTGTGCCTGTAACAGCTGATCAGGAATAACACTGTTAGTTCCATACATTATATATTATAAAACAAAAAAATATATATTTGTTGCTTAAATGCTTAAGTAAACACATTGTTGCTTCTGCTTATTGGATCACCTTCTTTCGGTACCTTTTTTTTTTTTTTTGATTATTTTTATAGGGAGTTTGAAGATGAATGATTTTCATTGCCCTGTGTTTCTGCCTGTTGAAAATTCCGGTTGATTCTACTTCTTTGGATAATCATAACTCCTGAGATACTATTTAGTTTTCATTTTACTACAGCAAACAAGCAAATTAATCAAAATTTCCAAAATAGGTTTGCGACACCAGCTTGCTAATGCTCGCTCCCCCTCAAGTTTTGGTTGCTATTACTGATAAACACAAAAGTACTACTTCCAAGTGCTGGTATTTTTCTTTAAGAAAAAGTATCCGTGAAAGTCTTATTCCGTCTTCACTGACGTGTTATCCTTAGAGTGAGTCTGTAAGGTGAAACTGTTCTGAGGGTACTCAGATCTTGCTAAAACTGATGTTCAAACATGGAGACTTACTACATACTTGACAAAACCTGAACTGGTGAAATCTGCTGTGGGAGGTAGAGCAACATAAAAGTATTTAATATTTTTTTTTACAGGTACTAGTACATTTACAAGTACATTTGTAATGCCTAAGAATTAAGGTACACAAATCTTTATATCCAACAAATAATTTCAATTATTTATTTGTAAAGTATCAATTAGTAGTTTCTCTTCAGCTTGGCATTTGCTTTATTTAAAATCAGGAATTTAACACATTTTAGTGACTGACAGTGTCAAAAGAAAAGCAGGCTTTCCTGTGAAATTGTTATACTGTATTGTTAGAGTTGGATTAATCTCACTTAACTGTATTCATCTAATTTAGTCTTTAGTACTCTGTCCCCAGTGAGTGAAAGCATCTCTAGAAGACAGTTCTACATATCCTGCAGTATCTAACCTTACATAGCCACCTGTGTTAGTCTGAGATAAATTGCTCCCTTCAAGTGGTTTTATCTCCACTGACACTAGGAGGGGGTGGAAGGAGATAACTCAAAACAGATGCTATACTTTTTGGAGAGATGAATCTCACCTTTATTTTCATGTTCCAGGGAGAGTATCATCTCATTTCTCTTAAAATGATAAACTCATGCATTAAAACTATAACCCATTTTAGGACAGTTTGCAGTTCTTTGGGTATGTGACACTTGAATCTCTGTTTCACGCTATGCAACACATATGCATTTCAACCAATTGACTCAAATAACAGTGCCACTTTATGGCCTCTTCTACCAAGTCTGAGTTTCTTCCACCTGAATCTAAACGTGTTGAATACAAACATAAGCTCGGTCTTGATTCTGAATTAGCTGGGAAGAAATAAAAATGTTTTCTGTATCAGCAGTACTTCTCAATTAATTATTTTAATTGTTTTTAGTTATAATAACACTGTACTGATTAAAGAATGAGGGGATTCTTAAAATGAAAGAATGGGGTAGAAATCTAGCAACAGATCAAGCTCTGTGTTGATTCAGGGTTTTTACTCAATTTCGGGTTTGCCTTACTGGTCTGGGCTCTGCCCACAGTAACTGTGCTTAGGACCAGCTCTGCTGGCCAGGTGATGGAGGAGTTACGTGGTTCTCTGAACTAAAACCAAACCTCTGTGAAATTGATGAGTTTTGCCCTTGTGTGGTTCTGATGTTTGAGTGTTAATTTACCATGTATATCTGGTCTTATCATTATTAGTCAATAATCTGGAAAGCTCAAGCAGAAATCTTTTCTTGTTTTTTTTTGTAAGTTGATTTTCACAGATGTCCTTCATAAGCAAGGTGGCTATCCACAGGGTGTGATTGAAACCATTCCATGTTTAGTATAAATTGTTTCTCTAAATGTGAATGAAATCACCCATATTTAGTACAGCTGCAATTCCAATTGAATTTATTTTTCTTTATAATTTTAAAAGTCAAATAATGGGAATTTGGGAAAATTTCCCCCCAAAAGAAACCTCTTCTGTTAACTTTTTGTCACTTCTTATTGTGAAAGTAGGATATGATTTATGACATAAAATCAAAAAGCTTGTTAAACTTTTAGGACAGCTCAGTAGCCTTATTTATTCAGCCAAGTGTAATGATTCTTTGTGTGAAATGTTAGAAGATTGTGCATGAAAAGTTTTATATGCTTTTCTCTGTGTGTTTGTTCATGCCTTCTGAATGAAGGCAAGGGCCAGACCTTGTTACCTTCCAGTTCATCTGAATTCTTGGATAGACAAATTTGCAATTTGGACAGACTGTAATATTCTGTTCTAGGTGTAGAACCAGTAGCAGTAAATAGAAATGCTTGTGATGTTTTAGCATTACCTTGTATCTATATATACATGATACCTAGCTAGCCAGTCTTAGCATTGTTTGAGTGTCTTTGTTCTCTTTCCACTGTGACTCTTTTTCCCTCATTTGCAGTACCTAACATTTGCTTGTGGAGCAGCCATTACTGCATAAGAAGCAAGTGTGCTGTATGAGCAACACTTGTCCAGAATACGATTTGAAAAAAGATATATAACTATGCTCGATATCATCAAGTTTCAACTACTTGGAGAGTGCTACAGTGCATTTGTTTTGACAGCCAACAGAAAACCTGAGATACTCTGAAGTGCTGTTTAGGATGCTTGAACTTGTGACTTTCGTTTGGCACAATTTTGGCACCATGGGGCCACTTAAATGAGTTGTGCTCAAGTGAGGCTTTCTTCATACCTCATTGTGCTTCAGTTCTATCTATGTCTCCATGACTCTCAGAGGAAGAGCTGATTTTCAGGTGTCATGGCCTGTAAGTGTTTACTTTCCACTTTCAGAGCTTCTATAAGAGCATTCTTGTAACTAGAGAGAAGCAAGGCTCATAAGGGCCTTTTGTTCCAATTCATATGTGGGCCAAACAGTAGCTATTAATGAATGTAAGGGTCACCCAAATGTTATTTTAGTAGCATCTTCATACAATTAATTGGTTAATACTTTCCACCTTGGAACAAATAAAGCATAGCCAACCGCTTGATCAACAACAGAAAAGTCCAAGGGAAAGTAGTAAAACATGCTAATGATTAGAAGTCCAAGGTCACAGGTAAATGTGAATATCTGTGGTCACTGCCTGCTCTATGATCAGTTCAAGGAAATTGGCAGAAGCAGCATCATGATCACCTGGGAATTAAGGAATAGTTACTCCATTTCCATGACTAGTTCAGTTCCTCCTATAAGCCAGTATCAACAGGAATAAAAATCAGGAGTGATTAATGGTAAATGACTGTCAAGTTCTGTGCAAAAGTACATTAAAAACAATTTGCTGTCAGCATTTTAAAATCACAGTTTATAATTATGATGGCATCTGGTTCTATGCAGGCTAAAACAAAGTATTTAAAACAATGCCCAACACTTTTCTAAAATGTGAATGTTCACCTTAAAATGGAATAACAGTCTGTTGCTGCTTCTTATCACTGGGATGTACCTCATCACTGTATATTACTGAGAAGGCTGCTTTCTAGCTACCTTGGAACATATTCTTAAAAAAGATGATTTCTTTGGCTTTCATCAGTCAAATAGGCATCCAACTAGCAATTTCTGGAGTTTTATTGCTTTATAATAAACAACAAACTTCTATGTAAAGTCTTGGGCCTTTATGCATTAGAATAGTTCTTTGTATAAATTTAATAAGGTTAGTAGCTATGCTAAATCAAATGCAAATGAAGATCTAGAGATGAGTAGATGAATGGGCACAAAGAACTAAAATATGAGTTTTTTGACCTTTAAATTCATTTATAGCTTTGTTTTACAGATCAACTTGTTCCCGATTTATGAATCCCAACAGATGGTTAAATATCTGCTTGTCTTTTTTCTAGCCACCTGGATACATTATCGAACTTGGATAAGATCCAAACAGGAACATTCATATACAAACACCAAAAATGAAATGACTCATTATGCAGAATTGTTTTGAATTGTTTCATTCATGAAAGCAGTGTTCCCTCCAACAACACGATTTTGCTGCTGTTGCAGACTAAACACCCTGGAAGCAGTGTAGTGAATAATCTGGATTGTTCTACATATTAACTAACCAGCTCTGTTTACAATATGTTATTATTCATTACTTGAATTGCAATAGAAATAAATAGGTGTTGTCATAGACCCATTCAGTCCATATGAAGTACTCCTTAACTGGGATACAGTGAATCACAAATGCTACAATTACTGTAGCCAAAGTCTGTTGAATTAGGTACTAGGTATCTAAAGAATCAGTAGATTAACAGCAACCACACAGTGATTTTGGAGCAAGAGTTGTTTCATTGTGCTTTGTCCAAAAAGACACGCCAACTAAAAAAGTCATTGACATAAAAAGTGTCTTCACCATCAAAGACTGAATTTCTGACACAATTTTTGAATAACAAATAGCAGAGGAAAAAAGAAACTCATTTTCAGGTAGACCTTTGTAAGGACTTATATAAAAAATTGGGATTATATATGATTATATATATGTGGTGATTGTATAAAGGGATTGTTTATCACTCACAAACATAAGTTTGTCTCAGAGCACGGAACTGGAATCAATAACCTAGAAGCCCTTTTGCCCAATATTATTTAACAGAGATAAAATGAAAAGTTTCTATAGGGTTCTATCAAAATGTTCTTAACAACACCTATGCACAAGTGCAGTTTACTAGAGAGTTACTGCCTCTTCATTTATTTTTGACGCATTGGGTCTTTTAGCATGCCTCTGGTTGGCTATTAAATGTACAGTATGGGTCACAGAGTTCATATAAAGTTTTGCCTTTACTATTCATAGATTTTCTTTGAAGGGATGTGGGACATGGAGATTTCCATCTGTTTGATCAACCTTCTGTGTGTATGCTATTTAAATAATTTAACGTCAAATTCTGCCTGAAGCTTTATAGTGAACAACTTTCACTCTAAGTTGGAACTGGAAGGGGTAGTTTGTTTTCATGTTATCTTGGAAAAATATATCATGTGATAGTAATTATAAAATATTTCCTGAATCAAGGAAACAGGTTCATTAAACCTAAGCTTCAATCTGAGCTCTTTGGATGTGCTAGAAAAGAACTGATCTGTTGCAAACATACATATTTCCAAGCACCACTCAGGATACATTTTCCTCCTGTCTTTTTTATGCCTCATGCATGCCCTTCTCTACTGCTCGGGGCAGAACAGCTGGCCTTTTGGCCCTTTTTATTGCTTTATTTGAGTTAGCAAGCAGTAGTTAGTAGTCAGTAGAAGTAGTTAGTTAAATAGAGATGGCAGTTCCCTTTTCCCCATATCACGTGTAGCTTCATTGTAATGAGGTGACCACCACCAGTGCTGTGGATGTTAGAGACCCAGTCAGTTTGTTCCATGATTAACCAGGTTATCCACATTGCTTAGATCTTTTAGGACTGGTGGCTGTAGCATAAACTTTTCCAAATAATTCTGTTTTTTTGGAATACAAGACCCAACAACTATCTGTCCACCAGGCGGGCACTCTGAGATGACCTGTGCGTTTACCCCATATGCAGGATATACAATATGGTGCCAGGCTGTGTGTTTAGTGCTGAGTGCTTGCTAATGCTGAGCTCACTTTGCAGTTGCTTTAATCCATTCTATATGTCTCTTCCATCACTTAAGTGTTGCTTTGTAAGTGTATTTGTTTGATTTTCAAAATACATTACAGCCAAAGGAAAAGATCCTTCTGGTAAGTAAGGCCATCAAAACATGTTTGGGAGATTCCCCACTCTCTTCTGCCTTTCTTTTTCTCTTCCCTAAGTTAAAGTAAAACCGATTCTGCTGCCCCAGGTTAAGAAGGGGTAACAGCAGCTGTAAGCAGGCACATGAAACAAGGGAAAATGACATGGGAGCAGGGACAGGTAAGAAAGGAAGGAGTTATTTCATAACTCCTCTGTGTCCTTGTTCTTGGACTTAGAGCTATTACAGTTACCCTGATCTCTGAGCTGCCTTCTTTATAATGTGTAAATGATGAGAAGGACTTAGAACGAATTTAAGTGTTATGAGTGAAAAGGATTCCTATGAAGCTTCAAGGCTTATCATAATTTATAAAACAATAACAACAACACCTAGCAAGAACAGCTTTTGGTGACTTCAAAACAATCTGCAAGCATGTTTTTCTGAAGGCTACTTTGAGGAATTAGAAAACTACTTTAATTGATATTAAATCTGATAGACAAGCAGCTGAAGAGGTAGAATTTTGGATTTGATAGCAGTTTTTAGAAGGGGAGGATGCAAAGATAGAAAACACTTGGCACATCTGCTATCTTGGCAGAGCTCCAAATGTTAAACTATAGTCCTTCTTTGATGACTTCATGCTGTACTAACTGACTTGTTTATCTCTCTTTAATTTTGAGGCATTAAAAATTGTTCCAGGAAAGTGAATTCTTCTGGAACATGTAATACTGTGCCAGCTCTGCTTAGAAATCTGTAGCAAGGCATGAGCACTTGCTCTGAAATAATTACTGTCCAGTGTCCTTTTGGTTATTAGTAATTCAGGTGCCTAAATGCTTATACACCATGTAACAGTCACACAAGGCTTAGCTTATTGATGCTGGATCTTTGCCTCCAGCAGCGCATTCTTTTAATGACTGGCTAATTCAAATGGCTTTCCATTATCTCTCTCTGTGGTCCCAGAATTCAAGGAACAAATGGGGTAGTGCTTCATGTTTTACAAATGCCAGTATGTATACAAATAACTTGACCCCATATTTTTATTATTACACCCTGCTTATTTGCTTGGGTACATTTAAAGCTGAGAGAGCCCAAAATAATGCTGGTGGACATGATGCTGTGTGCAAAATGCAGATCAATACAGGAAGAGAAGACAGAGCAAAAATTTGAGAACCATAAAAGAGAGTTGTAGTTACTTGTGTTCACTAAAATGCTTTGGGTCCCGTTGAGGTTATTACCATTCTCTGAGCTTTTTCTGCTTTATTTTTCCCAGATAAGATCTGCAGAATTCTTTTCACTGATGCAACTGGTCAGGCAACTTGTTTTTGAGACTTGCAGTGGACTGAGAAATGTGATTTTAAGACCTTACAGAAAATGTCCATGCCTAGACTATGTAAAACTCATCTATATTTGGTTTTCCCTAGCAAGACTGAAATTCAACACAGACTAGGCAAGAGACTTGAGAGAAAAGATTCGTGAGCTTTCTAGGCAAAGTCTGAACAGGTTATGATTTTGGCATCAGAATTGCATGATTTTTTGATGAAAGTTGTCAAGTTGTAGCTTGTGCTACACAGGTTTTAACAAGGTGTTTCTTGATGCTTGACCACCTGTATTGAGAAAAATGTTTGTCCAAAGCCAAAGTCCAGGCACCTGCTGACCTTTTAACATGCAATTAGGTACACTTCAGCCCTGCCCGAGCTTTTAATAAACTGGCTGCATCATGGGACAAATCTTATCTAGAGCTTGACTAGGAGAAAGGTAGTTGAACAGAATTTTCTTACAAGGTCACAGAGAACTAAAATACTGCATCAACCAACCAGGAATAACACACCTCAGACCATTCTGGTACTGATTATTCCCATGCAAAGTGCTTTGAATAATTTTTTGCCTTACATTAGATAGCTGCATGTTTGAAGCATTTCCTCATGTGAATAATTATCCTTAATTATCCTAGTTACTTTTTTTTAGTGGTATAGCTTCTATTTGTTCTTGCAAAACAAAAAACTTGTTTTTTTTTCTGATTAAAGTCACTAGTTCTGCTAATTTACAGTTCTATTCTTAAATATTACATACAGGATAACATTTTATATCTTACAAATAGTTTATAAGGAATAAATACGTTATAAACTTAGAGAGTGATTGCAATTGCAAGTTGACCTGACAATAGAAAGGTTTTAGAACTTCTCAAGTAAAATGAGCATTTGGAAAATATTTTCAAATCAATATCTCTTTAAGATAGTATCTTTAAGAAGTCTTTATAGGTTTATGTTAACTATAAATGCCTGCTGTCTGGGACTTATATTTTGCAACTGAAATGTAAACTGTTCGTTGCAGAGAGAAGGAGTTTTTAAAAGGCATATGCAGCTCTTGTTCCTTGTTCTGCTCTGCTTTTGCTATTCCAAAAAGAATGCGCTTTTTTAACATCTGCAGGATGAAGAAAGTGTAGTTAAATTGAAGTATGAGAGGACAGAACTAAAATAGGCTTTTCTCTTTTGACAAGTGTGATTATAAGAAGCAGAATATTTTAATGGTAATTGGAACCACTTGGCAAAACAACAGCAGCTAAAATGTTTATGTAAATGGGTGTCACATAAACTGATTTGATTTTGGTTTTTTGTTCAAAGCACTGGGTAGAGCTTTGTTTTTCTTCTTGTTTCTTCAGAGTAAATTAGTTGATTGAGAAATGAGGGTAAAGTAAAGCTAGTTCAGTAGGGTTTTTTGTTAAATTTTCCTGTGCTTTTTAGCTTAGATATGGAAGAAGGTTCTCAGGAGAGTGCCAGACAGTGTTCAGATGCTTCTTTCAGTTTTCCTTAATCCATGGTGCAGGAAAGAAGGAACGACATGGTCCAGACCCTATAAATTGGCACATTTTACTATTTATTTCTGCATGATTTGTCCACGAGGCGAATCCATGCTCCATGTGTTAATCTCTCTGAGCAAGTTTGACTTTAATGGGCTTGTATTCTGTTTAATCATTATTCAGTTGATAGATATCTACAAATGTGGAGGTTGTTGAATAATAATGTCAGACCGCTCACACTTGTACACAGCTACGTTTGATCATCAACCCTCTTGATAATGGCATGCTTGGTGTTGTATCATGACTCTGCCTGCACAGTTAATTTGTCTCCCCGCTCTACCATTTAACCATCTGACCATTTACATCAATAAAGCAAATCATACTACCAGAAACTGTTAGGTGAAAAACTGATTTAAATAATTAATTATATTAAGCTTGTAAAAAGATATCTGTTAAGCTCTTCAGAGTCACAGATTTGATTTGATTTTTAAACCTGACAGGTTTAAAGACAGAATGTAGTTTATTTGAGATAGGGAAAAAATAATTTTTGAGGGTCAGAAAATTAAAATCCTAGTTCAGCAATAAAATATATAATTCTCTTAAAATATGTTTTTGTACAAAACAGCTCTGCCAGTTTAACTTTCTGTATCATATAATTAACTGAGAGAAGATTTAGTTGTCATTTGAAAAATCGTATTTTACTTGGTTTTCGTATTGTACTATCACAGCTGCTATCTGCACTTACCCATATGGGCGGTTTCATACATAAAACCATTTAGTAAGGTCAGTAGCCTGAAACTTGAGAGTTCATGCTGCTTCTGTGGCTTTTGTCCTGTTTAATACATCACTTGTCAGAACAGAAATAATTCTACATATGTTATTTCTGAACTGTTTTGTACAGCAGATTTCAGAAGAGCTCCACAATTCCTGTTACACTGAGACATTGCAATTTTGGTACATTTACTGGTTTCTCTTTTATGTGCATCTTAGGTATTTATAATGTAAAACTTCAGAAAACGACATGATATTGTGGTGTATCAAGTACAACAACACAGTGTAAATGCATAAGGTTTTTTGTTATAATTGCATTTAATAATTGACTATTATATAATGCTACAGTAAAGAGGGGAATAGATAAATATAAGCTGTCTCTTGATATTTCTGCTCTATGTAATCCATTGCATTTCTTCCTCTTCAGGCTGTGCTGAGTCCTCTTATAGCAATCGCACTGAAAATATCTCAGATTCATGAGAGGACAGGGCGAAAGGGACCCACTGTCATCACCTGAAGCCACAGAGGATTGTTAAACCAGGGCCAAAGGAGGAACAGCAAGGAAGAGACGGGACCTTGCTGAAACAGTTTAGCTGTTTGTGCCTTGTATGATTTTAAAACTTTTTGTGGGGATAGAGGGAGGTGGGAAGAAAAATTCAATATGATATTGAGCATATTCAGTTGCATTGATCTCCAAAGACAGTCGTGTATTGACTTCTTTGTTTTACCTGCAATATCTTTATTTCAGATAGCAATATAACCACAGAAAAGGCCTTAACTCTCAAATGTTGCCAGCAATGTTACAGAAAAGGCAAACTGCTTATTTTTGAATGCTATTATAAAGGTTGGGGGAATTTCAGTTAAGGAGAGAGGAGGAGAGGTTGCAAAACACAGACATGTTTGGTGAATATTGTTTGTGATTCTTATCTTATTGTTGGTTTATGGAGACATACAAAGCAAGTCTGGGGCTTAAAGCTTTATACTAAACTTTGCAAAGGGTGTGTTTCGTAACCTGACACCACTTCTCCTCACCAGTCTCTCCCATTGCTCACAAATACACGCTGGCAGCAGTGTTGTGTACGCACTTGCACATGCTCCTAAAGAAAGGGTCATCCTATATTTTTTTTTACCCCTGCTTTTAAAGCATATCAGTGTGACCTGTGCCTTTACATCTTCCTGAATTTTGAGACTCTTTTTTTACCTCCAGAGGGAGGCATTTGTGCTATAGAAGCTGATTGTGTCCTTCCAGCAATATGTTGGGTGTGGAATCTTGGCTGTCTTTTGCAGTATTCCTCATGTCAGCAGATGATATTAGTACTTACTGTGTTTGAAAGTTGCAAGTTCAGCAGTTTTTCATGAAGAAGTTATTATGGAAGTTTTTTAAGTCTTTGGAGCAGTGACATTCTGCTTACCACAAAGTGGCAAGTCAGTTGTGTAGTGAAGAGGAACTGAAAACAAACACTAATGAATTAAATAGAAGTAACTTGTTTGATACACCAGCTGGACTCAGCTTTTGTTAGATTCTATGTTACAGTAGATTATGAAATAAAAAGTTGGGGAGTGCAAAGAGAGAAGATATGACCTGGCATAAATCTGAGAGGGACATTGGGGATACAGACATCAGCATTTTTCTGCTTGTGAAGTGATATGGCGGTTCTAGCTACAGTACTGTGCTCTGAATAAGAACACAAACACTTTATGCATGTGACTTGTTTGAAAGCTTTGCTTCCTTGGGAACAGTGTGGTCACTTGTATCATTTGTCAAGGTGGCTTTGTGCAACTTGCCTCTTTGCAGTGCGTTCCAATTCATTGTGGTTGTCAAATTTTAGTGCAATTTATATAACATTGCAGCAAAGGAAATTGTTTTGATTTCTTTCAACACTTCTGTCAAAAAAATTCTATAACACTGAGTACACAATAAAGAGGTATGCTGTATTTCTGTCTTCATATGCAATTGTTAACAAGACACACTGCACTTTCAAGCATCCTAATAAAACTGTCTTTAATACAAATACACTATCTACTTAATTGACTCTAAACAGATGAGGCACTCATGTTTTCACAAAGCATCTCACCTTACTATTAAGCGTTCCTGTAAGCCAAAAGAAATTGTAAGGCTTCAGTTCTTTTCTACAGATGTTTTTTTTGGGGAAGACCATGGTGTTCTCACATACTTTGGACATATTTTGAATGTAAGAATCATCATCTTTAGAGAAGAATTGTTTAACTATTCTTTCAGTTTTCCTATAAATCAAACTCCTCTAGGTGCAGGCTAGTGAGTTCCTAACTGTAATGTATTACAGGTGGTCAAGCATAGACTTACTCCAGATAATGACACTTAAATTCAAATTACTGTGCTGCATGGATGGATGTTTTGACAGGGACAGTCCAAGAACTTCTAAAATCTCTTATATGTTCTCTGAAAATGTAATCATTTTCATCACAGGGTGATCTGAGCATACTCATGCTTTTATCAGAAAGTTACCGGAGCACTAGCTGCAGTAGATGGCAGTCTGCTTTCATGAAGGCAGCCTTTGTGAACAAAGGGTATGTTTCAAAAGTTCTGTACTGACTGTTCAGAAACAATAGTTTTGCCTCAATACTGAAATGGAGAAAAAGACTGTGTGTGACTTGGAATAACTGTCAAACAAAACCAGCCTAACCCCAAATCCACTCACCGTCCCTTTTTAATGATGATTGGCAATGTTGATAAAATGAAACAAATTGCTTTTCTGGGCAAGAAGATGCATAGAACTTTGTAAGGCTGAAGTACAGTGTATATCTTTAAATCTAATGTCGTTGGGGAAGGACTGTAGCCATTATCTCAAGGTGTGCTGTGTTTGCTCAGGTCTTTTACTTATTCATGTAAGAGATGAATAGTTGGATGTTTATATGAGGGAAAGGAGCATCATACATGTGCTTACACAAAGATGCAAGGCTCCTAAAACAGCATATAAATCTAGCAGAGAGAAAACTATTATTAATAATATGTCTTATCACAGTGTCTGAGGTTTTTGATGGAGACCTAGATCCCTCTGTTGCTATTATTGAATTAGCAGTTTTATTAGGTCTGGAAATTGCAAGGTTCCCACGTTGTTTGATTGTGATTGTGCTAGCATTGACATGTACATTAATTCTGTCTTCAAAAACACGATTTTTTCTGTACCCGTTGATAGAAAGATATACTGGCAACACAATGGAGAAAAGGGAGGAGTTCACAGACACCAGTGAGAAAAACTATTTCAAGGTATATTAGCAGAAGGGCTAACCAAGATGGGGCTTGGGTGGGTCCCATGAATAAAGAAAGAGGCAGCAGGTAGAGGAGAGGACTAGGAAAGCACAGATTGCTGGATTCCACTGAAAACAGAGAGAAATGATAAAAAATGCTAATAGCACGACAATGGGTTTGAGAGATGGAAAGAGAGAGAAAGGAAATAGATACAAGGGAGCATAATTTAAGAATGATATAATAATATGCAATATTAAAGAAAATTGTCTGTAATCTCATCTATTTATTGACAGTGGATTGTAGTAATTACTGTCATGATCTAAGATAAATAGTCTTCACTGGGGGGAAATAAAGCCAACTTTGGAACAGTATAAGATGGTGACTGACATAACTTTATCAGTTTACAAATCACAATAGCTAAGACTGAATTACTGAAAACAATAGGAGACTGTAGTGCACATGTGACTGGAAGCAACAAATTGTTTTGAGCAGTCTCAAGGGAGGAGCATGGTTGTAGCTTTTTACTGTACAGACTAGCATCTGCTCTTCAGCATCATGTGGTTTGAGCTAAGTCATAAAATACAAGCAAATTTACCACCTAGCACAGCTGAATGGTTATTGCATTTTCCCTTGGGAGTGGTGGCCTCCTGTCAAAGAGTTAGTGGCAGGATGAAAAGCACTTTGTGTTCAGAGACAACTTGGATGGCAGCAGTGCTCACTAGAACCACAGAACTGTTGAGGGTGGAAGGGTCTATCCAGTCCATCAGGACTAGGATCAACTAGTCCACCCCTTGGCTCAGTGCAGGGCCAGGACGAGCAGATTGCCCAGAGCTGTGTCCAGTCTGGCGTGGACTGTCTCCAAAGAAGGAGACACCACAGCCTCTCTGGGTGACCTGTTCAAGTGTTTGACCACTGCCACAAAAAAAACAGGCCAACAGAAACTTTCTTGACTGTTGTGATAGAGTTCTGTGTGTTTTAATTTGTGACTATTGCTTCATGCTGTCACTGGGCACCACTCAGAAGAGCTCCATTTTCTTCTTTGTCTCCTATCAGGTACTTATAAAAATTGACAAGATCCGCCTAAACTTTCTCCAGGCTGAACACTCCCAGCTCCCTCAGCCTCTCCTCATAAGACAAATGCTCCAATCCCTTAATGATATTTGTGGCCTTTTTGCTGGATGTACTCCAGTATGCCCACATCTCTATTGCACTGGGGAGCCCATCTGGACCTAGTGCTCCAGGATGTCTCATCAGTGCTGAGCAGAGTGGAAGATCACCACCCTTGACCTGCTGGTGATGCTTTTCCTAATGCTGCTCAGAGTGCCATTGGTCATCCTTGCTATGAGGGTGAATTACTGATGAGTGGTCAACTTGTTGTCCATCATGACCCACAGGTACTTGTCTGTAAAGCTGCTTTGCAGTCCACTGGCCTCAGTGTGTATTGGTGCCAGGGATCATTCTTCCCTAAAGGCAGGACTTTGAATTTCCCTTCACGGAAGTTCATGAGATTCCTGTCAGCCCAGTTCTCCAGCCTGTCCCTTTTTGAAGGCAGGAGTGACCTTTGATCACTTCCAGTCCTCAGGAACCTCTCCCAGCCACCACAACCTTCCAAAAGATAACAAAGACTGGCCTTGTAAAGGCGTGGCCCAGCTTCTTCAGCTCAGTACACACATCCCATCTCATCCCATGGATGTGTGTGTGTCTGTTTTGTTTAAGTGCTCCTTAACGTGATCTTGCTCCACCCAGGGTAAGTGCTCCTTGCTCCAGGCTTTCCCTCTTGTCTTGGAGGGCCTGTAGTTCCTGAAGGCCAGTCTTACCAGTGAAGAAAGGCAAAGGAGTCACTGAGTACCTCGGCCTTTTCTTTGTCACCAACTGTAGTTGTAGAAACGTTTCTTGTCCTTTTTGTTCCTCAACAGATTCAACACCTTGTAGGCTTTGACCTTCCTAATCCCACCCCTGCATGATCAGACAGCATCTCTTATTCCTTGTGGGTTACCTGTCCCTGCTTCCACCTCTTGTGCACTTCCTTTTTGTGTCTGAGTTTTGTCAGGATGTAAGCTGAATGTAGTACTGACTGTATCAAGGTCACTTGACACATGACATCCTCACTCCAGATGTTTTGGAAATAATGTGCAGTGCTCTGGCTTTTACTGTGCTGTGCAGCTTCTCAGTGACTTAGGAAAATCTCTACGTAATGATAGAATCTTTTGTCTGTTTTTATCTTTCTCAGAGACTTTTTAAAAATATCTGATTTTTTTAACACGTTCCTCTTCCTCCACTTGCCTTGAATGGATTTTCCTTTCCCTGCAGTTTCTCCACATTATTTTGTCCTGATTTCCTTTCTCCTTACATCAACTGAAGGTTTAAAGGTCCTTCCCATAAGAGATTAAGTTCTTTGGAAGAAAAAATTCCTCACTTCTCTGGACTTGACCATTATCACCACCAACAATATGCTTTGCATTTCTAGTGTAAATGCAAACTTAATGTTAAACTTTTTCTCTTGTGGCATATGGGCATCTGGAAGCTCTTCCGATTAGCTGCTTTTGCAACCAGAAGCAAGGCTCCAGTTATAGTCACTGTTGAAGGTCCAAATGGGTGAACCTCCATAACATTTTCTTGTTATTTGGAATTACAGACTACAGTGGACTGGATGCAAACTTTTGTCTGTGATTTTGCGGAAGGAAGGAACCATGTTACAGAGGAAGGATGAGTCCAAGCCTGTCCTCTTTCCGGTACTCTTTCCCTAACCATGGGGCCACTTGTATCAGAAACGGGATACAGGACCCACCTTTTAGTTCTCACAGCTCTTGAATAAGTAGCAGCAGAAGCAACTGTGTTTAAAGACAGCTCGGAAGAATGAGCCTGAGCAGGTCTTCCTGCCACAGTTGTCCATTCCCTTTGAGGAGCTGTGGGCATAAAGAGGGTTGTCCTTTAGCAGTTAGGATGTGTACTAAAGTTTCCTACTGTATGCTTTTCTTGAATCATGAACATCTTGTATCATGTAAGTAAATACATGACATGGTATTGGTTTTAAATACAAAATTTATTAATGAAATCCATAGTAAAATACCTGCTATTATTACCCCAAAATAAAACAAGTAGCTTCAAAGACATATATTACAAAAATATTCAATTACTGTAAATGTTAAAAATTCCAGACAAAAGCTCATGAATTAATAGGTTTTGCAAATCAGATAATGTTAAAAAAACACAAATGAGGATTTACAGCCAAAACTCCTTGTAAGGCAGAAGACATTTTAAGATTGATAGCAGCACAAAGCTCCATGACTAGCATCCACCTAGCAGCATAGGAAATTACTCCTATTGCCTGTGACATTGACTTTTCTAAGATACAGTACGTCAGTTCCTATCTCAATAGTACCTCTGTTGTATGAGAGGCAGAAAAGCAATAAGATGTTTTATGAAAATGAAAGTAGCTAGTTGGGCTTTTCATTTATGGCCATTTCAAAAAACAAAATATTAAGCAGTGGTATCTTTTTTTTTCTGTTGAGTATGATTCTCACAGTATATCCTTTGATTCTGTAAGAATGGCAGTCTTGCAGGCATATTTCTGTATCCTGCTGAAAATCTCAGACACCAGCAAAGCCCATTGTGCCTTTTGGGTAGAATAGCTTTGGTATCAAGCTTTAAAACTGCACTATTATTATAGTTCCAATGAAACCGATAGATGATTTCTGATTGACCTTGACAGCGACTGACTCTGGCTCTCAGACCCATTTAGTGTTACATTTTTCCCCGAAGAATCTGCAATTTCACACAGCATTTAGAGGCACAGACCATCAGAGCAGCAAACCCTCACGCCTGGGGGTAGGGATGGGGTCTGTCCTTGATGCACCAGGGGAGCAGCAATCCCCAGTGGGTGCTTCCCTCAGGCTGTGCAGTAACAATGAAGCACATCTCCTCTGATATGCACCTTACCTCCTGGTTTTCTGAATGCTGTGGACAGCTTGTTTGCTCTCTTGTAAGCATTGTGGCAGCTCCGAGCCCTGCAGGCTGAATGGCCACACAGAGCATGGTGCTAGGGTGTCTGTTCCCAGCTGAACGAGCACGGTGACCACGACGGGAGGTACCTCCTCGCTCAGCAAACCCCTGCGGGATGGAGACCCTCCTGCTGCTTTGAAACACAGAGCAACTTTTTACATACACCCTTCCAACTTCACCCAAATACCAGGACAGTCAGTGCTTTTCTGGGGCGGCCTTGTGGTGCAGCATCAGGCAGCACCGACACACACCTCTGTCCATGTCTCCCCTACTCTCTTGGAGGTCCCTTGGCAGCCTCCACGCTGTCAGCAAACATCTTGAGTGGGTGCACCAGTATTTGGCTCCCCCCCTGGGCTCGAGTCCTGGCCAGCAGCTAATTCATAGGGTGGGGGCTGCTCTCCCTCAGTATTTTCACCGGCGGACTCCGTGCTGCGCTTGCTGTACAGCGGCGGGGGGATGTCGATGACTTCTTGCTCCTTCAGTGTGGAGACTGCTGGCAATGGGAAGGTCTGCTTTTCAGGATCTGTGCTGTCCTCGTAGGATGGCGGGTAGAAGTCTGGCCTGAAAACACAGCAAGCCAACATGAAGCATGTGGAGGTGAAACATGATTTGTCTCACGGAGCTTGGTGATGTCTGCTGTGTTTCCAGAGTTTAGCTGAGGCTTAAGCTGTAAGTGGAAACCTAAGCAGGGCTGGGTCAGTGCAATATGTAAGTACAAAAGAGCCAGCATAGCTGGGGTAATTACCTGTGTCTTTCTCCAAAATCTTTTATTAAAACACAAAATTCAGAGAAACAAGAGCCTTCACCATGGGAGTTCCCACCCCTGGCATACAGACTCTTACACATGTAAGTATTTCAGCAAGTGCCAGAGAAAAGCTTGATTTGGAAAAAAAAAAAAAGAGTGGTCGTTGTCTGAAGTACGTTAAATTAGTAACTTATTTATTATTACAATAATCATTGTTTTCCACACTTTTAAAATATGTATTGCATGTTCCTGCTTATCTCACCAAAATGTGCTAAATGTTGTACCTGGAGTGCTTTCAGAGCACCCATTGCCAGTGTTTCTGATAGCGTTTCCTCAACGGTCCGGGGAAAGTAATCTGTATGCAGTGACCCTGTTAAAAACTTTGTCAGGCCTTGCACCAATCAGTTTAAGAAACTCTCTCTCTCAGAGCACCAGACTTCGCTCAGAAATAACAGGGACAATTATGCAAGAAAACGTTGGCTAGGGCCATATGGGAAGCTGCAGCTCGTTGCACACACCATTGAGCAATATGGCTAGAACAAGCACTATGAGAACACAGCCTGCAGCAGCACATCCTGAGCTGTCTGGTGGGGTGAAACTAGAGAGGTTCCCCTGGGATCGCCACTGATGTCAGCGCAGTTGCACCTGCTCTCCCCATGAATGGATTTGCACTATTCTGTGCGACCTGTCCTGTTTTCAAGAATAAGCCTTACATTATGCACCAGTGTGTATTACACAGATTGATGTCTGTTTTAAAAAAAAAAAAAAAAGTAAAATTTCCCTCCATCGCAATATACTAAGATGGATTTTTTTTTTGATGAAAACCTTGTATTGCTTTTTTCTTCTCAGAGTACATTTAAAAAACAGCATCTCTCCCCCCCATTCATTGGTACCAGTACTGTAACACATACCTGTCTATGGTGCTGACACGGAGCTCTCTAAGGCTGAGATTTCTCATGAAGATGCTGCTGAAGCCCCTATATTTCATGGCTTCATGGACTGTGCTCCAGAAAATGCCAGCCACAAGGAGCAAGAACCCCACAGCTAACAGGAAATAAACAACCAGCTTGTTGTTCTCGCATCTGCACACAGAGGAACTGGTGTAAATGCAAAGGACTCCCAGACAAATGATGGAGAAACTGAGCAAAAGCACAGAAACACGAATGAAGCAAAAAACAAACTTCTTCATCTTTCCCCACAGACACAGCACTGAGCTCCCGTGTGTTGTTTGTTTGCTGTCTGTCTCAGATCTGCTTCTCATCTTCACGCATCAGTGTTTTATATACTGCAGGATCAATTGGCCTTTGGACAATTACAAGAAGCAGACAATTTTGAGATACTCATTAACTCTTCAAGATAGTCATAATCTCTTTTGAGATTAATTTGTTATCTGAAACCTACTAACAGGAAAGAAACAGAAACTTCCTGCACCAGTTCTTTGCCACTGTTATCTCTGGAGCGCTTACTGGACTGCTGCGTTCATTACATGCTACAATTTGCAGTGGTTTATACACTTTGCTGGTTCATGAAGGACAACCTCCATATCTGTCCATCCTAATAAAAAAGAAAGCAACAGAAAACACTGCTCATAACTTCACCTTAAAAGTTTGATGGGAAAACATACTTCTTTCATAATCATGCATTTTCATATCTCAGTGGGTTTTGATCTTATTCTGTCTTTGACAGATTATTCAACTGCCTGGATATTTTTATCAGTCCTTTGAATAAAGGATAGATTTCTAGCTTGCAACATGATATCATCAATGAATTTATCATATAAAATGAAAACAAAAATGAAAACTTTATAATGTAAAAAAAAATGAAAGGCATACAGAAAATCTCATACGTTGTATGCAACTTAAATCATGATTCCTTTTTTTTTTTTTTTTTTTTTTGCTATTCTCTTCTTTCTTCCAGCAATTTTCATTGACTTTCCAACTGATTTTCAAAAGGTTCAGTTCTTAAACCTATGCAGAAACACCTGGACTTATTTTCTGATTATAATTAAACATCTAAAATTCAAAGAGATGCTTACTGATATATATATACACATATATGTATATGTGTGTATAAATATACATATGTATATATATATATGTATATTTATACACACATATACATATATGTGTGTGTATATATACATATATATATCAGAAATGCCAACACAGGTTTTAGGCCTAAATACTTCTACCTCCAATGCAAAAATTATTTTTTGGAATTAGCCAAATCCATGGGTTCTCCCCTGGAGAGTATACTCATTAATTTTTGACAGGAGGTAGCAAACATCATAATCAGAACTTCACTTGTCTATTAATTCTACCTTATTTGTAACATTATCAATTATATTTTTAAATATTTTCATCACTGGAGAAATTAATCCGACCATGCCCAGCTGTGTAGTAAAATCTCCATTGCAGACAGTGAGCAAATCAGAGCAGGGGACCGTTCCAAAACATGGTCTCAGACTCAAATCTTTATGGTATTACTGACTTTAATGCAAGAGCTGCTGCATGATAATCCATGCAGTGGGTTATGTATGGGTGATGACAAATGACAACAAGAATTTTGACAGGACAAGAAAGGCTCCAGCTCCTGCTGCTGGCGAGACTGCCCGTAGCTCTGGTGGGGGAGCTCTTCACAGGCTCTTCCAGGGGAGACTCAAGACGCCTGTCTTCCACTGGCCAGGAGGAGACCGGCCACTGAGGACATTTCTGTCCATCCGGGAGTCCTGGAAGTACCCGGTCATCTTTGCCTCACCATGGCACGCAGCCTCACTCTACCTCTCATAAAAGCTCTACGGTATCTCATGTGGCATTTCGTGTCTGCTCTACTAGCGCTGCAATTTTCTACCCCAGCTTTGTCCAAATGTCATTTACAACAAACCACAAGGAACAGCAGCTGGTGCAAAGCTGCCATGCATTCTGATAAGGTGCAATTAATTCAACCTCCAACTACCATCACTGCTTATTTAGTTTTCAGAGGGTCTGTGAAGACTTTCTAGCTTGAGGGTCTATTGAAAGGTCAACACCAAGAACAAACCCTGTAAAAATATCATCACTAGACAGGATTTTTCTGAGGTGGACCACTCTTAAATCACAATAAAAATGAAAAGTCACTCGGGGCAGCCTTCCTTTCAGAGCACCGCTGTGCCAAAGCCGAAATAATCCCATCCTCTGGGCAGCCTCCTGCAGCCACCTGCACAGCACCGGAGAAGAGCAGTGTGGCCTCAAGAGCCGATAAGGGCACGAGCAAGTGCCAACAAAACCTGCAGCTGATATGATAAACCAGGCGAAGCAAGCCAAGTGCTTCCCGCTCTCCAGTGCCTTCTCACAAGTTCTTCTGGCCATATTCTGTCGCCCATTGATTTTTTATGATCTGGATGTCCAAAACTCACGTTTGCATGTAGTTTCCCGAAACTCATGGTCACACATAGTTTCTTGTACTGTGTTTTCTCTGTTTAATTATGCTGACAAGGAAATCATTTCCCCAGTGATTTATTAGGCTAATAATACTCTTTTGAATCTCTTGTGTGAGGACATCACAGACTAATATCTCAGGATCAGCTTATACAGTAGCAATTCACAGACGTGCCCAAATGCACCAAATCTCCAGAGTGCCTTGGATGCACAAAACTGTTGTACAGTTCCACCTAGGTATCTTGAGCCTCTGATCTCTATCTGTACAATGTCAAATCTTTCCTTCTTATATTTTCATATAATGCAACTCGGGAATCAGATATTTTTTATCTGCTTACCTCTCTGGCTTGGGCTATCTTGCAGAAAACCTTCTGGTATTTTGGGAAATGCATTGTCTTGCCTGCTCATGGATGAATAGAAATGATAACTGCTCAGTAAATCTCCCTCTCTGATGTTTGTGCTTCGTTCATTGCCACTGCTGCAGGTTTCTAGTCATTCCTTTCAGCTGGAGAAGTGGTTAGCAGATTTTGGATAGCAATAGCAACCTGGTTCTCAGTGCTGCATGCTTGGCATGTCCCTGAAAGGTCGAACCGAGATCCTGTTGCCTCTCCAGGTATGCACTTGTCCTCACCCAGCTGTCCTGGATTGAAGCCTGTGTCACCATGCTGGTCAGGAGCTCTGATCCTGCTACAAAACTGCCAGCTTGCTCCAGCCTCCACCTGCCCTTAGCGATCCGCACCCACCACGGCTAAAATCCCTGCCTCTGGGTGTAGAGGCTGCATCTTTTCGTATCCCTTATCTTATTCTGTCCTTTTCCTATGTTATCCTAAGTTCCTGGGAACACTGTAAGGACAGAGATCCACCCTCCAGCTCACAGCAAGGCCCTTCATCATGCTGGGGCAGCATTTTAGCAGAATGCTGATGGATACACAGGGGATCTGTGCCTGTGCATTCATCTAAGGGGTTCTGCACTGTGTGCTAGCCCTTGCTGAGCTATTCCTTCTGTAATAATAATAATAATAGTAATTCCATTCTCCACATACTCTCAGTTCATCTGCCTGCACCTCTGTGCTGATTCCCCCCAGCCCCTCACCATCCATGCTGTGAACCTGCACAGTTTCTGCAAGCTGTGTTCCAGCAGCCCTTGAAGATGAACTCACAAGCCTGATCTTAAAGTTTTCTCAAAGCTAGGATAGGCATACGCAGATGGAACTGAGCTTGGCAAGGGATGCAAAGAATAACAAGAAGGGTTTCTGTAGGTACATTGCTCAGAAAAGAAAGACCAAGGAGAGTGTCCTCCCTCTGATGGACGAGAAGGGTGAACTGGTAATGACAGACACGGAGTACACTGGAAAAAGGGAAACATCACTCCCATTTTTAAAAAGTGTAGAAAGGAGGACCCAGTGAGCCTCACCTCTGTGCCTGGCAAGAGCATGGAATGAATCCTTCTGGAAGCAATGTCAAGGCACATGCAGGACAAGGAGGTGATCCAAGACAGCCAGCATGGCTTCACCCTGGGTAAACAGTGCCTGACCAAACTGGTTGCCTTCTGTGATGGAGTGACTGCATCAGTTGTCAAGGTAAGACCAACCAATGTCATCTACCTGGACTTCTGCTAGGCTTTTGATGCGGTCCCACATGACATCCTGATCTCCAAATTGGGGAGATATGGGTTTGATGGGTGGGCCATTAACTGGATAAGGAATTGGCTTGGGGGTCACACCCAAAGGGTAGTGGTCAATGACTCTGTCCAGGTGGAGGCTGGTGATAAGTGGTGTCCCTCAGGGTTCTGTCCTGGGACCGTTACTGTTTCATATCTTTATCAACAATATAGACAGTGGGATCATGTGCACCCTCAGCAAGTTTGCAGATGACACCAAGCTGAGTGGTGCAGCTGGTACAACAGAAGGAAGGGATGCCATCCAAAGGGACCTGGACGAGCTACATAACTGGGCCCACGTGAACCTAATGAAGTTCAACAAGGCCAAGTGCAAGGTGCTGCACCTGGGTCAGGTCAGTCCCAGACATGAGGACAGACTGGGAGAAGAACTCACTGAGAGCAGCCCTGCAGAGAAGGACGTGGGGGTTCTGGTGGATGAAAATCTCGACATGAACCAGCAGTGTGTGCTTGCAGCCCAGAAGGCCAACTGCGTCCTGGGCTGCATCAAAAGAGGAGTGACCAGCAGGTCGAGGGAGGGGATTGTGCCCCTCTGCTCTGCCCTTGTGAGGACCCACCCAGAGTGCTGTACCCAGGTATGGGGTCCCCAGCACAAGAAGGATGTGGAGTGTTTGAATGGGTCCAGAGGAGGGCCACAAAGATGATCAGATGGCTGGAGCACCTCTCCTCTGAAGAAAGGCTGAGAGAGCTGGGGATGTTCACCCTAAAGAAGTGAAGGCTCTGACGTGACCTCACTGCAGCTTTTCAGTACTTAAAGTGGGCTTACAAAAAAGATGGAGAGCAACTTTTTGCTCAGGCAGACAGTGACAGGACACGTGGGAATGGCTTTAAACTAAAAGAGGGGAGATTTAGATTAGATGTTAGGAGGAAATTCTTCACTCAGAGGGTGGTGAGGCACTGGAACACGTTGCCAGAGAAACTGTGGATGCCCCATTCCTGGGGGTATTCAAGACTAGGTTGGACAAGGCCCTGGGTAACCTGGCCTAGTGAGGTGTCCCTGCCTATGGCAGGGGGGTTGGAACTAAATGATCTTTAAGAACCCTTCCAGTCCAAGCCATTCTATGATTCTATGATACAGAGTGTGTGTGACAGATCCATATCTAGACATACTCATGCCATATTTATACAGACTTTGACATGAGACGAAATGGACATTCAGAGACAACACCTGCTGCACTCTGTTCTGTCTGCAGAGTTGCACAGAGAGAAGCTATCACCCTGCTTGCTGTCTTGGTCTTGTCAAGACAAGGTGACAATGAAGGATGTCATGGAGTTGCTGTGGTTTGTCAAACTGGCAGCACATAGGGATAGAGAAGCTAACTGAGCACCTGTATGCTCTGTGTTTCTACTACAGGTCCAAGCATTTCCTCGAACTGGTACACCAAGAGGAAAGGGTGGGTTAGGCAAGCATGCGTGATCTGCTGCAGCTCAGCAGGGAGGTGGTGTGAGGATAACTTGCATAGGTGCATGCACCTTTCACATTCAGCCACGTGCCCAGGTAGGAGTTGCCATCACGTAAGACTCAAGAACTACTGACGATGTCTTTCTGCAGACACATCTGGCTAGGATTTGTAAGGTGAAAGTTTGTCCCTGCTCCAGTTGCTTTTAGAAGAAGCCTGTTCCTCCCTTGCAGAGTTATCTGTGTCCACCACAGTCACAGTTATCACACAGGCACTCTTTTGTGGCAGTGAAAGTTGGTTCACACCGTGTGGGGAAGGACAAAAAAGTTCCACTGCAAGGTGGTAAAAACATCACCAAATGAACATCATGTTCAGGATGCAGTACTTTATATCAAGTAGTAAAATAGAAGCTATTGCATCAGTGTTGTTATCTGTCCCAGCTAATAAACCACCTTAAGAAAATTTCCAGAAACGTGGCCTCTATTTTGAAAGGGTATATAAAAGGCTGAACAATCAAGGAGTTGTATCATTTCAGTCTCAATTTTAGTTATTTTCTCTCATGAGAGTGTAATTTTCAATGAAATTGGAGCTTAGGATTCTAGACACTTCTCTACTATAAAAGAGACTAAACCACTTTTCATTGCAAGGTTAATAAAACAATCCAGTTGTTTAATTAAACACTTTTATTTAATTAATTAAACATCTTATTTAGGCAATTAAACACCTTCAAAACGTAATAGATATGTGTCATGGTGATTTGCTATGCTCCACTAGTGAAACTATTGAGGTAATGCTTCATCCTTAAGGCTCAACATTGTAATGGAGACAAAAATTGGGCTCTCCATCTTTAGAGCTCTTCATTTGTATCTTTCTTTTTCAGCCACTGGTTTTACATACTCCAAGTCTCCCAAAGGCATTGCAGCAGACAGATGAAAGCAGAGGTTGCCTTGCCCAGGAGGGTCAAAGCCATTCTCAGGGCCATTTCCTGGACTGCCTTCGTTTCGTACTTCCTTGTTCCAAATACTTATGGATGTTCTTCCTTCGATTTGTTTTCCCCCATAGGCTAGCAGATCCAAATGAATTTACAATGGTATTTTTCCAGTATAATTTTCCCTTTCTCCCTATATGTTAAACATACTTTGCAAAATCATCCTCCTTACTTCTGCTGTTTTTTGAAGTTTCAGATCTTGCAGACTACCCACATGTAGAAACACTGAGCTATTCATGACTGCTATCCAAAGCTTATGTAATTCATATATTCTGTAATACTTTTCTTTCATCTTCCATATAGTACACACTGAAATAACTGTGTTGATGAAAACAGCCCTTACTTGCCTTTCTTTCTTTTTATTTATTTATTTATTTTATTTATCTGCATGTTTTAATTTTATAACTTGAACACAATAGCGTCTTATTTGTGTGGACATAGGCTAGGTTAATTGTTATAGAAAAAGCTGGGCAAGAAATAATACTCTGGCTCTATATGAAATATAATTCAGATACATGCCCTTTCTATACTAGAATCAAGAAGAAATATTCTGAAAGATGTCTGAAGAAGAAGTTACAAAGGTTAAAATAACCTCTATAAGCTGCCAAAAGAACCAAGGGCAGGGGCTAATCTACGCACATTGCACAGAGGGGAAGAACTGGTTTGCTTGATAAACTTGGAGCAGCGGGGAAGGGAGGAGTAGTAAAGGAGCTCTTGGCCAGGGGAACCTGCAGATCTGCCAGCTGTTCCACATTTACAGGTCTTCACATTTTTGCAAGCTGTAGAAGTTTGGTGGTTTCTGCAAGGGGTCAGTCAACTCACTGTCTGTAAGCTGTGGCTATCTTGTCCCTGAACATAACACTGTACTCCAAGGTACATGCATCTTACATAGCAGGCATATAAAGAAGAAGGAAGAGAGGATGAGAGGCTGGAATTTATGCATATAACACAGTTTAATAGTCAGTGTTCTGTCATATTTTCTAATTTTCTGTCACTTGAGATTTTCTTCTATGTTGTTCTTGGCCTTTTTCTACTCCCCTACTGTTTTGAAGCTAGGCTGTTTTATTGGCAATGAGTACCTTAGGCTGCATCAGGCTGGATGAGCAGATTTCCTTTTTCTCTTACAAAACAGGAAGAAAGTTGCTGCTAATGAGGGTCAGGTGGGAAAAGGGAGTAGCTAACACAGTGTAAAGGTTGCAGAGTAGAACTGGCTGAAGACCAAGGTCAAAAGGTAGCAGTCCACATGCAGAAAAAGCACTTCTTAGGAAGTCCAACTGAGAATGGACTTAATGGATGTTCCACTGGACGGTTTGACCACTGTGTCTGTTTTGCAATCAGTATTTCACTTGAAAGGTCAATGCTTATCCTGTATCCTGTTCAAACCTGTAAGGCAGTTTTCACACAAACCAGTTGCTAGAATTGTGCTACTCAAAAATAAAGTTATGAAATCATACAAGTTTTAAAAAAAAGTTGTGTAACAAAAACATAATTGTTATTAATATTCTTAAATGGATTTTTTACTATCAGAAATTTTTAAAGGAAAACTTAAGTCAAAATTTTAATGGAAATATGTAGAATATAGCAGAAGCAGTTGTATATGAAATGATAGTATATGATAAAAATTTTTCATGTTAAATGGCTTATCAGAGTCAAACATTTGCCTTTTTCAGAGCCCTGCTAAGGACTTTCACTGAGACCGTTTTGCAAAGTTGCAAGTATTTAATAAGGCAACAGATATAGCAGATTGAGAATTACTATTGATAAATAAATACGTTACTGCAGTAGTGCTGATATATGATAATAACACTAGAAAAATGCTATACTGTGTATTCCTCAATGAAAAGTGAAGGCACAGAGCTTATCAAGAAGGTATCTCTGTTTTGGTGGAAGAGAAAGAGCACAGCCCATTGGCTGTGTCTTCTAGATCTCAAATTTCTTCTTTCTACCCCCCACTCTTCTTTTTTCCTAATTCTCTTTTCCTAACACTAACAGTTTCTACACTTTCCTCTTTTCCTTTATATCCTAACCTTTTCTGTTCCCTTCCCCTTGTATGGCATTTATCTTGATTTGGATGGAGAGTTGAGTACTATAGTCATATGTTTAGCATTTACTTCATTAAGCTCATTATCTTAGAATCATGGAATCATAGAATCATAGAATGGCTTGGTTTGGAAGACACCCTAAGGATCATTTAGTTCTAGAGATAAGCAGGAGCAAGCTGCTCAACTTCCCCTTTGCCCAAGGCCAATGTTAATCAATGACACTAACAACTCTGACTATTCTCCACAAAGATAATATCACATTACAAGTCACATATACTGCTGCTAGTAAAAAGTGATATTTTACCAGAAATTTCAAGATTATCTGTTTTGTTCTAGTCTGAAATGTGTTATTTTTAATGAAGTGAAAGCTCAGAATTCAAACCAGTTTTATTCTTCTCTTCTGTCCCCTTCTATTAACCTTGGCTGACATGATTTATTGGTAAGGAATGACTCAAAGAATATTGCACATCCTTATCAGTAATTCAATGCAGTTTTGCCAATAGACCTTTATTTATCAGTTCTAGTTTTGATTAAAATTTGCACCTTAGGGCATAAGAAATGACTTCAACCTCTGCAGATGCTGTCTCCTTTCCATATCATACCTGGTACTAATTCCAATGACTTTGAGAACATATGAAAGTTTAAGAGTGAATGAGAGCAGAGGCAATCCAAACATCAAAATCAGATTTCACAGACTTGTTCCCAGCCTGTGAATTTGATGATACCTACGCAAACCTAAAATTGTGAACTCAATCAGGGCTACTTTTTTTCTTTGAAGATATTGTAGCATTATGAGGTCGAGATGCTAATCATGAATATATGACTGAACTGAAGTAATTGAGTTAAATTTATTCTACAAAAAATCTAAAGAAGCACAAATGAAATAATTTGATTGCGAATAACAAGTGCAGGATTTTTACTGAGAAATTTCCTGAAACTGTTGAGAATAATCTACACCAGAATGGGGCAGAAAAATAAGGTGACTAATAAGCAGAAGTTAGACACAAAGTTGTAAGATCACTGAGAAAATCTTGAGTTTTAACTTCAAAATTTTTATTTTTATTTTATATTTTTTTTTGGTTTCTTGTAACTCATGCATTTATATTTTCCAGGTATTCTTCCCAAATTTTACAGTCAGAAATTCTGTTTTGGTTATTTACTAAAAGAACGAAAATTGAGATTACTTACCTACTTACCAGACTCCAAATCCTGTGGAAGAATTGGTGCAAAAATTTCAAGCAATTCATAGTTGTGATAACGTTTTGATAGTTTACAGTGATGTTTTGGGTTGCTTAGTCAGGGAAATCACACAAGAGGGGATAGTTTCCTAAATAATGTGGAAGTATCTCTGCCTTAACTGACTGTTAATAAATTTACCAGAATTTCTGTATAAAAACGAGAAGAGGGGAGGGGAGGGCAGGGGCAGGGGCAGGGCAGGGCAGGAGAAGGGCAGGGCAGGGCAGGGCAGGGCAGGAGAAGGGCAGGGAAGGGAAGGAGAAGAGAAGAGAAGAAAAATAAGGACTTCTCAGCCTATGTGGTGGTTTCCTTTTCCATTTACTTCTGCCAAAAACCAGAACTGTACTTCCATATGTACATATATATAGTATATTCATGAAATAAATATACACATAAATATATATATACATCCATACGGAAGTATGTATACAAATATAACATTTAGGTTTATGGTCTTCTGTCAGGAAAAATTACAAAGGAAGAATCTACCAGTGGAAATACAGGCATGCTGTTTTTGTCTCATGCTCACATCTTTTAAATATCACATCTTCCATGATACCGAAGAGCCTGGGAAAGCTGTGAACAGCATACACACTGCTGTCAAGCCACAGATATCATGTTTCTTTCTGTAGAATTAAGGGTTAAAAATTGTCACATGCACACTAAAAAGGAAAGCTTATAAAACTCCAAGACCTCACCAAACACAAAGCTAGAGCCACAGGTAAAATGGTGACTGAATTTGTGGTGTGAATCACAGGGTTTGTAGAGCAACCATTGCCATTTTGATCTTTACCAACTCTTTGCTACATCATGGTGTCCTGGGGGCAGTACTTGCATGTCTTCTGAGTAGGAAACTATTTTACATCTCTGTTTAGCAAGGATCCACGGCATGGGAGACAAGCTTCCTTTTCTTCATGTGGTGAAACCAGAGATGGTGTGCCAACTGACAGGTTCGTCTCAAGGATTCATCATTACACACACAAGATATGGCTGATCTCTAATCGGGTATTGACAGGTAATCACCAGGTAAGAAAAGAAAGCAGTACTATCACATGTAATTAGCTGATTATTGTTTAATGACACTCAAAAACAACACAGAGAGAAAATGTTCTAAGGGAGAAAAAGTGAAAGCATTGTTTTTCATTTCAAAGCTTGTAGTCAACTTTTCAAAAATCTTTTTTTTTTTTCTTTTTTTTTTTCTTTCACTCCCCCTACATGACTTTATTCACACAGAAAACAGTTTTCTTAAGGTTAAGCTTCCTTGCTTCTTAAATTGAGATTTAAAGGTAAAATATGCTTTTGAGCAAGGAATTAAAGCAAGACATACGCCTTGCAGAAGTCCTTCAAAACAAGGCTCAGACATATGATGAGTGACATAGTCTGTATGAAACGTGTTGCACTCCTTCAGCAAAAGTGAGGACTACTCTGTTCACTTGTGTAATCTACCTTTTTCTAAATCATTAGTTTTATGCTGAGGAAGACAGGGAAGCACTTTGTGTTGCCACAGATGCTTACTAGTCGTTGGCAGCAGGAGCAAAGTCAGGTCTTCAGGCTTGGCTGGAAGACTTCATCAATTTAATCAATAGCAAATTAAAAGTGAACTTTAGAGGAACAGCTGAGAGCTCTTGTTCTAACAGAGCACGAAGAGCTTACAACCAGCTGTTTGTCTGTGCTGAGAAGTTTAATATTAAAGCAAGAGTTCCTATTTGCTTTCAAATGAGGTTAAATATTACAATGTGATTAGCATGAACCTCCTGAAATCCTTCTCATTTGACGTCATTCAAACAGATTGGCTAAGCTCTACAATTGAATATCAGAAAGAAACAGGTCATTAGAATTGAATTGCTATAACTGTCACTTTTTAGAATTTTAAGTAATCTTAATTTGCCCTGGGAAAGACGAAAATATTCTGCTTTAGGTAGATAAAATATTCTGTGAGATTTTCAGAAAAACAGCAAATCGTACTAGGTACAAAACCTTCAAAATGTTCGTAGTAATCATTTTCAAGAGTGAATCTGGTGTCAGAAATGACAATTATCTATGTTTGTTTTCATAACTACAGTCCATGCTTTGATGTGTACTTTTGTTTGAAATGGTTCTGTATTGAATATCTCTGTACGGAATCAAATGAGTTATTAGGAATTTGAGGAAGCCCTGACTGACTGTCATTCATGCAATCAGGTTTATGAAGGAGCAGATTTTCAACACTTGGTGCATCCTTCATTTGCCAAAGCAAATGTAGGATGTGAAAAGTCACAGGAAAATATAAAATCATTACAGATCCCCCAGCTTGGAGATGAAGGAGGTTTGATGGGTTGAAGAGGTTATAGAGAATATTAGCCACAATGGAATGACTCGTGATGAGACACCTACAAAAGAAGAAGTGTTATTGTTAATAGCTCTTTATCTCTATCCCTGGTCTATGAATAGTATACTGAAAAATTCCAAACCACGTGAAGCTAGCTGAAGAGAAATATGCATACAGATCTCCTGGCCGTGGGGGAACCTCAACCTTTTGATCCAAGACATTTCAATGAAAGGAGGTACAGGTGAATGCAAGACTGCCACCTCAGAGAGTTATCAGGAAGGACTGAGAGTAGGTTAGTGGATAATTCATAGGATAATCTGTGAATTCACATATAATCCACAATGGATAATCTGTGTACTGACATTTGCAATTAGTGAAACCATTGCTATCAAAAGTCAGAGCAAGAGTTTGCTCTATATTCTTTTCAGAAAGCATGAAAAGAAGAGGGGAAAAGGGAAGAGAAGGGAAAAAAAAAGAGAGAGAGAGAGAGAGATAAGCAGTGATGGCTCCTGTATGAGAAAATTGAATACAGGGCCTGGTATACTCTTGATTATTCAAGGAGAAATGTTTTTGCTGACTGCAGGATCTGAAATGCACCACCAGCAGATGCACATGGTGAATGATACTCCAAATGCAAAAGCCAGCTAACTCCGTGCCTGCAGGGAGGATCTCCCTTCTCTTTACAGGCTGATACAGAATGTTATACTGGCATCACTTATCACAATTTGATGCTCTCACATATGTAGGATACAGTAACATCCCCAGTGCCACCAAATGCACATGCAAACTCTACCTCCTTTGTAGACCACAGATATTAATTTGGAGAAGATTAATGAGCACTTTGCACCTCAGGAAAGGGGTCTGTTAAGATGGTCACCATCATCTGCAGGAAAGAGGTGGGGCTGTTTTGCAGGCATTGGCTGAACTCTTCCATCACTTGTGGGAGAAGCTGGATAGCAAGTGAATACCATCTCTGGAAAAGGAGATGGTACAGACTGATCTATGCATACCTAAGATACAACCTGGCATGCAACAGCATGGAGGTGCAGGTATGTCATAGGGTTGAAATGGATCACTAACTCCAGTTGCTATTTCTTTGGCCTTGATGACTTTCTAGAGGGGTAGAAACTGTGCTTGTGGTCCAGCAGCCCTCTGCTTTCCCCTTCCACCATTGTTCTTTTGGGGATAAAATTCCTGTAGATTTTAAACAGTACTGCTGATGAGCCTACTACTAAAAACCCTGGGTAGGATCAGAGCTGTTTGTGATAGTGGAAGTAGAACCGGTAGCAGTGAGACCATAAGGTGTTACACAAATTTTTATTTTTTTTTTTTTGGGGGGGGGTTGTGCGGGAAGAGGGGAGAATTTTTTCAAGGTGTTGATCTTGTGGATGATACAATGATGCACAAAAAGAAGGTTAGAGAGCCACTACTTTTGATTGAAAACACAATCACAGAAAGAAGTAGAAACAGAAAATGAGGAAGAAAGGGTGAATTAAGAAAAAGGAACTTTTATGGGAAAATAAATCTCTACCAAAAGCAATGCCTGGATGAGACAACAACGACTCCACCTTGACTTTATGATTTAAAAGGAACTGAAGAGTAAATACAGACAGTATCAAAAAGTGTTTTTAGTGGGAAGCAGAAGAGGCAAGGAATGTGTTGTACTGGACTGTCTCAAGTTCCTAGGAAGTAACAGCTCTATACAGGACAAGATAAACACTTCAAAGAGAATATTTATGTCTTCACTAGAGGGGAGGGAATAAACCTGGGGTACTGGTGAAGATAGTCATAGCATGGTGGTACAGCCACAATACAAACAAGATAGGGCTGTAGGAGGCATGAGGAAAGATCTCTCCTGCAGGGGCAGAGAAACATTAACATCTGTACTCAAAGGCAATAATGGCCCCAACTATAATACCATTCCTATCTTACATTATCCCAGTCCAGGATCCTTTGAGCCTGGAGTAGGTGCACAGATGCATTTCTAATGAAATAGGAGAGTCAAGAGCCCATTGCACAAGAAGCAAATGGAAGTGCTGGACATATTGTACTTGCCAAAATGAAGGCTGAGAGGCAATATCATTACTGTCTATTAATCATCATCAAGTGAGCAGCAAGGGGGAAAAAAAGAACAAATAAAGTTATTAGTGATGGAAACACAAGAAAAAAAATACACAAAAATAGCCAGGAAGAAATTAGTCTGGAAATAGGTAGGCTTAGACGAGGGAAATCCCGTATTAATTTCACAATCAGAAGGGGAAAAAAAAGTAACAGCCATGAAAGTAGCTTAATAGAGAGGGATCAAATGTCAGTGACAGCTCATCTGCAGTGACTAGCTTCCATGTCCAGTATTCCCAAGACAGTCTGTGTAAACAATTAGGAAGTTCACTCATTGGTATTAATAGATGAACCCAAACTACAGTTTACTGTCTTGTAAACTCATATAATGTACTCTAAATAAAACAACAGTGTTGCCTTTGACAAAAATAATGTCCATTTTCCTCTTTCCTTCTCAGCAAGTTGCCTCCACAGTATGAAGATGAGAAGCTTTATTAGAAGAATTTTACCTGGAAAGTTTAAGATGAACCTGGTCTCCAACTCATTGTGTCAGCAATTTCAATCTTTTTTACTGAGAAAAATATAAGCCTGTAGCTGTATATCTACATGACTCCTCACATGAGCTTCCCACCTAATGATTCCTTTTCCTATCTAACTTGGGAACTCCATCCCCAGCTCCCTCTTCCCAGGTGACAATTCCAGCTAGCACCCATCTCCGTCAGTGATCACAGTTTTTATCCATCTGACCTATCATAGGTCTTTTAAGTGGGTTGTCCCTGACTCCTGATATGTTACCTTTACTATCACATCACAATCCATTCATTCACACTCTTCAAACGCTGCCTTGACATGGTACTGGGCAACCTGCTCTGTGTGTCTCTGCTTGGCCAGAGGTTTGGACCAGATGGCCTCCAGAGGTTCCTCCTTCCAAGCCCTAACTATTCTGTGGTTCTGTGACTCAGCACCTCAACCTTGCAGGTGTGGGTATCCTTCGGAGTACTCAATTATACAACCTTGGATGAGAAACAAAATTGAAATCCTGCATGTTTACTCCTCGGCTCCTCTTAAATTTTGTGCAGAAGGAACTTAGCTTCCAGGATAATGCTATGTCTCTTCAGTCAGCATAAACTGCCCCTCAAGGGATTATATTTGTACCTCCCAGGTCACAACCACTGCCCTGTGTACTTCTCAGATCCTCTACCCCTCTCTCCTATTTGCTGCAGCACTCATGTTCAAACGGCCACAGTTGGAAGGGAACTATTTTTTTCTCCTTTTTCCCCTTATGTAGTCCAGCTGCTCAGCTCCTGGATCCAAATGAAGGAACAGCTAGATCTGTGCAGATGAGGCAAAAAAAAGGGCTGAACTTTACTTTTTGGCTGCTGGATACTTGTTGAATATAAACCTACATGAGAAACAGTGCATAATTAAATGCTGTGTAAGTTTTTTTTTTTTTAATTATTTCTCAGACATAATCGTTACTCTCTACCTCTCATTCTTGCTTGCTTCTTCCCCCCCCCCCCCTTTTTTTTTTGTCAGATCTTCTCTGAGGTTTTCCTCCCTATTACCCAATTCTCTTTGCAAAATCAACTTCTTCCTTTATCACTGATGCATTGCTCTTTAAAAATAACAAAATTTCAAGTCTATCAAAAATAAAGTGTTCAGTTTGGGTCCCTCCATTATAACACATGCCATTGATGTTGAATAAGTTTAGCTATGCATGACTCAAATAGTAGTAGTGTATGTCGTATCAGAAAAAGCTAGGGGAAGGGTGCTTGTTTGGTAGCCGACTATATTATTCCAACTTTATGATGCTTGCAGAATGCTACTCCTTATTGAAGGTCTTTTTTTCCTGTTCACAATTTTCTTTGAAGACCATTATTGTCAGCTGTTTTGTCAACAATTGTTTTATACACATGATATGAGTGCATTTACATAGGCATTATAATGGTTCTGGTTTGTGTACAGTCAGAGTAATGTATGATGCTTCTCCCCACAGAGTGAGGTACTGTGAGATTCACAAGGCCTGTGAAGATGAGGATCTTGTGCCCTTCCCACACAAATGGGGAAAAACAAAAGAAAAAAAAAAAAACAAAACAAGGAAGAACATTAGAATCAAAGCATGCCAGAAAGACTCTTCCTGCCTCCCTCCTTTCTGAAGAAAAAACATATAATTTGTGAAACAGTGAGAACAGTAATACAGCACTATCTGTAACAAACTGGCTGCATTCCAGTTTCTGCAAAGTACATGAATAAAACAATAAGCAATAAAGAAGAGAGAAAAGGAAAAATGCTCAAACCCTTCAGAAGACTTTACTGTTCATTGCAGTCAAAGGTGTATTACAGCCTCAGCACTAAATCTGCACCTAATACCCTAGATTTCATACTCGCAAACAAATGGTAAACTTTGGAGGTTTTTAAAATTACATTTCTGTTTCTGTTTGTTCTGGGAATGTGAAGGATGTGAAGAAGTTAGAGAATTGCATGCTAATCAAATTTCAGCACAATGGCCACAGTACAAATATCCTAGCTCTTTAAAAAATTGCTGAAAATGAAAGCTTTCCGTTCAGAGCTATTTCAGGCTTCTGACTGAAAGTGATACAATACTGATAAATTTAAGGAGTTATTCACATTGCAAGTAGTACAAAAAATCCTCTTCCATGAGGCACAAAGGATGAAAAAACATGTTTGAACACAGAGATCTTTATGATGTAAATGTGGATACATATGTGGGGGTTGATGATACATAAGCATTTGTGAAATGACTCACAGGATACAAAAAAAATAAATAAAAATCTGCACTTCTGCCAGCACTTGGGAAGATTTTTTTATTTTTTATTTTTTGGCAGAGCACTCTTATTGCAGCATATGTCTGTGTCTGCAGAAGCAACCTGAATGGTTGCAGCTTCCCCATCCCTCTGGCAGCACGCTGCTGCCCTCCCACCCTACCACTCTCCAGCACACCAGCACATCTATTCATGCGTAGAGGACACTAACTAGCCGAGCTGAGCCAGCTGAAAAAACAGCTAGAAAGGCAGAGCAAAGCATCTCTGCTGCCACATGTAGTGGTCTGGTTTCACAAGCAGCTTTTCATCAGCAACACGGGTGTAAGTAAGCTCCCACCACCACTGATCCATGCTACCCAGAGCCATACTAGTACCAGCACTCGTGCAGCTCTTCACAGAGGCACGCGCAACAGTGATGGATCCAAGTGGTTTGTAGATTTTTAGGGATCTCTTCAGAGGAATGAGCTGAACCCAAGGAAGTTGTAGTACATACAAAACAGCTGTTTTTTTCTTAATGTATAAATTCCCCTTGTAAAATAAAGCTGGAAAATGTGGCTGTGGAGATCATTGTCATGAACCCCACATAAATGAATATCAATGTGATAGAAATACAAACTGGGAGTAGCCCAAACAAACCAGAAATCATCTGTTAAATCCAATATAGTCTATATTCACAAAGCTGTAGAATTTAAACAGAAAGGACACTGCAAGCACCTCAAGCATAAGCATGTACAGAAGGAAGTGCCTAGGGAGCAGCCTTATGGGCAGCACTCCCATGCCCTTTCTGGGGAGTCATCACACTTGGGTGCCCTTCTGAAATGTCTCTACACCAATGCATGCAGCATAGGGAATGAACAGGAGGTACTAATTAGGAATCTGTATGATTACATGGCTATGACCTTAGTGGGGTTACAGAGGTGTCTGGGGGTGGCTCACATGGTCAGAGCGCTGCAATAGATAGATAGACACCCATTCAGAAGGACAGGCTGGGAAGGTGAGGAGAGGGATCTGCCCTTTATGTGTGTGAGGAGCAGGGCTGTATGGAGCCTTGGGATGGGTGAGGAGCTAGTTGAGAGCTTCTAAGTCAAAATGAGCAGACAAACATCAATGATGTTGTGGGTATCTGCTATAGACCTTCTGATCAGGAAGACCAAGTAGATGAGGCCACTGACACAGGTTGCCCAAGCACGTTGTGAAGTCTCCATATGTGGAGGTATTAAAAACCCAGCTGGACAGTCTTGTACAAACTGCTCTAGCTGATGCTGCTCTGAGCAGGGGACATGGGGGACATGATCCAAGGAGGCACCCACCACCTTCAGTTTTCCTCTGGTGCAGTTTTAGTGAGTAACATCCCTGCCTATGGCAGGGCTTAGGAGCTAGATGATCTTTAAGGTCCCTTCCAACCCAAACCACTCTATGATTCTAAGATTCTAATGGAAAAAGATGAAGCTATAGTATGTCTCTCAAATATGTATTCTACTCTAATTTTAGAAAACTGAAGTGATGATTGATTTACTTTTCTTTAAGAAACATGATAATTACTTGTTCTACTGATAAGAATATATGACTTATTTCCCAGTCATACTTTAATATTTCCACCTTCAGCCTTTTGACTTGGTGTCTTTTCTCTGCAATTAGAGAAATACAGAGTCATGACCCATCTACATTTTTGCTCTTATCTCTGTCCCCATAATTTTCAAAACAAGAAGTTCCTAATACTCTGTTTTGGTAGAATTATTTTTAAAACTGGAAAGTGAACTGAAACCAAATCACTGTGCTGCCTGAGCAAAATGGGCTGCCATGAAACACTAGTTTAGGAGATGGTGCTTACACGATCATCACAATCCACTTGCTGAAATAACAGAGCTTTGAAGGTTGTGCTACAGACATGAGATGATTATCAGTGGGTGAAGAACTTTTGAAATCTGCCTAATGGGGGCTGGGTTTGGATCCTCCAAATCACTTCACAGTGGTAGCTTGTTCATGTGTTTTTTACCAAAAAGGAAAATAGTGTAGAGATGTCCATAGATATTTCTTATCTTGAACATTTACCATGATTCAAAGTGCTGTACCAGTTAGCACTGTGACAAGTCTCTACTTGCCTCTCTTCGTAAGGCTGCTCCTTGTATCAAAGTATTCAAGCACAAGTGTGGGTGTAGATCCCAGAAGCCACAGACATGAGCAGATGAGATGAATTGGTGAGAAGAGAAGAATACAGAGGACTGCCTTTTCACCACAAACACAATATTGTATTATGCCAATGACGCCCTGCTTTTAAAATGTTGATGATTATCATAACTCACTCTATAAGTCTGCTGCTAGCTATGAGTAAAACAAACCGTGCTACCAGTGCATTGCCTGGGGTTTGGCCGCACTTCTCATGAGTAATAAGACTGCAGAGCAAGCAAGATAAGCATGCCAGGTATCCAGAGCAGGAACTGACCTGCAGTCTGCACCCAGATGCCCTCTTCCATCTAATTCAGACCACGCTGCAAGCAGCTCAGATATCCCAGTTCATGCTAGAAGGAGCCAGCCAAAGTCTGCAAGCCAGTTGGAGTCTGCTTTATTAAATGCTGTGAAAGTCTTCTTCTAAAAATAAAGCTTTTGCTAGGGGTTGGGATTGTTTGCTACATATTTAGTGAGATAGGTGCAAGTGTTACTACTTTTGGAAAGTTGGTGCCTTTTTCCTTATCTGCTTTGCTGTTTCCAGACCCTTATCACTGCCTTTTTTCTCTTACCTTCCTCCTTCTTCCTTCTGGTCATACATTTCTGCCTTTATTCTCTTCCCCCTCTCTTTTCTGTGAGTTTCATCTGCTCTCTTTAGACAACAATGACCTTTCATAGAGGTCACTGTATTTCTGCCTCCTTCTTTCCACGGGTTCAAAGGGCCTGGGGGGAGGCTCCACACTCAACCTGCCTGAATCTCACAATAAAACAGCCAGATACACATAAAGAGTAAATCTGTGAGCACAGACCAGAACTGGGGACTATCCAGCTTTTCATGACACTGACAAGTGTGTTGATTCCTTGTGTCTCAATTCTGTGATGCCAAAGGGAGATGGTTGTCTCCCTGACATCCTCCAACCTGGCTATGTATCATGAGGAATAGTGATGGGGTCACTGCAGTACACAGATAGCATGGGTCCCCCTGTCCAATAAATCTTCTTCACACCTTGATTTTAATTACGATATATCCTATTCTATTTTTATCTCTGAAAAAAAAGCAGAACCACAGAATCACAGATTGTCTGAGGCTGGAAGGGACATCTGGAGGCCATCTGGTTCAACCCCCTGCCAAGCAGGGAAACCCAGAGCAGGTGGACCAAGACCATGCCCACGTGGCTTTTGAAGTTCTTCAAGGAGAAGAATAGCCTCTCTGGGCAACCTATTCTAGTGCTCTATCACCCACACAGTACTATGTAGAGCACGAACATATTTGTTCAAAGAACATTTGTTGCTGTTTAAGTCTTTTTCCTGGGGTGGTGGCTGGGGTAGGGATGGAATAGAAGAGAAATCTTTTTTTTTTCTCTCTTTTCTTGTAATGCAACTTTAATGTTTTTTTTTTCTCTTCTCACAACTGTGCAATGACAAATCCAATCTTTGGACTGTGCAACTTCTGACATCACTGTGGGAGCTATTTCCTTTCATGTAACTCAAAACATCTTGAGCTGCTCATGACAACTTTAATGTTAAGGCTCTGTTATGCTATGTTTGCATATTTATCTGAAGAAAGTTAGTCATCTTGCAGTGATAAAGGCAAACCACCATATCTGCTGCAGTCTATTTACTCATCTGTATGCAGGATATGGCCTTCTAAACCAAGCTTCCTCCTCAACCTCCTCACATTTCTTGTTTTAATTAAGATTTTGTTTGTAACATGATGGAAATTAATCTAAATACTTCAGGTTGAGGCAAAGGAAAAAAGGACTGTTTTAGTGCACCTAGAGCCATTGCTTTGGAAAAACATAATCATGAGAGTGTTTTATCTTCTGCAGTGAGCAAAATAAATTGAGAATTAAATTGTTTAATGTTGTTTATAGAAGTGTATGCCCATTTCAAAAGTTTCAGCTCACTTTCCTAATCATCACCTCTTCAATAGCAACTTGAAAGCAACAGTCTTGACAATAATATGTTACCTTACACATTTTCAATCACTTTTCCCACTAACTTGAAATTGTGTTTTCTCAACCCATATTTCCATACAGTGCTAGCCTCTTTTCACTCCATGCAGTTACCAATGTAACGACTCTGGCCTCCTGTGAATACTGTGAGGCACTGTATAAACATGAGGTAAAAAAAATGCTCTTGAACCAGAGAAATGTAAGTCTAAATACAGGATAAAAGACATTAGCTGTGTGCAGCACATAATGGAGGCTAACACCTTCACAGTCAGAGTTATATCATAAGCAATAGTCCTAATATGCAGGCTAGCTAAATTGTAATTCTCTTCTGCTCTTAAGAGGAAGGTTTTAATCTTGATAATCAATGAATCCACGATACTGGATTATTGGTAGATGCAATGCAGCTTTTGCACACACACATATTGATACATTCATGCTCATTAGCTGCAAGGGAGAATGCATGTTTGAGTTACAGGAAGTAGATAGGTAGGAAGGAAGATGAAGTCAGGCAAAGGTTGGCCTTAGCATTGGTTTTGAAACTAAGAAAGAAAAAAAGCTTGAAAAACAGAAGAATTAAGAGAAATTCCATATGCTCTTTATGTAATATGCAAAAGAGTAAAGCCAGGTTACAAAAGGACTGTATTTTGCTTTCCCATCAGTTCACAATAATTAGACAGATGATGTTTGGGACATGTAAGTTGTGTATAGTTGTCTGAGAAATGTCTTTATTTGTATGTAATTGATAAATGACTGCTATAAAATGTGTCTGTGACTAAGCTTTTGGGTTCAAAGGAAAAAAAAAAACATATTTTTTTTCTCCCCTCTGGTTGACTTCATGTATATTTTAGCTAGCAAGGATCCTGTCTGTGGATCTCTGTTGGCAAAATTCCTTTGTTTGAAATGAGGCAGATGTTAGCGGTGCATTACAAGTGTGTGAGTCTTCATATCAGGATTGCTTAGGATGTGTGTGAGGATGCTGGTTTTTAAATCTCTGAAGTACAAGGAGAGACTCTTGTCAGCTAAGCAGGCATTTGGTCAAGCCATTTACAATGACCTTCTTGTAAATGTCCCTAGAGTGTACCCTCAAGGTCTGTGTAGAATATAGTCTCCACTTGCACCTTTACAGCAGAAATGACGTAAAGTTCATGTGTTGGATGTGTGTATATGCCTGCAGAGCTTTGGGACTGGAGCTGGCTGATCCTACAGCTGAACATCACCAGCTTACATCCTACCCACTTCTCACAGACCGAGTCTGACACTTGAGGGAGATGTTATTAGCAAGTAGTTTTCACTTGGGGTTTTGGAGAAACTTGTGAGTCAGGTGGTGTCAGTTAGACCTGCTGGCTGGGCATGGACCCAACAGTGAACTACTGAATCAGAAAACACTAAGTGTTTTCCAAAAAGGAATACACAATGCAGAAGAACCAGCCAATGTGCCAATGAATCACAAACTGTACCCTAAGGCAGGTGTCAGACAGAGTGGGTGGGTGGTCATGGTGGGGCTCCCCTTGCCCACCTACTGCTGGGTGTGGAGAGGCTGGGCATCAGCAAACTCAGTGCACCATCTGCCAGTTGTGTCAGCAGCCAATGTGTCTGGGAGAGCTGCCAGAGCTTGTTGGTGGTGGGTTTCTAAATAGCAGCACTGTTAGCAGTGATTGTGCTAGGAACCCTTTCAAGTCCAAACATCATGACACATATATGGAGGATGGAGGTTGGGTGAGAGAGTGTGTGCAGCTCATTCAGGTACACGTATGTGCAATTTCCCAAAACACGGATGCAAAATAAATCACACCTTATTGCTGCAAAATAATTTAGTTTGCTTACATGTCTCCTGGCATGCATGTTTGTTTGCATGCACAGAGGTTACTTTTCCCTGCTGAGGGCTTGGTATATATTCACAGATTGCAAGAGCCAGCAGTAGCTGACAGATTCTCTACTATTTGTTTATCCTAAATACAGACAATCCATGAATCCTAACTCAGTCCTTACTTCAACAGAAACCTTGTCTGATTAAGTGCAGAGTCCAGAAGCCCTTTAGCAAACCTCTTGAAGTAAAACATGAAAATTCAACACTCACTCTTTCCATGAGTGAAGCTGCACAGTACTTATCAGTTCCTGCAGGACTTAGGCTTGCTTTCTCTTCAAGATTCATTATTCAGGAAATTTGCTAGAGGTAAAACAAATCTAGTTATAACTCCTTAAATACTTATTATTTAGCTGGAAATGAGTTTTCCAAATATCGGCAAGCACCAGCAACTACAAGGGCCATTTGCCACACAGGCAAGATCACGTGACTGTAATTTTCAGGCTGGAGAGCTCCCTAGTGTTCAGTTTCCCAGACCCTCATACTTTACCTGCTCTTCACAACCCATAAGCAGTGGCTTTGTGCTTCTGCAATGTCTGTAGTTTTGTGTGGGGTCTCCTCATACTTTCCTAATGGTGCCTGAACCAATCACACCAGAAAAGGAGCTGTAAAATTTCCAGCAATAACACCTTTGAAATTAAACCTCACCACCAGCTTCCTGCAGTTCCACAAATCCAGGGCTGGCTCAGGAACAACCTTAAGCAGATGGCAGCTATCATGGCCTACACCATGGTTTAGGTCACACACCACATACCCACTCAAGGTCCTCTGAAAGTTTGCCTGGAACACAGAGTGGAAGTAAGACGGCTTTGGTGATGATTCTTCCGCCCTTCACATGTATACTACAGGGATCGTGTTTCATTGTCTTTAATGTAAATCTGAGCACCAAATACCTCTTCCCATGTGGTAGGGGCAGTCTGCAAGGTTGATGGGGTATGGCTAGATTTAACGACATTTTTTTTCCAAAAAAAAAAATAGAAGAAAAAAGAAATCACCCCAAACCAAATCAACTCAGTGGAACAGCACAGAATACTTGTGGCTTATGCCAGTTTCAGAAACGAAGAAACCTTTATTACTGTGTAGACTAAACTGATTAGTACAGATTTCAATGGAGTTAGTTGTTCTAACCAGCGAAATAGTTGTAACCAGTAAATTGCAAAGCATGGCACTGCTTCACTACCAGTAAATAGCGCAGGCTAGTGCAGACTGTAATGCTGGTTGAGTCTCTGGCGGGTCTACTCCCTAAGTAGTTCTGAGCAGTTGGATGTAAAGTTTTCAAAACATACTGCAGTTGGCATGGTGTAGTTCTTCACTCACTTACATCTGATGGAAAATGGAACCATTTCACAAACATTACTTTTCTTTGGAAACTTTTACCATATTTCATCATGGGTCACACCCTCTCCTGCTGTACCTAAGTCCACATGAGCAGGGTCTGCCCCCGGAGCTCACACATCTACCTCACAGCCAGCTGCCCCTGGGCATGCCCAATAGGTTTCCTACATGTAGCTCGGGGGTGAATCATGCCAGGTCATTGCACATTGCTACAGAGAGCTCACTTTGGTACTGGCAGCAGAGAGCAGTACCTTCTGCCCCTTCCCCAGGTTGTTGTAGTTACTAGCTTGTTGAGGTTGATGTGGAAAAGCATAAGTAAGGCAGGAGTTACCCAGCACGGATGGGGAAGGTGAACTTGGAGGAGGCTGGTTCCCTGCAAGACTCAGTGGAGGGAAGCGAAAACACACTGTGGGTTTAATGCCTGAAAGGAGCTGCGGGATGGGAAAACTGGAGGTGTCTGGCCTGAGGAATAAAGAGAAATCAGACAGGGTTTTGTGGCACCAGGGCTGGTGTAGTAAGGAACTGCTCTTCTGGTGTGCGCAGCCCTGCACATTTCAGGAATGGCCTTCCCCGAGTTGCCAGGGAGCTGTGCCTTTTGAAATCCTTCTTATCTTGCATGCTTTCTCAGCGATGGGCCTACGACCTTGGAATTATCTGTGTTAATCTGTAACTCCACTCATTTCTCTGATTTTTTCTGCAGACAGCTCAGAAGTATCGGTCTTTCACTGACACCTGTAGATATAAGACAGAATTACACAGAGGCTTTCGTACTCCAGAAGCCATGAACTTTAGCTCTGCAGCCTGCTGGGTGAGGGTATTCTGCCTCCCAAGGACCCTGTCCTGAGGAGGGCTTGGTTCTACACCAGGTTCATGATACAGCAGTGATGAAGGCTAATTTACATGTTACCCTCAAGATTAACATTTGTCAGCCCATTGCTCTTTCCTAGGGGCAATTGTCCATGCAAAGTGACTTATGTTTTTTGCTTTTTCCAGGCACATACCTAATGGTGTGTTTTGCAAGAGCAAAAGCAGGGCAAAGTGGTGTGCCTGGCAGACAGAGCAGGAAGACATGAGGCACCGCTGCCACTAACAAGCTGCCCTGGGCATACACACCTGTGGCTTCATCTGGACAGGGGGGCTGTGGCAGGGGACATTAGCTGGTTTTCCAAGTAAGTTACTGGCTTGTAGAAGTGAAGTTACTGCTTGTGTGAAGACTTTGTTTCCGAACTAGGGAAAGGTGACCTCAAAATAGGATGATTTCAGTACCATATACAATTATTTTTATAAAGATTGACATGCAATAGCTGTGTGCATGCAGGAGCTGATAGAAGTTCAGCTAGCACAACATTATAAAAGATTTAAAAAGAAATGAGAAGAACCAGCTGCCACCATCCTGTGTCTCTGACAAGTGAGAGCCACCCCACAGGCATGGACTTGCTGGATTTAAAGGAATACATGAGCAGGTGCATTAATCACCAATGCAAGGTATCAGCACTTATGGCGTGCAGTGTTTTGCTGTACTTGTATGTAATATATGCTCATATGGAAACATTTCTAGTTTCCTTGCCTCTGTCCTCTGCAGGTATCTTGATTGTCTTGATACAACAGCTCTTGCAACATCAGCTTCACCCCCAGCAGAAAGCTCTGCACTAAGATTAGCCCCGATTGAAGCTGAACCTTGAAAATGGTGACAGTCATTTGGGTCTCATTTGGGGTCAGAGTGACCCCACAGATGAACTGCAGGAGTATCTTCCCCCACCTCAGGAGTGCCCAATCCTTGTCCTTCTTGTGCAGCTTCTAGTGAAGCTTGCATGCTTCACTAAGGGTTTGATTTGTAAACTCTTGATTGCAAAGTTTCTTAGTGCAGTGGGTGTTTGAACAAGCTCATTCCTACCCCTATGCCATGTGGCGGGGCTTCTGTTCACTGGCTGGGAAAACTAACTTTTCAAAAACTTTTTATTAAGTGCTGAAGTGACCTTTGTGCATGTAAGTAGTGCCTTATCTCCAGCATCACTGGAGAGAAGAAAGATGCAGATCTCTTACCATGCAGGGGGATTTTCTTGGGACTAATAATGAAATAGAGAGCCTTACCATCAAAGATCTATGCAGCCTCCTGGCCTTTGGCAGGTGACGGTCTGTGAGCTCAGGCAATTGTCATCCTCTGGCAGGGAAGGCTTGGGACAGGGAAAAACTCTTTGTGGCAGGACTTGCTTTTTGCTTGCCATTGCCTGCTTTTAAACAGCAGGAGTGGGGCCCAGGGTGGAAGGTCCTGATCACACACTTTGTTTATGTTTTAATCTTGTTTAAGACCCTAAAATAGATGCATACATCTCTCATGGGAACTTTTTTTTTTTTAATTATTTGTCAGTTTTGTCATCCTGTATGCTGCTCAATGACGTCCTCTTTTCATCTGCTCTGACATCATTTCCATGGAAATCCAATTTTTATTCCATAATCAAATGAAGGAGTAGTTTGAAAAATGCTGCCTACAAATGTTTGCTTAAGCTCAGGTTTTCCTGGCTGAATATCAGGAAAGTGAATAGACAGGAACCTGCTTAAACAAGATGCTGTTTAGAATATCTCTGGGTGCAGTTTTCCCGCTGTCCTTGTTGCACTCCCACCCATAGCAATGGTCACTGAAGGGCTGCAGTAAAACTCACAGCTGGGTGCCTGTGCCTTGGGATAAGCATGCAGTGTGTTTTCTGCTTCATCCCACTGATGTTTTTGTGCTAGGGCCCTTACCCATATCTATCAGTGGATTGCCTTGCTCTTGTGCCGGAGCTTGCCTCTGGGCACCACTTTTGTATCACATATGTTTTGCCATCACCGTATGCTCTTAAGAAGTTTCCTGGGATTTGTTTCCATGCAGCTGACCCCCTGCTGTCCTCAGCTGGCTTTTTGCACTTCTGCTGTTGTGCACAATGCCCCCCTCCAGCCAGTGCACAGTGTTTGCAGCACAGGTGAAGCTGTGAGCACAGGGCAGGTTTGTGTCTGCATCAAGCAGACAGTCTGGAAGAAAGAGAAAAAAAAATCCATCCTTGAAAAGGACAGAGATTTGAGCACCCCTATGCCCCAGGAGCCAATCTGTTTAAAACCTGTGAAGAGGGGAGAGTGGGGCAGAACATTATTACCATAGTTGAGCCAATATATTCAGCCAGGACAGGCAAAAGTGACTCACGAGGTTCCATGACCAAGGAAGAAACAGGACCCAAGAGCAGATTTGCAAAGTAGTTGCTAAAGGTTAGTCCTGATCATGAGACCCCTCCTCCATTAGGGAAATGAGAGGGAGAGCTTCACTCTTTCATTGTTGTAATTCTATTATTAAAATGAACAGAGTTGCAACAGGATGTTTTGCTAAATGTAACATTACAGTGGCCTTGTTTGAATATTTCTTAAAGATAATATAGCAGTGGTGCTTTGTAAAAATTGCTTGATTTACAAGCAATTTTTAATCGAATTTCCCATTTTCAAACAGCATTTTAGATGCTGCTTTGCCAGATCTTGATTACAGAAAAATATTTTTTTTCTTTGTTAAGTTTTTGCCTTTTTTGCATTTGTTTTTGTCTTTTTCCATAAACCAGTAGCATTCATCTTTCCCATTGCCTTAATACTCCACAATGATTAAGAATTATCAATAGCATTTCTAATAGTAAATACAGTCTTAACAATATTACAATTAATGTCAGGTCTATTTCACTTACCTTGAACCACCTTTTTTTTTTTTTTTTTTTTTTTTCCATACTAATTTTTAACAGATCCTTCATGTCTTCAGTTCTGGAAAATTTCACATGAAAGTGATGTATTAAGTGTTTTTCCCTTTTCCATATACTGCAGAAAACGAAGTTAATACCAAAAAATAGCTTTCCCACCTTGGGCTTACCTGTTTTTTCTTTTCATGTACGTAGTTTTCTTTTCATCTGCACATAATCTTCTGTTTCACAGAGGTGCATTTTCCCTTCTGATGGCACTGGTTGCTGCAGCTGAGCTTGGCATTGGGAAAATTTTATCTTCTTCTGGAGCTCCACCACACTGAGTTAACCTTTCAGCCCCTTCCAACAAGCTGTTTTTTCCACTATATAAGCATTCAGAATCTGCAAATTTCTCCCAAATGATACCTCAGCTGGCATTAATGCTCTCTGGTTTGGCCTCTGTCATCTGTGCATTGAAGTGACTGGTAAGGCATCTGGCAACGTCAGACAGGTTTCTGCACAAATTTTAGACACGGCACAGTTCAGGCTCTGATTTATTCTTTCAGTTTTCCCAGACGATTAAATGTGATAGGGTTATGCAGTTGTTGGGTGATACCTGATGTTTTGTATAAATAACATCACTTCTAAAAACCTGAGCTGTGAAGCAGCTCCCCTGCTCCTAGTCAACTCTGGAGTTGGCAGGGGTATGTCGGTAAGGTCTGCTCTTATCTTTTCTAGATTTTGGGTGACCTCTGTGCAGTCACGATGTGGTTCCCCTTCATCCCCTTCAAGGCATTGCTTCTTCTCAAGGGGATGTTTTCTGCTGCCAGAAACAGCAATTTGTCTTTCTGGAGTCCCTGAAAACTTGACAAGTGTGACAATTTAGTGAACCTCAGTTCAACATCATGTGGGGCGTTTACAGTCAGTGGATGTCTTAATACAACCCATATTTTTCTACCATTAACACTGCTGAGGTTATTGTTTTAATACATCCCCCTGCCCCCTTAATAAATGGGTGCAACTGGCCTGTACAGTAAACCATTGGGCAAATATGCCCTCCAAAGTATGAGCTTGGTAACACTGAGTGTTTTTATGTGTGTGCTATTTGTCAGACTCAGTGGTCATATATTCTTCTACATGTGCTCTAAGAAGTCCATTTGTGCTTCATCTGCTCATTCTCCCCATTCCTCTGTGTTTGATAGGAAAAAGCTGAGAAAGCTTTGGGTTTTCTGCTGTAATCCTGAGAGCCTCAGAAAGCGACCACTACAATAAATGAATGTAATAAATCTTCTGTTGTAGAAAATAAACAAAGGCCTGCACCCAAAAGAGTAGATTTTGCTTCGTAACACTATTGAAAAGTGCTCCAATACTTCAGCAAGTACCCAAAATGCTTTAAGTTTCCAAAACTTTTCTTCATTAGTACTACCAAAACCACCCTTCTGTTATCATTTGCCATATAAAGTCTTTACAGAGGAAAGTTCAGTATTTCTAACAGCGTGGTTTGTTTTGTCAGGCACTGCATGGAGGAATGCTTGGGGAGGAATTTTTTCAAGCTCTACTGATTTTTTATTTTTATTTTTTTGGCAGCAGACTTTTCACTACTGTTTTGTTTTGTTTTATAATACCTTCCCTCCACTCTCCCTCCCCCAAAATCTGTTTCTAATAATGAACAAAAATAATTAAATTCCAGCGTTATATTAATAACTCCCACTGAAGGGCATCAGTAGCCTTATCAAATGATTCTGCCATCACTGCTTAAAATACCAGATCATCAAGTGTTCAAAATAAAGCCATGCAAATGGCTATAGATTAAAAATAAGACATCCCTCAATTATTTTTGTGATCATTTCAGACACTAAGCTGATGAAACTGAAACTTACTATCTTGTGCTCTCATGGTCGTTTATTGTAGATATGGAAAGGTTCTGGTTCTCTGTAGTTCCAACACTTATTTATGGGAATTGCTTCACTTAAATCAAGGGACAGAATTTGCCACCTCTAATTAGGCTGAAGAATTTTGGAGCAATACCCCCTGATGTCACTGGTGCTCTCCCAACACATAAACTTCTTATTTGGCTTGTACAATATTCTGAGTTAGGGTAGATCTTCACTGAGATACCTCTGCTCAGATTGAAAACTTGAGATATTCTTGCTCTCCAGCCATATGCTGTTTACTTAACAGAGCTGATGCATCCAGCAGTTCTGGAGTCTTATTTGGACTCCATTACTGATGAGATTTCAGGCAATTAAGAACTCCTTAAATTAATTTTGGGTCTTATGGATTTTAGCTCTGAAGCCAGGCAACAAAAGAAGTCAAGGGAAACTATAAGTCTAGTTTAATCACACAGAAACATCACTGCTGGAAGGCACCTAAATAAGCATCACTGGAAGGAAGGATTCACCAGCCATTTTATAAGTAGCTAGCTTATGCGTTAAAGGTGATGGTTGCTGATGTGACTGCTACCAGCCGCACACAGGTTTACTGAATTATAACACTTCATTTTAAAATATATCTTAGTAATTGGCCTTTATAAACCACTTTAAAATGCCTCCTTGATGTTACAGGTATCAAAATATAAAATATGTTTTTTCAAATAATAATTGCAAACTGTATAATTGCTAGAAGCATATAAAGATAGTATTAGTGATACACATCTGATACAAACTAAGACAAAATGGAATTACAGGCATTTCCATTGCCCCTAAACTAAAAACAAAGCAAAACCAAAAACAAACAAACAAACAAAAGAAAGAAGCAACCAGACCCCAAAACGGAACACATCATCCACTAGAACTCCCAAGTCCTTCTCTGCAGGGCTGCTCTCAGTGAGTTCTTCACCCAGTCTGTGCTCATGTCTGGGATTGCCCTGCCCCAGGTGCAGTACCTTGCACTTGGACTTGTTGAACCTCATTGGGTTCTTATGGGCCTACTTATCCAGCTTGTCCAGGCCCCTTTTGAAGGCATCCCTTCCTTCTGTTATATTGACTGCACCACTCAGCTTGTCGTCATCTGCAAACTTTCTGAGGGTGCACAAGGGAGTGGTTGAAAGAGGAAAAGACAGAAGTGGTTAGGAAGGAAGCAAGTATTTTAGCAACTTTAGCAATTTCAGCAGTGAGTAAGCAAGAGTGCCTGAAGGTGAACAAACAAGAAAGAAGGATGAGCACAGGCAGAGAGCCATGGGGACAGGAGGCTTCTGGGCCCCAGCGGGATGTGGCTCCCTGCCCTCATCCCCAGGCTGGGCTCTGACCAAAATGAGAGCAATGAGCAAGCTCAGTTCCTAGGCTGTTACAAGAGATAGTATTTTCTTTCTTTAGAATCTAACAGCTTCAAATCATGTCTGCAAAACTTTTTTTTTCTTAAAACCAACCAAACAACCAACCTTTCCCAAACTTTAAAAAAAAAAAAAAAAAAAAAAAAAAAGCTTATAATTTTCCTTATTCCTGCCCACCAGCCCTGAAGTTTGTCTTGTGGCTGTTAATTGAAAAACTGACAGCAGACAGACTGAGAGCTGACATGTCTGTGCGCTACTTAGCTGGGCACTTCCAATGCAAAATATTAGTAGATGGTTACATTAGAATTGCAGAAACATAGAATGGTTTAGATTGGAAGAGACCTTAAAGATATCTAATTCCACTCTCTCTGCCATGGGCAGGGACACCTCCCACCAGACCAGGTTGCCCAAAGCCCCATCCAACCCAGTCTTGAACATCTTCAGGGATGGGTGTTGTGGTTTAGCCCGGCTGGCAGCCAAACACCACACAGCCGTTCGCTCACCCTCCCCCCTCCCTCTCCGGGATGGGGGAGAGAAACGGGAAAGTGAAGCCTGTGAGTTGAGATAACGACAGTTTATTAAGACAGGAAAAATAATAACAATAATAATAATAATAATAATAATAATAGTAATAATGTGTACAAAATAAGTGATGCACAATGCAATTGCTCACCACCCGTTGACCGATGCCCAGCCTATCCCCGAGCATCCGCCCCCCCACCCCGGCTAGCCACCCCTATATATTGTTCAGCATGACGTCAGATGGTATGGAATACCCCTTTGGCCAGTTTGGGTCAGCTGTCCTGGGTCTGTCCCCTCCCAGCTCCTGCTGCACCCCCAGCCTGCTCGCTAGCAGGACAGAGCGAGAAGCTGAAAAGTCCTTGGCTTGGTGTAAGCATTGCTCTACAACAATTAAAACATCAGCATGTTATCAGCGCTCTTCTCATCCTACTCCAAAACATAACACCCTGCCAGCTACTAGGAGGAAAATTAACTCTGTCCTACCTGAAACCAGGACAATGGGGCATCCACAGCTTCTCTGGGCAACCTCCACCAGTGCCTCACCACCCACCAAGTGAGTAATTTCTTCCTTATATCTAATTTAAATCTACAATTTTTAAGTTCAAAACCATTAGTACTTGTACTGTCACTGCACTCTCTGAAAGAGTCCCTTTCCAGTTTTTCTGTAGGCCTTCTTTAGGTACTGGAAGACCACTATAAGGTCTCCCCAGAGCTTTCTCTTCTCCAGGCTGAACAGCCCCAAATCCCTCAGGATCTCTTCACAGAACAGGTGCTCCAGCCCTTTGATCATCTCTGTGGCCCTACTCTGGACTCATTCTAATTGGTCCTTCTCCTCCTTGTGCTGGGGGTCCCAGAGCTGAACGCAGCACTCCAGGTAGGGTCTCATGAGAGCAGAGTAGAGGAGGAGAATCACGTCTCTCACCCTGCTGGCCACGCTGCCTTTGATGCAGCCCAAGATGCAGTTGGCTTTCTGGGCTGTGAGTGTGCATTTCTAGCTCATGTCTAACTTCTCATCCACCCACTCCCCCAAGTCCTTCTCCTCATAACTACTCTCAATCCATTCTCCACGCAGCCTGTATTGGTGCTTGGGATTACTCAGGGGCAGGACTTTGCACTTGGCCTTGTTGAACCTCATGAGGTTTTCACAGGCCTACCTCTCAAGTTTGCCCAGGTCCCTCTGGATGGCATCCCTTCTCTCCTTTGTGTCAACTGCATCACACAGCTTGGTGTCTTCTGCAAACTTGCTGAGGGTGCACTCAATCCCACTGCCCATGTCACTGACAAAGATGTTAAACAGCACTGGTCCCATTCCTGACCTGAGGAACACCACTTGTGACTGATCTCCACTTGGACATTGAGGCACTTATTCTGAGTGTGACCATCCAGCCAATTCCTTACCCACCGAGTGGTCCATCTGTTAAAGCCATCTCTCTCCAATTTAGAGACAAGGATGTCATGGGGGACAGTGACAAATGCTTTGCACAGGTCCAGGTAGGTGATGTCAGTTGCTCTTACCCTATCTATAAATGCTGTAACCACATCATAAAACGCTACCAGATTTGTCAGGCATGATCTGCCCTTAGTGAAGCCATGTTGGCTGTCACCAATCACCTCCTTATTTTCCATGTGCTTTAACTTAGTTTCCAGGAGGATCTGCTTCATGATCTTGCCAGGCACAAAGATGAGACTGACAGATTTGTAGCTTCCCAGGTCTTCCCTTTTTCCTCTTTTTAAGAACTGGGGTTATGTTTCCCCTCTTCCATTCAGTGGGAACTTCACTGGACTGCCACAACTTCTCAAATATGATGGACAGTGGCTTAGCAACTACATCCACCAGTTCCCTCAGGATCCACAGATGTATCTCATCAGGTCCCATGCACCTTTAGGTTCCTTAGCTGGTCTCAGACCTGATCTTCTCCTACGGTGGGCAGTTCATCCTTCTCCCAGTCCCTGTCTTTGCTTTCTGGGGCTTGGCTATGTGTCTAGATTACAAAACACTGTAAACCAAACATTTATTTTGAAAGGCTGCCTACATTACTGTCTATGCTGCACTGCTGTGTTGTGGGCAACTTTGATATTCACCTATGCCTTTAATGAAGCTTAAGTAAAAGAAGGAACTAAAAAGGAGACCTGGGTGAAATAATGCCTATTTTGAGAGGACTGGTGGTACTTTAATTGGTCTATCACATCCCAAAGGTATATGTGAATGCTTGGCTGCATATCACTGTCATATCCAAGAGCCATCAGAATTGTAGATGAAACATGGGAAAAGGCCCACACTAATAACTCAATGTTAAAATTATTGAGATTTATTTTAAATGAGGGCTGAGCCACTGACTGCTGTTGGTTTAAGGCAAGAGGACATCTCATATATGCCTAGAAATACAACTGCCTCTAGTATAAGAGCTGACAGCCTGCTTGGTGGTATATGGAAAGTACAAGAAAGGCAGTTCTTTCTCCAAAACGGTTATAAATCATGTGCCCATTTCTTTCCCCCAAGTATATTTCCCCATTGAGACATGAAAAGGCAGGACTCGGGGCAATACAGATGTAGAGAAAGTGCAAGTTCTTCTGAAAAAAAAACCACAGAACTTGAAAGAATCCTGTTTTTCAGATTGTAGCCATATCTCCTTGATGGATGTTACTGAGGCTGACCTCTCTAGCTTCATGGAGAAGTCCCATCCTCAGAGAAAATCACTTTTTCCTGGGTTCGACTGAACTGGAAGCAGCACAGATCACAGTGTTTGGTGCCCTGCAGGTGCTGGTGCTCCCACTTTGGGCCCAGAATAAGAAGGGTGGCAATATAGGAATAGGTGAACATAACTGATATTTAATCAAATTGATTGATTTGATATTTAAAATCAAAATTCCTAAAAGTCAACAGTAATCAGAACTTGTGACTGAAAATGCAGTTTTAGGTGAATGAAAATGTATTTCCTCCCATCTCAATGAGGACTTCACCTAATTGTGTCCAAATTTGCCTCTCCTGGGTGGTGAGACAGAGAACTGAGTTCAGCAGACTGGATTAGAGACTTCAAGGCTTTTCTTCCAATCTATGAGTCTAGTGAATTAATCTCTGAGGTAAATTGATAATTTATGATAAATTATTCTATGAGATCTTTAGACTTCCAAAGAAAATCTGAGTTTGCAGAGATGAGACAGATATTACACAGTACGGGAAAGCGCATTTGATCATAATCTTCTCAAGTAAAGTCATAAGGGAAGTCTGTTTTACCTCTATCATACCATCTCCAAAAATATTCTTCTTGTGTCAAATTCTTGTAAATAAAGCAATATGTGTATTTGTGAAGTATTGCTACAGATATATATAATGTATAAATGTACAGTTGATATATTTAATGGTGTACAACACAGCATGATGTGCTGTAGTTATGTATTCTAAACAAATATATGAGCTCTGCAATAATAATTGGTCATTTATATTGTCTGATTATATCCATTTCTATATGAACTTTCCTGATAAGCTGAGCAAGAAGCCAAGAAGTTGTTTCTAATATTGTCTCCTATGAGCAGGCCCCTTGATGCAGAGCTCCTGTGCCACTGCTGACAAATATTTGTGACACCATAAATAGATTTCTTCCATTAGAGCAGAGAGATGGTCCCTTCCAAGTGGCACTATTGGTGGCACTGCAGTATGTTATTGCAGTGGTGACCATTTAGGGTCCTTTTTTTTTTTTTTCCTTTTCTTTTTTTTTTTCATTTGGATTTCACTGTATGTGCCAAATGAAGCTATTGTCAGGTTGTATGCTCGTCTGCATGTAACTTGGTGATCTAGCATAAATATGCATGCATTTCAGTCTCTAAGGATTGGGAATCAATATTCATTTTCCCTTTGGGCTATGATAAATCTGCAGGAATATGATCTGAGGCTGGATCCCTTCATGTTAGTCATGCCTGGTGTTTCTCGTCTGAGCAGGATGAGCAGGACTTGGCCCCAGGCTACCTAACAGCAGCCCCAGATGCCCCAGGATGAGGGGGGCAAGAAGGGAAGGATGTGAAATCATTAGTCTCCTCTGTTATTCTCCTTCCAGGGACTCTTCTTTTGGCCATTAGGCGGTAATAGTTTTCTCTGTGTGGACAAAAGTGTGAGGCTTGGGAAAGCCAGTGCGGCTGCGCGACAGGCTGCTTTGTTACTTGGCTGGCACTGGCAGCAGTGCACACAAGGGGTCAGGCTAAGTGCATGAACTTAAAATCTTAACTTCAACATTTAATTAACATTTCCAGAGTTTCTTGGACACTTGCAGGACTTTTCTCTTTCTGTTGAACATCAGTCAGTATTGTTACTGGGCAGATGCCAGAGTCTTGGCTTTAAAGTATGTGAGTTTGAACCACATTACCTTTATTTCAAGTTGTATGTCTCGAGCTCTGATAACAAATGTCTTATTCACATATAAGACAGAAATAGCAAGACTGTATAGAACCCTTCAAATTTTATCTGTGCAAGTATGGGTCTGTGTGCATACACTGCTGCCAATTTGCTTGGAGCTCAAATCCAAGAAACACATCAAAATTTCAACTCAGTGCCTGAAATAATGACTTCAGTTAATCAGATGATATTAAATAACACATCCATGACTGAATGTTGGGAAGGGTGTTTTACAGCTATGAGTGTAACAAGCTAGGGAAAAAGCTGGAAAGAAAATGGTGTTGCAAAGTGAGTAGAATAAAGGGATCCAAAAAGTCTGTATAAGAGAATGTTGGCGCTAAGCAGCGAGACTTTAAAAAAGGCTTGAGGTTACTAATACTAAAAATCTTTCTAAAGAACACAACACTAGTGTCTAGACATAAAAGGCCAGAGGCCAAGGAGCCTGAAAGAGCGCTTGGAAGAGCTGCCCAGGTGTTGTAGTACTGTGTCTGATAGAAGGCAAGACAGAGCCTTGCACTCTTGGTAAGCAGAATGAAAAATGCTTGAGAGATAACAAGCCTGCTTAGAGGTCCTTGCTTAAAGAACACCACTGAATGGAAAAGCTGCAGCTATTCTGTATTGCCACGTGGAGTATTTCATTTGGTAAGACACGTATGATTTCATTGCATCTTCTGATTTCTTTTGGGAGAAAATACCTGTTATAATCCTGATGTGGAGAAGACAAATATCTGAAAGAACAATGATGAAATCCAGATGCTTTGTGAAGTTTAAACTTATCATAAAAATCTTCTTCTATTTGTAAGTAGTGACCAGGAAAGCTTTTTTAGGTTAGTTCATTCCTGCCCAAGCCTTGTCAGATGTCTGTTACAGGCTCTCTCAAAACCTTTGGGCCGGATGGGATGCACCCGAGGGTACTGAAAGAACTGGCGGAGGAGCTGGCCGAGCCGCTTTCCATCATTTATTGGCAGTCCTGGCTATCGGGGGAGGTCCCAGTTGACTGGCGGCTAGCCAATGTGACGCCCATCTATAAGAAGGGCCGGAGGGCAGACCCGGGGAACTATAGGCCTGTCAGTTTGACCTCAGTGCCAGGAAAGCTCATGGAGCAGATTATCTTGAGGGTCATCACGCGGCACTTGCAGGGCAAGCAGGTGATCAGGCCCAGTCAGCATGGGTTTATGAAAAGCAGGTCCTGCTTGACGAACCTGATCTCCTTCTATGACAAAGTGACGCGCTTGGTGGATGAGGGAAGGGCTGTGGATGTGGTTTACCTTGACCTCAGTAAGGCTTTTGACACCGTTCCCCACAACATTCTCCTCAAGAAACTGGCTGCTCGGGGCTTGGACTGGCGTACGCTTTGCTGGGTTAGAAACTGGCTGGGTAGCCGGGCCCAGAGAGTTGTGGTGAATGGAGTCAAATCCAGTTGGAGGCTGGTCACAAGTGGTGTCCCCCAGGGCTCGGTACTGGGGCCGGTCCTCTTTAATATCTTTATCGACGATCTGGATGAGGGCGTCCAGTGCACCCTCAGTAAGTTTGCAGCTGACACCAAGCTAAGTGCGTGTGTCAATCTGCTCGAGGGCAGGAAGGCTCTGCAGGAGGATCTGGATAGGCTGGACCGATGGGCTGAGGTCAACTGTATGAAGTTCAACAAGGCCAAGTGCTGGGTCCTGCACCTGGGGTGCAACAACCCCAAGCAGAGCTACAGGCTGGGAGATGTGTGGCTGGAAAGCTGCCTGGCCGAGAAGGACCTGGGAGTATTGGTTGATAGGCAGCTGAATATGAGCCAGCAGTGTGCTCAGGTGGCCAAGAAGGCCAACAGCATCCTGGCCTGTATAAGAAGCAGTGTGGCCAGCAGGTCTAGGGAGGTGATTGTGCCCCTGTACTCAGCTCTGGTGAGGCCGCACCTTGAGTACTGTGTTCAAGTTTTGGGCCCCTCGCTACAGGAAGGACATGGACGTGCTCGAGCGAGTCCAGAGAAGGGCGACCAAGCTGGTGAGGGGTCTGGAGAACAAGTCTTACGAGGAGCGGCTGAGGGAGCTGGGCTTGTTCAGCCTGGAGAAGAGGAGGCTCAGGGGCGACCTTATCGCTCTCTACAGTTACCTTAAAGGAAGCTGTAGCGAGGTGGGGGTTGGTCTGTTCTCCCACGTGCCTGGTGACAGGACGAGGGGGAATGGGCTCAAGTTGCGCCAGGGGAGTTTTAGGTTGGATGTTAGGAAGTACTTCTTTACCAAAAGGGTTATTAAGCATTGGAATGGGCTGCCCAGGGAGGTGGTGGAGTCACCATCCCTGGAAGTCTTTAAAAGACGTTTAGATGTAGAGCTTAGCGATATGGTTTAGTGGAGTACTTAGTGTTAGGTCGGAGGTTGGACTCGATGATCTTGAGGTCTCTTCCAACCTAGAAATCTGTGTCTGTGTGTCTGTGTCTATCTTTAAAAAAGAAGACAAACAAACCTTTTCCTAAACGAGAATGCCTTACAAAAGCAGCTACACTCCAGCTAACACCAGCGCCTCGGTGAAGTGTTTCACCGGCATCGACAGAGGGCAGGATTTCCATAAAAATCACCCGAACTCTTAATTTCAATGGGACCCAAGCAATGCACGGTTGTTAACGCTCTGAAATTTCAGGTCTCTGAGAATAAAGCATCTGCTGCTGCTCCCTGGCCTGGGTGTGCAGGAGTTTTCGGGTGGGCATGTCTTTCGTGAGGGAATTTGCACATCTATTAGCATAAACGGCCATTATCCAGGCTAATTTCCCACACACTGGTGAGGTAATAGGCCTCTGTTTTTTAAACTGGTGGTTGGAAACTGACACCACAAACCCTTTTTAAATGTAGGCTATCGGAAACACCCAGCCACCTCTTTTCTTTGCCGTCTCTGTGTTCCTTATGGAAGCGTCAACAAAGCTTTGCTTTTATGAACCTTTGCCTTAGCCAGTGTGTTGCTCGGGTTTAGACCGGTCCTTCTGCTTCATTGGTTATTCGACAGTAGTCAGAGCTCACGGTTTGCTGCTGTAATCCTTATGGTTATCTCTACCTCCCACCACTCCAGATCCCACCATCTGTTTTAGCTCTGGTGCCTAGGGCACTGAAGTTCCCTCTCTCCCTCTTTGGCTCTCTCTCTTTGCTTTGCGGCTTTTCCTTTACTTCTGCAGTCAAGCAGGAGACCAGCCACACCTTCAAATTTAGCTGATTTCAGAAGCAGGATGGGGCTTGCCAACCTTTCTAGCTGAACACCACAGCAGGGACCTAATGAAGACATGGAAGTGGGGGGCAGGTTTATTTTCCCCTCTCCCCATCCTATCACTTAGGGTAGATGATGAGCAGAGAGGCAGGGACAGCTCAGCCCTGCTGCCTGCATTTTGGAGAAGCTGTAGGAAAACTCTTGGCACTGGTCAGCAGCTGGAAAAGTGAAAGATGCTACCGTGCATGTATCGTTGCCTGCACCACCTCCTGGCAAGGCGTCTGCGCTAGGAGAGGACAGAAGCAACAGAGCCCTTTTTTAATGCTTCTGAGCACAACAGACTGGCAAGCTCTGAAGAGATGTTTTCCAACAAGCTGCTGCTGGGTAGGGGGTACTAAAGCCAGGTGGTAGCTTTCAGTGATTGCTGTTGGCATGGGTGTCTGGCTATGTCCACTGGTAATGTGAAATGGAGGCTGATGCAAGCCATGTGTCACCAAGATGTGACAAGGAGGAGGACTGAGATGAGACTCTAAAAATAACAAAAAGAAACAATCCTGTAAATGCTCTCCTCATGCTTTATTTTTTCTTTGCTCTTTCTGGGTAGCCTAGGTGCTTCCTCTCATCTTAGAGTTCATTACTTGATACCCTAAACAAGATTTATTAGCTCAAAAAAAAGTGAGAAAAAAAGAAAAAGTTGTGTGCTCAGTGTTACAGGCTGCCCTGTACCGAGGTGGGGAACAACTGTGTCTTGCAGTGGGCTCCCAGCTCCTTATTTGAGTACTGCTGAAACAAATATCCTAGAACATCTGTGATGGAGGATGTCATACGCTGATTCATTAATATTCACTTGAGAGCCTTTAGAAGGCAGATCCTTAGTCAGTATAGGTCAGTGCGGCTTGCAGGAAATGACATTTTGAAATTTGCCCTCCACTGAGACTAATTAGGTGCTGCATGGGAGTAAGCTCACATGTTTTGCTGCATGGGGTGAAGTCTGTGTGCCTTTTGGCTCTTGGCAGAAGCTAACAGCTGTGGACACCAGACTGCTCTGGCCAGACACCCTCCCTGTGTGCATGGACATGTCTTTGGCTTCTGCAGGTCCTCGGACGTGAAGCTCCCAAATATCACCCATGTTTACACCTTGTTGCCTTCTAGCCCTGCAGCAGGCTCAGAGGTTTGTTAACCAACCTGTGAGAGGAAGGACAAACCGTATGCTCCCTGCCATTCCTGTCCCGCCTGTTTTGATAAGGTGGCCCAACATTGGGAAGTTGATTTTTTTTTTTGCTAGCTGGAAGCAATCCCAAATGAGGAATGAGCCAAAATTTCTGACCTAGGGATTTCACAGTGTAGCTGGTGGTCTGGGCAAAGCCAGACTCTCATGAAGCCTACACATTGAAAAGCTTTTAGGGAGACACTTTAGGAGTCTTGGGCTGGCAGGAACAGTAGCACTAAAAATCAAGTGCTAATACATTTATTATCCATTATCTAAAGTTTGTCGTGCATGTAGAAAGAAAGAAATAAACAGTAGCCTCTCAGATATTAATGCATTCATAACTGTTTTTATTTTCATTGCTGTAACAGCTGGTGGTGAATGATGACTTTTCAATGGAGAATAACTTTCCAGAGAAAAGTGGTGTTTTTTCTCAGATGTTTGTTGTCCCTTGGGCTTTGAGTTTGCTCGAGGTTTGCTCTTTGTTTTGCCTATTATATCCTGTTCTGGCTTGATTGGCATTTTGCTGAGTCACAGCCTTGTCTTTAATTTTCCGGTCAGTTGGGCGCTGGCGGCAGCCATGTGGGCACGTGTCCTGCAGTGCTGGGCAGCAGCTCAGCTCCAAACCCTGCTGGGGCACAGCACCAACAAAGGGACGGCTTGTGCTTGGCTGCAGCACTTGGGCTTGGCTGCAGTGAACTCCCATTGCTGGGTTGCAAGGAATAACAACAGAGGAGAAAAGGCCCTGACAGCAAAGGCCCTCCTCCCCTTGCTCCAGAAAGATATCTGCAAAAGCGCTATTTTAAATTAGATGTAACAGAAACCACAGAGGAAAACACATTGATCTACTGATATACTGTGCTTGTGCCAGGGAAGGAACATCTTTTCTAATACGCCACTACATCTAATCGGAAAAAAAAAAAAAAAAGCCTAAATTTCTGTTTTAACTCTAGAGAAACTAAATAAGGCAACTGCTATATCAGCTGTGGTCCTTGCCATTCTGTTTGCTGATACATGAGGGGAGATGCTCTAATGTCACTATTCAGTAGCTCTCTCCAACCTCGTGCTGTCAATGATGTTCCTTTAAGTGGAGAAGTCTGTAGGAACATGGTTATTGAAGACTTGCTGACTCAAGTTCTCCATGTCCCAAGGTCAAAAAGTGAGTTGCTAAATTCAATTCTGACTAAGCTATTTGAAGATATCCCCTTCAGGGACACATTTTGAAAGTTCTCTCTGGGAAAAAGATGAGTGACTGTGGCTGTGATTGCTGTGGCAGTGAGCATTGCTGCTGGCCCACTGGAAGCAAGTGCATAGGCATGGGGGAAAAAACTTGTCGTAGTAAGTCTTGCACAGGAAAATGTCCATTTGTCTGCAAAATTCATAAAAGAACGAACTATGTCTACTGGCAACAGTGTTGTACCAGAGAGAGTAGAGCAATTGGTGTCCTGCCCAGCAGATGTTGTGACAAAAAAATCTCAATTTTCTTCAGACAGGATCTTCTGTGAAGCTATTTTATTCGCGATTGCAGTGGCGGGCGTCCTGCAAATAGGACTGCATTTTAATATACAAATCATAACCTTTTATTCCCTATTACCCGACACCTGATCACCTCCCCTGTTTCCTCATTGCCAGAGTACTACAGGTTCAGAAGCTACCCAATGCTCCTCTATACCATATATGTACAATTTTTTTTCTTCAACCGTTTAATTTCTCCTTTCTTATGTTTTGAGAACTTGTGATCTTTGTTTTACTGTTCCCACACTGCTTATCCTATTTTTCTCAAGCTTCTACCTTATTTTGGAACAGTGAGGCCTTCTACTGTCTGCTTATCTACTTAGCATTTCTCCTTATTATGACTAACACCTCTGAATACAGAAAATTAGTTTTCTACTGCAAAAACACAACTTAATTTCTCACAATGTGGAGTGCCGTGTTCTCCTCTTGCAAGCTTCTGCTGATTTTGACCATGGGTGCACAGTTTTGCATTTTGTAAAGATAAGAGTTAAAACAAAATTCATGGAAACAATCAATGAGTAGTATTTGCAATGTGTAAAATATTACAGATGCTCCCAGCTCAGAGAAAGATTGAGGAGCTGGCTGACCAGCCCCAAACCCACAAGCCAGATCCACAGCTGCAATTTAGAGTCTATCGAGTTCCCTTTGAGGTAAACACAGGGCGGTATTTTTTAATGGTTCTCATTCCTAGGACCCAGCTATCGCCAATGTCTTCACCTTCAGTGGCTGTGTAACTACAGCAGCATCTTCCACCTCAAAAGGAAGTATTTTTTTTCCTCAGGGTTTAGGAGGAAAGGGGGAACATAGCACCTGAGCACAGCTGGTGCCAGTAGAGGCCTGGAGATGCTCCGAAACAGCAGTCTGCAGATACCCCACCCATCCCAGTCCTCCCAGCAGGGTGTGGCTGGGAGAAATGGGAAGCATTTATGACTGAGAGAGCCCGCTGGTAGCAGAGCCTATAGGGTGTCAGTCTGCCTTTATGAGGAAGAGCTGTGTCCCCCAGCCACAGAAAAGTATTTCCTGATACTTCTGGGGAAGGAAAGGATGCTTCATTACCCCTTCCCCTTGTTCCTGCTGTGGACTGAATGAAATCAAACTACGTCTGCTCTGGGTGATGAATAAAGCAAAGAAGATGGTCTGGCAGATCTCCCCCATGTTGAGCATTGTGGGATGAATGCATTTATTTTATATGTCACAGTTGCAAGGCGATTTCTTTCTTCCTTCATATGTGTTGCAAAGTGGATTTTCCAAAGTATACTTTCTACTCTCTAAAATGAAGGTTCAATCATTGTAATTTTCACTTTGTTACTTAAAATGGTACAAAGATCTTAAAAGATACATGTACAGATGCTATTGTGTTTCTCAGCCTTCAATATTCTACGTACATGCTCTCCAGCCTGTCATCAAACTTAAGACCTTCAATTACCAGCATGGTTTTCTGCTAACTAAAAAAAAAAAGAAAGAAAAAAGGAGAGAGAGAGAGAGAATAGAGCAAGATTAGCCTGTTTCAATTGCTAATTCAGTTTTGTAATGTGCAGTCATGCCCACGATCAAATATATGATGGAATGAAATCACTTTCCTGTTTGACTGTGATGTATTTCCACACAAAGACTTTCCTGACTATAGAATAAATTGTATAGCTTGCCAAAGCAAACTCTGGGCTCTGACTTCTTCTTCAAGACATTTATTATTGAAATACTTTAGTACGTACAAGATCAATTTTTCTAATTGACCCGATGTTCAGAAGTAAATTATAATAGCTGATAAGTATTTTTAGACTTTCAACAGCACGATATAGACAAAATTAACTCCTGAGAGCATGCTTTGGTATTTGTGCATGTTCACATTTGACCAAATGAGTTTTTATCATTCTGAAACTCTTTTGGCAGATAAAGAAAAGTGATTCTGAATTTGTTACACTCGTTAGGATCAATTTATGACTATCTATAATGTATTTTGCTGTGTAATATAGTATCTGAGCTGAATGTTTACCTAGAAGCAAATATTTACCCCATTTTGTTATTATCTGTAAATGGAGTGTTTCTTCAGGCTATATTCCAAAACCATCTGCAAATGATAATATGTTGTCAGGGTTGGAACTCTTTGGCTGTAACATGTGTTTTGCAGATACAGATGTTTGCAATGCTTTTCTCCTCTCTGAAAAAATAAATAAATATATATATATATTATTCCTATAATAAGAAACAGGTAGGAAAAAAACTTACTTTCTTCTATACTTTCATCTAGGGCTTCAGACAACTGTGACCACAGAAAATTATGTGCACCTGAGCCAAGCTTTCTTTTTTTTCCTCAGCTGAAAAGAATATTGTGTTACTATGTTAGGCAATATGTGTTTTGTTTTGTTTTTTTACTTTTTTTTTTTATTTATTTTCAAGACATCACACAGCTATGTGCAAATCTTGAAAAGAAAAACAACAACAAAAACAATAACAACAGAAACAATCTATCAAAAAGGGAATGGTATGAATAGCATTATAATACAGTGACTAAAGTCCTTTGCCATCTTCTTTATTATCACATTTCTTAGCAAGAACAAGCTTAGATTCACAAGGTTTGCTAGAAGCTTGGCTAGAATGCCAGAATGTCTTTTATGATCTGCTCCATTTGCATGGTTCCCTATAGTTGACAAGTTACTGTAAAACCTTATGACATTTATTGTTATCTTTATAGATCTGTGCAGAACCACTTCGCTGCTCCTTCCAAGAAATGTAATATCTCCTTTAAAGGGGTTTATTTGAACTGCTGTGGCCTGTTAGTGACTGTCACTCTCAAGATGTGTATGCAGATTCGCTTGATCACTTAAAAATGTGTAAATAGAACTTATGTTTAACCTGAAGTCCTTCTTACTCTGTCTGCTCTTTACATTCAGTGTACTGGACTAGTATTGGCTTAATACAAACTGTGTTTAGTTCTGGATAAATGTGTCAGATATAACTAGCCTGAGATACCAAAAGATGACATTATATAGGCTAGTGTTTTTCCTGTTATCTCAGCATGCTGTGAGTAGGAACCTCCCCAAGGTGGGTAACTGCAAAGCCCTCGTGGATTGTGGTTCCAGGAGAGCCAGCACTGCAGCTGGGTAGTGCTCATTATCCAAAGGATTGCAACTTCTGCAGCACAGCACTAGTGGGGAAAATAATGACAACTAGGAAGAAGCAACTTTCAGGAATAAAGAGGAGCTAGATGGCTTGAAAAGTGTAAAATCCATCTATTACAAGCCCAAAAGAAGAAACTGAAAATAAGCATTCATTTTTTTTGTCTAATCTATAAATACTTCAGGCCAAGAACAACATGAAGGGAGAGAAGGTTTTTTTTTGTTTGCTTTTTTTTTTTATGTAAATTTGTTGTTTCAAATGTAAAATTATTAGTTTGAAATTGACTTTTTGGGGTGTTTTAATTCATTGACTTTAAAACCAGCTACACTAAGCATAATAATATAGTAGTAATATAGTAGTAGTTATAGTATAGTAGTATATAATATATACTATGTAATAGCAGTATACAATATATACTATATAATAGTATAGTAGTAATATAGTAATAGTTATGTCTGTACATACACAGCATTCTGCAAGAGTTAAAAGGTCTTCTACGTATTGGTAAATACAAGAACAATAATTAGAATGGTATAGCAGAATTATTGATAGAAGCACTAAAAAGTTTCTTTATAATCTCATTTGCTGAGAAGTCGCTGTGTGCCCTGAATGATGAAAGCTTAAAACATTCCCAAAACTCATGGCTGTTTAAATTTAAGGTTTTCTGTAACTGCAACTTTTATCTGTCCTCACAATGTGGTTCAGTTATTGTTTAGAATCCTGCAAAGCTCTTTAATGGTGGAGGAATGTATGGCTCTTGGATAATGCCTTTTTCCAGTAATTTTCAAAACAAAGAAAGTCACTATAATGAAATTGGTCTCTTTTCTTTGGACTTATGTTGTGTAATGAATTTCATGAGTTAAACTGTGCTTAAGAAATGATTTGATAATATGAAGTAGACCGTTCTTCATGTGAACATATGGGGGAGTAGGTAGAAATCCTTACTCTACTTTCTCTTTAGTTGTTCTACGATCCTTTCTTATGACCTGTCATATATTTTTAGTTATTTGTATTGAGCTTTTCATCATGGTCCTATACAAAGTGCAGAGGCTGAATTTACTGCCAAAGTCACCAGCAGAAATATTAAAGTCTGTGTGGAACATGCATATTTGTGCATCTCTGGCGGATGATTCTGCTCTGTTTTTGCCCCTCTGATGAACTGAGGCCAGGTAGATCTGGGCAGTATCTGCTCCCTGTTTCTCAGCCTGGCCATGAGATACCCTACAGCTGCAAACTGCTGGTCTAGTAAGTGTCACCAGAGCCTTGTGTTTTCCTCTTGTTTGGTGATAGTTGTGTGCTGGTCATCCTAAGCAGCCCTGTTGAGCTCTGAAGAGGGAGGTGATGTTCTGCTCTGCAGATGTGTAAGGTTTATACCAATGCGTCGCAACAGAGTGGGGAAAATGATATGAGTTTTGAGGTGAGTAGATGAATGAATTCACTCCAGCAATCCAAGTTTAAACCTTGTCTTGACCACAGTCATGGTTTGGGCTCATTAGCCAGATGAAATAGAGTGAAACAACTTAAAGTATGAAATATTTGCCACAAACTGCGTGTGAGAACAAAGATCATTTGCAGAAATTCATCATGCGTTACCTCTGAATAACATGTATTTTAAATGAGTCCTACAATTTTTGCTGACAGTATGAAAGAAAGGTGTTATCTGTGAGCAACTTAGCTGTATGATTTAAGTGTTTCCAGCCTGAAGGTGTTCACTGATATGTTTTTCTCCTTTCTGTTTTTCCAAAATTATAAAACTTTGGTGACAGTTGTCAAAAATATATATATTCCCATCAAACATGGATTCCTATTTCTCAAGTTTTTTGTGTTTCTCAAATTTATATTCATTTTTTCATTATCTCCCTTGCTCTCAACACATCACCCATGCTGCCACAGAAGCATTGTGTCTGGTTTTGCAGAGGTATGGGTGCTTTTTTTTTTTTTGGCCTCCACACCCTTACCAGACATGTGCAAGCCTGTGCATGAAAATGACAATAATAAGGGTATAAGGGTATGAGACTCTTTTTCCATTGATAGAGGTGCTGAATTAGGCAACATATGAATGAATGGGTCAATGATGTGGGGAGGAATCTTATGAGGAACCAGCGTTCTTCCCTGATAGCAATCAGATGGCTAACTTGTGTTATATTTCATTCTCCAGTCAAATCTGCTCTGACGCTGTAATTCTGCCTTAATGTCTGTTACCTAATGCTTTATTCATTTTGATTTTTTTATTTAATTATTTTTTATGACTTCAGTGCAAATAGCCAGCTATTACTGGGAAAATGTAGAAAAATCTTTCTATTGCCTCACACATTTCATTAACCTTCCCCCTGCTGTCTGACGCTCCTGCCTCCAAAAATTTTCTTTCCGAAGCTTTGTTTCCATGCCGGCCATTTTTTTTTCTTTCTGAAGACAAAGACATATTAAAAATACAACACTCTCAAAGAGTGTGTGCTCAAGCATATCCAGCCAACAGATGCAAGGCACCATGGCCCCACAGCATGATACAGTCTGGGAGACCATTAAGATGTAGTAGCCAAGACTAAGGCTAGCAATTGCCTGCAGTTGTAGTCTTGGGTATGAGTACCAGAAATTACTTCTACAGCTAAGCCTAAGCATAAAAACTTTGCAGTGGGTCATGTTTCAGGAAAACTGTCCTCTCTCTTTTCCTCCTCATCTCCATTGCTTTTTCCTCATCCATGAGAAAGGCAAACCTTAAGCACAGAGATAAAGGGAGGAAAAGTGGGCCAGTTGCTACAATGCCCTCTGAGGTGAAGACCTAATGATATGGTTTCTGAGTGTCTAACTGTCATCATCATAAACCCTCTGTTGAAGGCAGAGCATGTGGAGGGAAATAAGTAGGTGATTGATTTGCATGGAGAAGGTTAATATGGGTCACTGCACTTGACAGGACAAAAACACAGTAACTTGAGACCTGTGAAAGCACCAACAGAAACAATAACTGAGCAAGGCAAACTTGTCAGTGAAAACATCTGTTCCTGTGGACTGTGGAAAACCTGTGTGTTGCTGCTCTGCAGTATGCCCAAATCACGGAGGAGTGCGTGAGTGCTGATTGTCCTAAGTACGGAGTGAGGTTCCTCCTGGAGAGAAGACCTGCAAAACAGGACAGGTATCAGGCCCAGGACAAGGGCATCAGTTTTGTGGTGATGTGGAGATGAAAGAGTTTATAGGGAACAAGACTGATGAGGGCTCCAGTGGAGGGACTTTTTCCTTCAGAAAGCTATGAGAATAAAGCAGATCTGGAAAACACATATGCTCTTGCAACAAAAGTGCTGCTGAAAGGCATGGGGATTTGGATCAAGCCATTGTTTTTACAGGTAAAGAAAGAGCATTCCTTTTCCCCTAGAGCATTTGTCCAGAGTCCTGGGTAAACTGAAGGCTTGGCCTCATGGGTGTGCATGGCTGCATGCCCTATCTCCTGTGGTTTTGCTCTCCTCTCACTGTGAAGACCCATTTCAGTCAGGACAGGCCAGAGAAAGGAATCTCCGTTCTGGGGGAAACTCTTGGCACCACCACGGTCCCACCCAAAACTTACTGCTCATTCCTGTGCAAGCAAAGTTTTAAAATTGAATATGAATAGACACACAAAAACACTTTCTTTGAGATGTCTCTGAGGCAATAGTTAGCACATGCTTCCTCCCAAAAGTATCCTGGAGATGGGCAGCACTCATCCTCTTCTGGCTGTCCCTTCTCAGCAGCCTCCAAGGGCCATTTCTGGTTGCCCTCTGTCCAGGTGTTAATACTTCTTCATTTTACTTCTCTCTACCACCTGCCAAGGAGCAATTCTCAGCATTACAACTGCAGAGAAACTTTTGTTGGGGCTAGATATAGATGTCAGGGTGTGGTGGTCTTTTAGCGAGGTAGACTATTTAGGCAAACAGCAATGACATATTAGCCTCCAATACCAGACAGAGGGTGACTTTATCCATTTGTACATAACTCCTCTTGGCTGCCGTTAATGAAAGAGATGCAAATTTTACTTTCGCAGCTGTCACTGAGCATGAGACATCAGTGCTGCTGTGCCACAGGGTAAGGCATCACAAGCCTGTCTCCTGGGAATCACTGAATCATAACGCAGGGGCACAAAATCTGAAATTGTGAGTAGCTTGGTTTCCCTGAATGATTCTCTACCATTTTTTGTCCACTGCTATCTCCTTCCTCAGAAAAGCAAGTTGGACCATTGCTGGATGTAACTAAATAAATATGTAAAAAACAGATGCTGATCCAAAATGTCCACACTTACTCCCTAGCTGTTTTGCCCTTCACCTTAATATGATCCAAATTCACAGTGCTGTGTTGATCAAACTATGTCTAGAGCAGGGAAGATCTTTCATTTTGGTTAAACAAGCCATACAGAAGCTTGCTGCTTACTGTGTTGTCTTTCTCTGAGCAGTTTATCTTATTCTGCTGCTCAGTTTTGCAATCCTGCTATAACCAGTCCCCAAAACTTTTACCTCCAGCATGAAGAACAAAGCCCTCAGATCCCTCTATGTGTTAACATCCCAACATTTGGAGCAGCTGCAATATTTGACCCACTTGGGGCTACAGTAATTCTATGGGGCCTTAGGACTGGGCAAAAAAAGCCAATAGTGAAAGCTTACATGCATGACTGAGGGGTTTTTGGTTTATGGAAAGTGAGTTGCAATGTGACTGTGGCATATGAATATTTGGCTTCTTGACTAACGAAATGCTTTCTGTCCCCCAGTAATTCACTGTAACCTGCTCACAAGTATTAAGCATGAAGATTAAGGTGTGCAGCGATCCAGGGAGGTATTGGGTGGGGGTGTCAGGTACAGGAAGCTGGAGACACTCTCTGGTGTGTTTCTGAACACATGGACTGTATTTTTTTTTGTCACTGTGCAAGCTGAGTTTTACAGGATTTCTTTCCCCAGTTGAGTGTCCAAGCCAGTGGGAAGCACAGGGACCATCCTTGCTGGGGAGTGGATGGCACCTCACGGTTCCCTGGTGCTTCTTCTGGTCTTGGTTTAATTGTCTGCAGTGTGAATTTTAATTCTACTTTTCTGGCATTCATGGTGTGGGTAATACATGCACTCACAGCCTGTATACAACAAAGGTGGTGTGAAACCAATTTACCAGCGCTTGTAAAGACTTCAAGGTCAGTGGGCCTATTAAAAAAAAAAAAAAAAAAAAGAGAGACCCCAAACTGTCAGGTGTATCTGCAGTGAGCCTGATGATATCTGTGGTAAGATTCACCCATCTTTCCACAAGCCAGCTTTTGCCTTCCTTCTTCAATATACATCTTTTGTAAGGGAATTATGACCGTAACACCACTCAAGCACTTTAAGTATGCCTACCCAAACCTAAAAGAAAGGTTTTGTTCTTTAAGTTTCACCCTAACACTCTTCTTCCATATAATTATTTTTTCTGTCTTTGGGTATATTTTCCCCAGGGCAATATATTTGTTGTGTTTGTTTCTTTCTTCAAGTAGCTGGGTTATTTGTGCTTCTGTTTTTAATTGCAGAAGTCAATACAGCAGGCCAAATTCAGATGTGGTGGAGTTGTATTGAGTTAAATGCATTTATTTATGTGCAGCATTGCCACATTTTAATATTGCTTTTCAGTATTAAATATTAATGCTTGTACCTGGCACATTGATTTAAAGGGCACTGCAGCAGTTAAATGCTCATCTATGAGACTAAAACCATTACTGGCCATGCTGGGTGACATTGCAGAAGCGTTGCTGCTCTCACCAGAAGCCCTGGCAACTGCAACACAGTTTGTCAGACATCAGGACAAAATAAATAAATAAATAATAGATAAATAAAAATGCAGCAAATTGCACTGTGAATTAATGAATCTTCCCTCACTCTCTGGCTCATGTTTTGTATGTGTGACTGCTGGTAGCAATGGGGAAAGAAATCAAAACCACAAGCCACATATGGACAGAAATGTGTATTTTCATACATATAATGTAGTTCTTCAATATAGCTTTATTACTTTTGTAGTACTACTCAGTGCCTCTACCTGGTTTTATAATATACAGGAAAAGACTTTTATAGATAGATGTTTATGTTTTGTACAAACCCGTGTGTTCCTGGTAGGCCTTTTTCACCTCTCCACATTTTGTAGAGGGCTGCGTGTGGGCTGCTGGATCCAATCCCTTTGGTCTCCGCAGCTCGGCTGGGTGCTCACCAAGCCCTGCTTTCCAAGGCCTGCTCTTGAGGGCTTTGAGGTCTGGGTGGCAGACCCCAGCAGCTAAGGTTTGTGTTGCCTGAAAGGGAAGAAAGCGTTAATCCCTCTGGGAAATGCTGCAACGGTGTCAGCAGCTCTCGGCACAGCCAGCATAGTGGTGCCCTCCCATCCACCCTGTGTGACGTCCCCGTCCCTGGTGCCAGCTCCTGCCTCCTCAGACAATCACTCTGGCAGACAGCAGTATTGCTAGCAAATTGCCTTTGTCATTAATTATTTCTGAGATGCTCAGCAACTTCCTGATGCCGGCAATTGTGTTAGTAATATCCATGTTGTAGTTGGCACTAGAAATTAATATTATTGTGAGCTTGTTTGCATTCATCCTGAAATGTCTGGGTGCAGAGCTTAGTCCAGTGCTCACTATTGACACAGTGATCCTAGGGGTCATCGGACTGAGGCTGTAAGCTACCAGTACAGTTAAATCTGGAGGTTTATTTTCCTATTTCCATGCCTAACAAGCTTGTGGGATAAACGGTTAGTTTAAAACAGTCTACTAATAGCATTGTCAAAACATCACTTTGCACTTTACCAATATCTGCTGTGCAAGAATAAAGGCATGACTGTATTTGTTGGCTAAAGCACTTTATTTATTTATTTATTTTTTCCCCTACTGGGTTGCCCAAGATGTAGGACTTTGTTCTATAGTGCAGCTGTATGGGAGTGAACTGCTTGTGCCATAACATCCACAGTACCCAAATCAGGCTCTCACAGGTGTCAACAGCTGGGTGCTGGGCCATTAAACCTATATCTGATGGCTCCTAGTGGGCAACATTGGGAAAGGATGTGTTTGCTGCTCAAAAAGCCATGTGGTAAGCTGGCATGCAAACTCTCTGGAGCTTCTCTCCAGTAATTTCCATGCCAAGGTTTTGTATGTGAAGTATATTTGTGCTGTTGAGGGGATATGAAGATGTGAAATAGTTGTAAGTTGTGTGAGATGGTAGGAAACAGGATTTCTTTCTCCCTGATACATGCTTAGTTTTCATGCTGGGCTTTTCTTTTCTGTATTGCCGTATTTTGTCCATGTCCAGTTTCCAAGGATCAAGAGTATATTTATAGTTTATCATGTGGTGAATTTAAAAAAAAAAAAAAAAAAAAAAAAAGGGGGAAAACTTCCCTTCAGAGAGACACTAATTTATACCAGATGGGTAGATTTACAGGAAGGCAGGAGGTTTGCTATGCATAGAATATGGGACTGTCACAGCTTGTTCTCTATCAGAAAGGAACTGGTCTACAGATGACATGCTAGATTCTGTAGTTAAATAACAGAGAGTGTTTTCAAAGTTTTATGTGGATGGCTGAACAATTAAACCAATTCTGTTGCTGTCTGAAAAGCTGCCACAGCATCTTTTACTGGCCAAATCGCTTGGGGTTCTGTAATGGCAGAATTTGCTGTTTCTCTTTTCCATTATATGCCTGCATATTGTAGCATAGCTATGCATATGACATTTGTCTGCATTTCCTGCAGAAGGATGTATGCAGAAAAGGTTTTGAAGCCAGTGAAGATAAATTGGATTTTTTTTTGTACACATGCATGGGAAAAGCTTGGCATCCAGCCTGTGCTGAATGCTGAGCATGCATCTGCCTTGATGCACACATGTGCTTTCATGCGTGTGTTTGGATACATGCACTATCCACATGTACATGTACTTCTCCATGGCTATAGGGTACTGTTCCCTTTACACTACCAGTATAGCATCAACACATTGCCTAATTCATCAGAGCAGGATGTAGACTTCATTATTTTGGGGAGTATGTTTTCTGAACAGGAGCACATAAAAGGAAGCAAACACTAGGTAGGGCTTTGCTCTTTTTAGCATTACTTTTGTTTCAGCATTTTTTAGAATGGCAATAACAGCTCTGCTTGCTATTAGTGGCTTTGCTGGAGGGGCTCTGAGCTCTTTTAAATCAATTACTTTTATAAACAATGCATCAGTTACAATACTTGCATTTCACTACAGGGCATGAAACAGCTCGGAGAGGTCAGGCTCTTGCCTGCAGTCTTGGATCAATGCAGTGACCCAGCGCTGAACCATGCTGAAGATTTCTGACCCTTAGGCCATTTTTTTCAGCCATTAAACCTCTTAGTCACCATAAAATGGGACTTAGCAAATGCTACCAGTTGGGAAACAGGCGTTTTGAAAAGAAAGGAAAGGAATCCTGGAGTAAAAAGATATCCTGCACCTTCAGACACTTGCAAGTTCAGACTGTTGTTTCATGACCAATTTTCTACATCACTGTGAGCAAGCACTGATGGTGACATTTTCAAAAGCATCTGCATCTCCATTTTCCAAAGAGCTGACTTCTGATGAGACAAAGGCCTGTTTATGAAGGATGTAAATCTTGGGATGTAAATTTGGTGTCTAATGGTGCAGCTAGGTACATGACATTCCCTTGCATGTGGCATTTCAACACCTCAGCTCCTCTGGTTGCAGAAGAGGAATAAGTGATAGCACAGCGCTGTGAGTGTCATCAGACGCTGTGTTGACAGCGACTGAGTATGCATGTTAGGCGGGAAAGAGAATATCATGTGGGTTTTGTTTTTTTTTGGTGACAAATAGCTGACTGTTCTTCATTTCATAACTTAGTAACTTACCAAAAATTTCTATCCAGTCGTCTAACAGATGACACAAGGTGAGCTGGTACAGTACGAGCACAGCAGTTTGCAGCACACCATCCCAACAAGCAGAAGATTCACCAAAACACTGGTCTTATTCTAAAAAACAACACTCTCAAATGTGCCCCCAGTGGCAATTGTGTGACTTGGTTTCCCATGTTCAACCATTTAGCAGGCAGTAGTTACTGAAGAAGCCCCTGCTTCACCTCAAAAGCATAAAGATTTGAAACTGTTTTCTGTCAAGAGTTTCCTCCTATACCTAGGTCAGCCCCCCAGGTCTATTAGCATAACTAGACCAGGGAAAGACAGTGACTGTTCTCTATGATGCACTTTAGCCCTTCCTGAAGCACCCCCAAAAAACAGAGCCACTCTGCCGTCCTTTGCTGCCCCTGCATTGCACAGAAAACTCCTTCAAGGCATAACAATTCTTCAGTGATCAGCATACAATGCAAAGTGATTTGTAAAATACTGTATTTCTATAGTATGTGCATGACCCAGGCTTTGTGATGTCCTCTGGCACCTATACTCCCAGTATAGGATTTCACATGCATTTAGAACGGAAGAGTCCTACATGCACATGAGGACACAGGAGCTCTCTGCTCAACTCCCAGCTGCCCCAGAAAATCAGTTTTCTGGATGATCTGGGGAAAGTCATGTATGCATAGCAAACTTCTGTGAGCCTGAGTCCCGAAATCCATGCTTCTATGCACTGATGTGTGCTTGAGATCGGAAAAACATGGGCCTTAACCTCATATACTTTCTCTTTTCCAAGAGAGAAAATCCATTCTTTTGCATCACTTTCCTTATCATGTAGAAAAGCAGCGCAAAGATAATGATACCTATCATAGTGAGATATGCAAAGAGCAGTGCAGCCACCTTGGCTGAGGTCATATCTGCACTGAGCCCACAAGCCACTTGCTGTGGATGGGAATGGGGAGCTCAGCTGCCCACAGCCTTAACCCAGTGCCTCCTGGACAATGCTGCCAGGAGAGGGAGTCCTAGCCCACAACCCATTTCTACCCCACTAGACAGATGTCCTTAATCTATGCTGTGTCTCAACATGCAAATTTTGTGTTTCTGTCCCCATTTGTCACCAGTTCTGGTGCCTCCCATGCCAGGTGTTGTCCTGGTCTCCCCGAGGAGCCCATTGTCTTTTCCTGAACTTCACTCAGTGTCATGCCTTGGAGGATCTGTCTCACTAGACTGCCTCTTCCCTATGGCAGTTTTGGAGCATCACAGCTGGTGAGTATGGCGTGCAGAGCAGAGCTTGTGGCTGTTTGTCTTTCAGAGGTTTGCACTGTGAGTTTGGCTGTTTCCCCATCAGATACTTCAGAGAAAAAGTAGTCTTTGGATTTCCCTCATTTCCATGTCCTTTATTAGCTGTCTAAGTCTCTGTGGATTGATAAAATGACAGTGACTGGTTTCAAGGGCCACAGGGCAAATTCAGCTCCTGCGTCCTGCCTTGGCATCAGTTGCTCCAGTGGCAGGAAAGCCAGACAGCTTCCTTGAAGAGTTAAGCTTTTAGCAGTGATGTAAGGCATGCTGCAGTGTCTGACTGTAAATAATTCACTAAATGTCAGTTGATGTCAAGAAATTGAAACCTTCTGAACACAGCTGAGATGATCAGTCATGTGTTTGCTTCCGAAGCAAGGCTGGAGTCATACAGGAACAGCACAAGGTGCATTAAATGTGTAGACCTTATAAACTGCTCAGTCTCAGATATAAACGTGAAGAACACTGCCCTCCTCCTTCCTTTTACCTTCAAGTAAATCCTTTGGCAGAGCTTCCTGCTTTGGTATCACACACTATTGTGCAAAGTCCTCGGGCTGTAAAAATCTCACAGAGCAGAAAGAAGCATCAACGGGTGTAAAACCACATAGTAGTGACTGTTTAAACCCTCCACCTGGCTTCCAGAGAGATGCTGCCAGGCATCATCCTCCCTCCTCTTCCTTTCACCCATGTGGAGATGTGAAGAATGGCTTTTTTTTTTAACCCAGCAGAAGAAATCAGCTCCCCGCTCTCCAGGCTGTGCTCTCTCTCTCGGGTGCCACATAGGTGGGTGCTCCAGCTGACTTGGGGTTGTGGTAGCAAGAGGCATGGCATTGCATTTCCAATAGCCAGGGCTCAGTTGCTGAAAAGCATGGCAAAAGTCTCTGCAATCAGCATAAATGCAGAACTGTTCTGTTTTGCAGTGTTGCCACTTAGGCTTCCAGCATGTTTTACCAACCATGTCCACACCAACTACCAATTCCTAAGATTCATCTTCCCTGTGCTTCTCTGCCCCTGAGAAATGTCAGCCTGCAAATGGCTGGTGCTGCAGAGACTTGGGGCTGTGCAGCAGATTTCATTCTGCCACTTGATTCCAGAGTAAATATACATTGAAAAATGTATATATAATTTTCTCCCTTTCATTATCATAAGACAGAGGCAACCACGTTAAGTAAGGACCATAATTTAAGGGGATTTTGAAATACTAGAGGAAGAAGGAATACTTCCAATGAAGCCTCAGCAGTCATAATGCAGAAGTGGGTTTTTGCAAGATCTTTATGTCTGCCACCTGGCCTGATTCATTATTTATGCACTTAATTTCTGGGAATTCTTCAAGAGGCTTTCCTATCACCAGAACTGGGTGTATTGCCCAGAAGGGCAGAACTTGAACCCACTCTGGGGCCAAGCTTTATCTCCACTTCTGGAGCCTGCTCCATGCCAGCAGCCATGAGACCAGCCCAAGACCATGCCAGCGCTGTCCCTGGTCCTCCAGTGGCTGCATTCACTAACAAATGGGGGCATGGCCATCACCCTCCTCCCCTTGAAGGACCAGCATGTAGGTAGAGGAGCGGATAGCCTATTCCCACCTTGTCCCTAGTACTATGAATGGTATGGATGCTGCATTCAGTGTCGCTTTGTGCTGGGAAAATAGGACAATTCTCTTTTCTGAAAAGTAGAAACCTTTCACAAGAACATCCTCTATCTAGGTTTTGCCATTAGCACTCCTGCAGCTTGGAGAAGCTGCTTTTCCTTGTCCTAGTGGGATGGAGATGATGCAGGAAGGACCCTCAGTGGTGGAGGTAGCCCCATAGCCTTGCCTAGGGGCTCAGGGGTGAATGCAGAGCAACTGAGGCAGAAACAAAATTCCTTTTGGTATGTTCCTAATGTGACTTGAAAGATGTTACTTCTTGGGAGGAGCTGATTCCCAGGGCTCCCTGGAAAACATGTAGCACCTTTGTGCTGAGAGAGGGAGAGGATGGAGGCACTGGCATCCTCTGGAGAAGTCAAGAGGCCAATGAGGGTGTCCAGAGCTTTGAGCATCACTGCCCTGCTCCAGGCAGGGAGAGGGAACCATGCCTTCCCCATGCGCTCTCACAGATGTGTAAGAAAGCATCAGCTGGTGTGAGAGTCTGTGCGCTGCATCTGCAGCAGTAGCTGCAGGGCTAATGGAGTGTTTGCACCACAAGATGTTGCTCAACAACATCCAGCATTATTTGTGATTCTTTTGTAGGGCCCCATGCCACTGTAATCAGTGGGTATCAAGCAAAATTGCAAGTTCAGGGGAAGGAAGAAGAATATGCATAGAAGTATATAGGTGAGAATGATGGAGCTGGCAGTAATTTCAGTGGAGTTTCTGAGAAACTAAACTTTATGGAATTAAATTCTTACTCTAATTAAACATCTGTTAGGAACTGCCAGAGTCAAAGCTGATTTCAGAAGAAAATCAAAGTGGTAAAGTCACATATGGATTTTACAGTAAAGAAAAAGTTGGAAAAACAGCTTTTCATTGTATCTTTTGTTTCTAGTTATCAGAAAGGCACCAAACTCCTAAAAGCCACAGTCAGTGCAAAATCAGTCACATTTCTGTATCTCTATGATACGTAATTGCCCATCTGGAAAAGAAATTACCTGCCATGTAGGACTGTCAAGGCAGCTGAATAAAAAGTAGACTTATAATTATTGTGTATGGTTTTCTTGCAAATGACCTTTTAGTTTCACTAGAAATTTGAGTTCATTATGATTAAAACGGAAAATGGTATAGGGTTTGTGTGTTTGGTTTAATAGAACAAAGTAATGGGTGCAAGACAATACTTTTCATAGACTCACATTGGGGAAGGTTTCCTCAGTGCTTCAAAAACGCAGCAGAAAATTTGCTCTAAAGCACTGAATTTGACACCTTGCTATTTTCTTGCATTAACAGCATAATAATCTTCCATTTACAAAGGACTGTTAGAGAAAAGCAGAATCTAGGTCATGTTGATCTTTTACTTAGAGGTTTGGGAGGCCAAATTTATTTTGTGATTTGACATTTGCTTCTAAAAGTATTTGCTCTAATTTACTCTTACCTCAAGCTCTACCTGTTAGTTTTCACATAAGATAGCAGGTGATTTGTAGTCTCCAAGCATGGTGGGAAAGTTATTAAATCCATTACACATTGTCTCCCCTTTTCCAGTTGTTAGATGTGTATTTGCCAATAAACATTGGTCGTAAGCTGGAAGAAACCACAGTGCAGTGCCTTACACTCTGTTTCACACCTGGGCAGGTAGGAAAAGGCACCAGAGACCACCCTGCCACTGCACGTGGGCTTAGCACTGAGCAATTAGCTACTTGATGTCTAATCTATACAAAAGTATGTGCTTTTTAATCATAGAATCAGAGAATTATAGAATGGTTTGGGTTAGAAGAGACCCTGAAGATTATCTAATTCCACCCCCCCTGCCATGGGCAGGGAAACTTCCCACTAGACCAGGTCCTTCCCCTTTGCACTTTCCTAACCCTTCTGTTTTTCCTCTGCCCAGACCAGGTCCTTTCCCCTTCCTTAGGCACCACCATCTCAGTTTTGCCCTATAGCTCTGACTCCACTAGTCACCCTTCCTTTGCTGTCCTGGTGCAGCTTGCCATATTTGCCCTCATCTGAAATACCTCTTGCTTTTTCCTTGCTATTGTTCTGCTGGGGGCTATGCTGTCCTATTTCATCCCCTCACTCCACTTATGCACAGCTTTCACCCTGTTATGGCTGGAGTAAGCTGTGGCTAAAGGATGCTTAGTTATTCCTTAAAAGCACTGCAAATTTACCTGAAGGAGTTGAATCCTGGGGTGTATTGAATAATGGCAGTGTGTGGTGCATGGATGTGTATATTCTAGACAATGATACATGCAGGAAGCAGTGGAAAATTTTTCTGAATAAATGGGAATGACCAATGCTCGTGGAGTGTGTATTCTTTCTTGTGGTTTTCTCTGAATGCTTAATTTTTTCCATTTATATTCTGTCCATTTGTTCTAACCTAATTCTGTGCATTAGGCTCATTAGCAGCAGCGATGACAATAATAAACATTGACCTTCAAGCTAATTTTTACTCCCAGCCTTTCGTACACTTCTGCCTCTCACTTCTTGATGCCCATCTGCCCCATAACATGTTGGATAATCAGGGGTTACCAAGCACAATTTGGCATTCTTGTTGCCAAATCTGACATAGATGGTCAAAGACGATGCCATAAGAGCTGCAAAGAGTGTTGATGGTGCACGAGAATGTTATGGGTGTCCTAAAAGCAGACAGCTAGCATAGCAGCCAGGCAGTCAAACACTCAAATATAATCAATTGAAAAACTTGGCAGGTCTGTGGTGATGAAAATGGTTATAAATAAATGTCAGACGGTTATTATCACACACACACACAGTTTTATAGATAGCCATAGGACTGATAATCCACAAACGAATGCAGAGGATGTCTAAAACCTTTTCTATCACTGGTAACTCAAAATTAGCCTTGGGACTGAGAATTCTTGGCTGTTTTCTGTACATTTATGTATGGCCTCCACTCCTGAGGATTGATCCAGGCGCTAAGGCTGTATCAATACTAAGTAACAAAAAAAGAGTCCAGAAGAAAGAGTTTGCATTTGCTTACTCGGATCCACATATCCTTCCACTTAAGCATCTGACAGATTATGACCATCTATCTGTTTTTTTACCAGCTTGATATGCCAATACTAGGGACAGCAATCCTCTATTACTTTTTCCAGTAAGTGTCACTGTTTTGAATCCATTTCAGTATAGATTGTAGCTGGCTGACCTTTGAAGACTTGTTCTTTCAGTTAAACACAGAATTTTGAGTTCACAATCAATTTCTGAATGTGGCAGTGTTGCTTATGCACAGCACAAAACGTGGACTAAAGATGGAGAAAATACAAAACCATGCCAGAAACTTTTTGCAATGCAAAGGGTATCTGTAATAAAAGATTTCTAATATAGCTTCACATATAACTAATACCCTTCCAGAAACAGAGGGATTTGGAAAGACTGCAGTACCTAAGCTAATGAAAATCTAACAGGAAGCTCATGTACATAGGAAAAAAACAAAACAAAACAAACAAACAAACAAAAAACAAGCAAGCAAACAAACAAAAAAGAACACCTCCTTTGTGACCAGATCATCAATCACTAATTGTCATTCAGCAAAGCATGACTAGGGACATGGTTAGAAGTTTTCACCCTAGAATTTCATTTCCATTTAATAGAGCTCGGGTAAAATGTTTGTTTTGAATGATTTTTTTTTTTTTTCAAGGGAAGATAATATTCTCAGGCAATGAAAGAAAACAGAAATGGATTTCACTTGGTCATCTGTCTTCCTTTACAGTTTTTGCATCAGTTTAATGCATTGGTATAAGATTTTATTCATAAAGTTTTAGAATTATAAGAAAAATGGAAGAAGATTCAGACTCTGTATTTCTGATTTGTGTAGGGATTGAATGGGCTAGTGATTGATTTCTTGTCTCTGGTAATCTTTACTTGGATTCAAATACTTGGATATTTATGTGCATATCTAATTTAGATGTGTGAATAATTCAACTTGTAAGACTACTCACAAATTTAAAGTTAGTCTTGTGCCAAGGTATCATGTTGAACTGAGGCCATAAATCTAGAATCATGGCCTACCATTTTTTTCTCATTAAAAAATGTGTTTTCAGTGAGGGATGTAAAATGTTCAAAAGTACTTAATTCAATCACTTGCACTACACATATAAAGTTCAAAAAAGGATTGTATTATTTTATTTATGAAGACTTTTTCCAAAAATTTGTGTTATCTCATGTTCTTAGAATGTGAAGATGGTAGAATGTACCAAGGAAGTGAAGCTCCACTCTTTATGTACCGCCAAAAATAAGGAAAAAGAGATATTTGATTAAAATACCCCCCCCCCCTTTTTTCTTTTGAACAACAGTGGACAGAAAAACATTTACATAAGCATCCAAATTGACCATCTAAACTTCCTCAGACATGCATTTACTAGAACATATCAAAGAACTATTGTGTTCATGCAAAGCTGTCTTTTTTTTTTTTTCCTCATTTCTAAAGGAGCTGTAATGAGGGAGTCCAGGCCTGGGTCCACAGCATGCTGTTCCTTCCATTCATTCCCTGGACTACATCCATAATAAATCAAATAAAGGCAATGTCAGGTTTAGTAAATATCTTATTTTAAAATACAGGCATTAAATAGATAAAAATTAACATTTTGTTTATCTATTTCATTAGTGTGTTCTACAGATTGATACCTATTCTTGTACTAAAAAGTCACATTATTCTGCTGCCTGTTTGGTTTGCACAGAAACACCTTGTGCACTTGTAACACAGATATTAATATAGCCACACAGGCATGAGGACAGTAATATTTTGATAATTCATTTATTCGATAGTTTGATAAATTATTCTAAGTTATCACGTGACTGATCACATTATTTTTTTCATTCAAATAACAGCTATTGCTAACAAAAACTCTAATATATTATATATATATTTATATACATATATCTTTCTTCATCCTTTTCAGTGGTTGACATCTATTTTCAGACTGACCTTGGAGCACTCTTTTAAGTTCATATCAATCAAGAAAGTATGTGGGATTGGGTATAACCAGACATGTCAAAGACCTGAAATTTCAGAGGTGATGGAGTGACTACCTTTTTATAACACTGAAAGAACTATACAAGTACAAGTTACAGATAAGTGACTATGCAATTATAAAATCTTTGTTCAATAAGAGCTTACTGTTTCCTACAACACTTTATTCCCAAGATACCATAGCTTGTATGAATAGCCTGGCCATTAATTGAAATTAAATGCTGTCAGACACTAAGACTGCTGCCCCCATTATAAACGCTACCTGCGGTTCTTCCTTTCTCAGTTGGTTTTGCTTTGTCTGCTTTCACAAATTCAAGCAGTTGTTTTTTGCTTTATCTCTTTCAACTCATGTTTGCAGAAAATTATATGGTACATTGACTTATCTTGCCTCGTTGGCATTAACAAATGAACTTTCAAATACTATCCCTTTTGTGTTTGTGAAATAAAATTTTAATTGCCTCTCTTGCAGGAAGGGAAAAGAAACCTTAGCACTGTCCTGCCTCCATCACCTCCTGCAGAACATGTTGACCTCCTGTGCAGTGCCCATGAGGACATGATAACTCCAGGTGTTGAGCATCCTCTCCACCACACAGGCAGAGGCTGTGGGGAGGTGCTGGGTTTTGGGGAGCAGCTCAGCAGCCTCTCGGGTCCCTCTGGCAACAGAGAAGTCTGTGGTACCCACGGGCCTTTGGAGCTCCAGCACTGTCTGTGCCCAGGGCATTGTCTGACAGTGAGTGCTTCTACAGCCACAGTCCCATCGGGGGGTTAAAGCTCCCTGATGAAATTTTACTTGTTAATTCTTTCTTATCTTTGTGCCAAGCTTGGGATATCCTGTGCAGTGGCATCTGCTGACTCAGTGAGTAGGTTTGAAAAAAGAGCCGCTGATTACACGTACTGCCACATCTGCAGAAGACAGAAAATTAAATATATCTGAGTAGTGAGAAAACGTGTGTTTCTTCTGAAATTCAGACTAAATATGAGGTGTTTCACACATACATAGTCAGAGGTCAACCATAAAGCAGAGCCTGGGCCCAAACACTTCCCAGAAGTTATCTGAAATCCAGAGACAGAGATCTACAGCTGCGAAATTCACTGTGGATTTCAGAGGGGTTAACCACGTTCAAAAAGCACCAGCATAGCAATGCTTGGGATATTTTGAGATTCAGGTGAGAACCAAGTAACTGAAATACGTTTCTGTTTCTGGTAATGCTGCTTTATTCCACAGTGGTATTTAAAGTGCGTATTCACTGTACGCTGATGGCAGTGGCAAGCTCTCCTGCTGTTGGCTATGTCTGTGTTTGCTCTCAGAGGGCAAACAAAAAGACACAGACAGTCCAGTGTGGAGCTGCTACGCTGCTTCTTTGTGTGAACCCTGATTTCGTGCAGTGCCCTGCAGCTGGATAAAAGGACAAAGATGCGATACATGGTAGAAAACTGCTTTTCTCTGCAAATGAGAAGATAAAATCACATAGAGACAGATAGAAACCACCTTCCTAGCAGGACCCTGGCTGTGCCACGGGCGCTTTGGCAGCAGGAGGCTGCTGTCAGGACCAGCTGCTGCTCCTCTCTCTTGGCCCTGCGCTCCCCGCTGAGCAGTCCAGGTCCCCGCGGACGGGGCCGCTCTGCACCTGACATCCCCGACGGGCATCTGGTGCTTTGGGCCTCAGCCTGCTTGGCCTCAGCCTCAGCTTGGCCAACACGCGGCCCCTAGGAGGGTCTGGCAGAGGAAAATTTCCAGATCTTTAAGGCACAGATGAGGAACAATGCCACTGCCCACTCCAGGCTGGGGTGCGTTGGTGAGCCCATCACAGTGCAGTCCTAGCAGTGGAAAACAGCAGCAGAGCTTTACTTCTGGTTTCAGGGCCTTTTATTTTGATATTTGCTCTGATGATTTTGATATCTGAGCCAGCTACCAGTCATTTTTTGCCTCTGAAGGCTCACAGTGATTGAATGACATCAGATTTTTGGAAATCCCTGCAAATACATTATCATTTTTCTAGTAACTAATGTTCATGCCCCAGTGGATAATAATCCTGTGTTTGCCAGCATATCAATCAGCTGTTTTTGATCTGGCTACTAAAAGCTTTGTGATACAGCATCAATATTCTATGTTAAGATATCCTTGCTGTTTTTTTTTTTTTTCTGTAAGTTTCTACTATGTACTTAACTCTATCTACAGCATTGCTGTGATGTTTTGTCTTTAAGTTACCAATAAATACTTAAAGCCTGCATGAAAACAAAGTTACAGTCAACTGAGGAAATAACTGCAAAGCAGGGAAAGGGAGGAAGAATGACATAGTATATGCAGATTTTGAGGTAAGGGTGGTAAAAATGATCCACTCACCTCACAGGTCTATCTGTAGAAGCTTCATGGCTGTTGTAGCACTGCTGGAAGAATAGCCATCTCTGGCAAGAATATTATACTGCTGAAGCCCTGCTGTTACAAAAGTTACATTCAACTTGTGTTTATCACAGTTTTGCATTCACATGGTGGTGTATGTGTCTCCTGTTAAAGCTCCAAACTGAAGCACTCACTGTAAACAGTCTCATCTGAAGTCATCCATGTGCCAGGAATTCTTGCTTTATAACATAAGCAGAAAACTTCTAGTGACACAGTGGAAACCAGTTCATTATTAGTTTTATAACTTTGGGGAATTGTGCCAATCTCCTCTGTGAAAGAAATCTAAGTAGGATAAATAAAGATGCAGAGATTCAGCAATGCAGTTGTTGGCAATGATTAATATTTGAACAAATAAATGAGGAAATACTGAGGAACATTGTTAGGAGGTGAAGACATCAAGATACCAGTAGTACCTGTGTTTAAATGCTATCCCACCGGAGCAGTAAAAGCAGCTGAAAATTGCATTCTGCAAAAGTGAACACAGAAAATATTGTCCTGGAATGGCTGACCCACATGCCTGTCACATCTCTTATTTGTGAATACTGTGATGTGGACGTTTTGGGAGCAAATGAGTCAGCACTAGTCTAGACTCTGGCAAACAGCTTGTGAACTTGGGTGCCTTGAGAAGTCCAGCCTGATATGTTGCAGAGGTATTATTTTTGTGCTGAGTCTGAATGTCATATCTTTTGGAATCAAACACCCCAAATGACTCTTTCTCCTTGCAGACCAAGATGAGCATTCACTGCTCACTCACAGGGATCAGACATGGACTCGTTTGTCCTCACATGATGACATCCACTCAACAGGAGTGCCACAGAGATTCAAACTGTGGAGATGGGTTTGGCTATCCTGATGAGAAAAGATCCACCCAACGTTGGCACCATGGAGGTTCACATAGCAGGGAGAGTGGGCTCCTGCCACTCTGCCAGGCATCATCTCTCTTCTGCAGCACAAGATATTATAGGCACTGCAGGGTAATATGAGTGATGGAAAGCAGCTTTCAAAAGACCACAACCGGTATGACAGCCAAAAAAAATAAATATATATATATGCAGAGATGCAGCCATTCTCCTAGCTGAACCACAATGTATGTGTTCATACTCTTACGCTGGGAGCTCTGTATAGCCAAGTGATTTATAGCAGGGTGTTAAAGCTATCTTGTAGATCACATACACATTGCTTCTGTATTGCCACATGAGATGCAGAGTGACAGGCCTTTGACAGTGGCATATGACCTGTCTCCTTGAGATCTGCTGAGCCTGACAGCCCTGAGCCACGTCTACGTGTGCCCAGCCAGTGACAGGGAGGTGCACACAGCAGATCTGTGGCTTCTCCTGGGGAGGCCAGTGGTGTGTCATTGCCATGTGACTGCACACTGTAGTTTTACCTCAGACTATATACATGCATGTAAATATCTTGAGAACACTGCTTAAAAAATTACTACCTGCAGCAGCTCTTTCTCTGTCCCTGAGACTGAAAACTTCTATGTTAGAGGAAATTCAGTGTGCCTTAGAATCTCCAGTTGATGGGGAGCTGCTGCAGCACACCTAGTTGCTAGTTACTGGAACACAACTGATGGGCCAGTGTGTCAGAGTGCACAACTTTAGGGTGTGCAATACAATAATAGCATGATATTGCTGTTTGTTATGTTATGGCCTATTGTTCCATAAACACCTTACACCCTGTGCCAGTGATTGTTGTATTTACCTGCATTGAACCTAGTCAGAGGATAGTTTTCTGTGTCTAATGTTCTAAAAGGTTAGACACATAAATTGAGATAGAGGAGCTCAAATCTAAGCAAGACAGCAAAGAGCTTGCATGTCCTCGGGTAAAAGTCTCGCTCTCCTTTGCTTCAGTGCTCTGTTTGCATAGTGTTGCCTAGTATTTTTCTATGCCCCAGGAGGACTGTGAAAGTTCATGTGAGGCAGTTGGAAACTATTGCCTTGGGAACCAGATGAAGAAGCGTTTCTGGAGTGCACTTGTGACCTAGATAAGATGAGTCTCATCCCACAGAGACATGGGGATGCATTAAGAGCGCAAGGAGTGCCTGGTAGAGTCAGGGTAGCATTCTCCCTGCCCAACAGTCCGTTCCCTGTCACATCAGTGGGATAGGTTTTGGGGATGCAAATGTAATCACCAGTCCTCCCTGGGACCCCTTTTCCTCCTATGGTTTTCTGTAGCCATTGCTATTGTAAGAGGTATGTTGGAGAGTTCATCTTTGACCAGTCCTGCCCAGACCCTTTTGTAGACCTGTTGTCTATGGGTTTGTCTAAACCTTTTATGATCCTGCTGATACCATCTGCCCCAGCCTTCTGTGGCAGCAAATTGCACAAATTACTGCTTGCTGGGTACACAAGAAATTCTGTATAAAAACCAGGAAGCACTTTGTTACTGTGTGGGTGACATGCAGGAACACTGGCACAGATTGCCAAGAGGCTGTGGAGTCTCCCTCCTTGGAGATCTTCAAAAGCCTCCTGGTCATGGTCCTGGGTAACCTGCTCTGGGTGCCTCTGCTTGGGCAGGAGCAGTGGACAAGATGACCTCCAGAGGTCCCTTCTAGCCTCAACCAGTCTGTGATTCCATGGTTATTTCCTATTGATTAAACTGCATGTCTCATAATTGCTCAACTGCAGGATTTAGATTTATTAGTATTTATCAGGAAGTGGATGCACAAGTATTTCCTATAGCAGCAAAGCTGCACATTCACTGTTGGTCTCAGCACACTCCCCTGTGATGCCCAGTTTGTTGGCTCTTTTAGCTACCCTGGAGCACCAAGCCAGACACTCCAGGACTGCCCACGGTGTCACTAAGACCTCATATGTCTGCCACTCCCAGATTCAGTATCGTGCAGGCACAGTTAAGATCTACTGCCTTACATTTATCTTTGTTACCAGTCTGCCCACACATTCCTTGGTCTAATGTCATTCTGGAGGGCCTCACCATCAACATAACCAGTGACTGATAGAAGGAGCTCAACTGCTATCTGCAAACTGAAGTATTTCACTGTTGAGCCCATTATGTAGGTTGCTGATGAAGGTGTTGAATAAAAATGATTCCAGCACCTTCCTCCAAGGGCTCCAGGACTGATTCTTCTCCATCCCAAGCTGTGACATTAAGCTCTGCTCTTTGCTTCTCATCCATTAACTGACTTTAAATCCTCAGAAGGACATTTCCTCCCATTCCTGGCAACACACCATCTATAACAACCTTTGTTGTGGAACCCTGTCAAAGGCTTGATGAAAACCCAAGCACACAGAGTCTACTGTGTTCATTTTCTCCACAAGTTTGCTGACACCCTTGAGGTACAACTCTTGGGCTTACAGGTCTAAGCTGTCTAAATTGTCTTGGATGTTTTCCTGGAAGGTTTTTTTTTTTTTTTTTCCTCTGACTTGTAACATTTTGTTCATTCCTGAAAATGCATCTCGTCTCCAAACCAAACCCTTTTTCTCAGAATCCCTAATCAGGTAATTCTGTGCATCAGGTGATCTAATCCTTACTCGCTTCCTCTGGAGATTCAGAGTGTGGATTCATCAGTGCCAAAACAATTTGTAAGTCCACTAGATTCCAGGCTGAAGGAATGAAAGGAAACATGAGAGAAAAATTGCCAAGCAATGATGTTTCAATTCTGCAGACTTCACAAGTGCCTGTTCTCCTCACCTCTGTTAATTCAGTTGAGGAAAAAAACAACAAACAAACTTGAAAATGAAGCTTGCACCATGTGCTTGCATTACACCGTCACAAAGTTCTGCTGACTCCAGAATCCTGTGGTACCAGAGGTTCATTACCACAGTCCAGGAGGAATTTCCATGTGTTATTACATTGTTTTATGCTTGTCACAGCTTAAACATGTATTTGTTCTTATTTGAAACAGCTGTTTTTATTCTGCTTTGCAAAGTGCTGGTGGCTTTCTGATTCATCCGTGCCATTACAGGGGGTTCTGCTGCTTGTGGTGTCATCACCAAATGAGATCAGCATGTTCTTAACATGTAAATTGTAATTACTTGCTAGCTTCACAAAGCCCACAGGGCAGTGTTGCCTTTGCCATGCTTACTTACTGTCTATCTTGTTTTTGGCAATGGAAAGCTACATGTAAAATTAAAAAAAAAAAAAAAAGAAAGAAAGAAAGAAAAAAAAAGAGTGTATATTTTTACAGTATCAAACTCTTCACAGGTCTGGAGACAGGCCTTCCTACCCTTATTTCAAAAGCAAATATATTTATTTGAAAATGTGGTATTTTCTGTTATGTCAAGAGGTTAAATATCTACTGATTGATAGATATTATGACATCCTGCTGGATGTAGGTTGTGCCTTGTCCCATTTTCTAGTATTCAGTGGCATGTTGGTTTCAAGCAAGAGGCTTCCTGCTGCTGGGGGCACCAGCAGCATTAGACACAAGAGGGGATGTCAGCGTCCTGAAGAAGTAGTGGTGATGGACTAAAACCACTCAGAAACTGCCTATTGCACTGATCTCTGCTCCCTTCAGAGAGATGAGAGTGAGGAAGCACTAACAATTGTATAGATAGTTGTGCATCTCCAAAGTGAGCTTGAAATCTTTTATTTCCGTGTTTTGCAGGTCTGACCAGGTCTTAGCTTTTTTCTTTCTGGTTTACTTAGGAACAGTTTATAACATTTATAAGCATATTGTTAGCAGTGTTTAGTCTCTGTCTGCTCTCAGTGCTGAAGCTACCTATACACCCCAGCTCTTGTGGGTTTAAAGGAAACGTCTCTCTGCAGCAGCAAGTACTGTGGTCTAAGAGCTAATGTTTCAAACTGGTCTCCTTTAGCGTGCATTGAATTCTGTGTGTGCAAATTTCTCAGTCCTGAAGGAGTTGCTCATGATCCCTCGCATCCCAGAAGGCAGAAGGCCAATGTGTGTGACTCCTGCTGTTACTGGACTCGCACACAGGTGGCTGTTGACTCTGAGAGCTCTGCCCGCCCCTTGTGGAAGTGTGACTGCACCAGGAGCACCCAGTTCACACATTAACAGGAAGCAGAGTGCAGAAATATGATACCAAGAAGGTTAAAGTTATTTCAGACAGGTTAAGAAAGACACATGTGAAATACAAATTGGAGAGCAAATTCGGGCTGCTTTAAAAGATATTGGAATGCAATAATTTTGTGAAAGGCCTGATACAAAACAGATGGATGAGGCAGTCGCAGTAGATGAGGAATGAATGAAACCACTGCCAGCGGCACCAGGGCTTTTGCAAAGAGCTACGGTTAGTATTTTTTGTTTGTTTGTTTTGTTTTTGTTTTCAACTGTCTTCACTGAACTATAAGCAGAGTAATAGCCCTGAAGATGTACAAATATAAAAGTTGCAAGGAAATTTTCAGCAAGCCACTCAGTAACCATACCACGTTGCAAATAGGCTGTCCATTTATGTTCAGGTTGGTAGCTTCATTCAACCATAAGGATTACTGAGTGCCCCAGAGGAGATTCCCCCACACCCTTCCACCTCACTGGCAGGTGAATGACACAGGCAAAGAATGGCTGTTGGGATGTTGAGGTTGCTTCTGGGGGCTGCCAGCATCTGATGCCACTTAGAGTAGTCATTTGGGGGCTCTCAGTCACTGTCATGTCTGCACATGGAGAAGGCAGATGTGCCTTTGCCTCTGAAGTTCACTTCTGAACTTCAGCACTCTTTTTAGCTTTTTTACTCCAGCTTAGAAACAGGCCCCCTATCACAAAGTCTCCATCTTTGGTGACATAGGAATAAGCTATGTGGAGACACTGATACTGCACTAAGGCTATAGACACAGACCTCTCAGTGTTAAAAGCTGCCTGTAGCCTATTCTTTCCCTTCAGAAATTTAAGCAATAAAGAGTAGTTCAAGCTTGGATCTGTAGATGATAGGTGAGATTTGGAAAATGAGAACTGTCCTTCATCAGTCTGAAAAATCACATCTGAGCCAGGACTAGAAATATTCAAATAATAGGAAAAGATGTCCCCAAAGTCTTTTGGCAGATAAGAATGACAATTTGGCTCAACTGTTACTTGTACAGTTACAATAAGCACAGTCCTGTGTGATGCTGTATTCATAAACGTCTGCAGAATTGAGAAATTTTGTAAGGCCAAGCACAAGCAACAGCCGCTTGAAAATTCATACCCAAATGTTCCCTGCTTCCAGTTCCAGACTCATGATTAGTTAATAACCTGTTCTAAAGTTTGCTGTTCAGGCAGGGGAATGAAGCCAGGTCCTGTGACTACAGTAATCAATCACAACTTGGGAAACGAATGGCTTGACAAAGACAGATCTTGCAACGCCAGCGTGGAGCCGAGTCTCCCTGGAGTCCTGATGCCCTGAGTCTGAGATGAAGAGCATGATAGTCCCCCTCCCCCAAACACCAGCACCATGCAGGGAAATGGTTGATGCACAACTACTGTTAAATGAGAGATGGGCGCATGCAATGCTTCCCAACTAATGACCATGCTGAAGGAAAACACATCCTGAGCTGCAAGAGGCTCAACTTACAACTCCCCGGGAAAGTCTCAGACAGCAGAAGGTTTACAGTATGGCAGAAGCAGACCTCAGAAGGGAAGAAGCACTGCCCTGCTTTTATTGAGAAGATTTGCAGGTGCAAATTTGGCAGTATTATCAGAGCATGCATCTGTTTTGACCTGAATTTCTATATATGCTTGTAGATAAATAAAATATGTAATATGTAATTTCTTGCAGATTTGGCCCATCCTTTAAACAGAGAGGGGAAGAAGAAAGGAGCTTTCCTTTTCTTCTTCTCTGCAGTGCCAGAGCTGCCACAGGGGTGTGAACTGCTCACACCGACAGTGCTGGGAGTGTGGTTAAAAAGGAGCAGGCAGCATGAACGTAGGTGTGGGAATGGGACTGGTCTCTGCACTGATCTGCAAAGTTATCTCACCTTTGGGCTCACCACTAAAGGAACAGTTTGTACCACAAACAGGGGGACACTGCAGGACCTCAAGATTTACTTCCTGGAAGAGATGCAAAAAACATGTGAAGACCATAGCTCTCTTTGCTCTAGCAGCAGTTATTCTTGGTGGCCACTACTGCTGTGTCAGAGGCAGGAGAGCGACCTTCAGGCTGCTGTCTCCTTTAGAAACAGTATCTTAAACCTCCTCTCTTCTAGCACTCGTATCACAGCATTTCCTGTGCCAGCACTAAAAGCTGTTCTGGAAATTATGGATTAAATATTTTTCATTAAAACTGTATTTTATTTTATTTCTTTCTGGTAGAAAAAAATGCTGGCTCTGATGATATTTTCACCCAGTACTTTGCTTTGGCATCTTCAAGTGAAAATGAATATGTGCTCTACTTGTTTTGAAATGTCTTCTCATTTGAACAGCAATGCTAATTGAGGTAAAGAAAGTGAAACATACAGAATGTCTGAAAAATATATGGAAAATGTGTTCAGTGATTGAAACTGAAAATGTTTCAGTTTACCTGGATTACTTCTGGAGTTCCAGTTTGTGGAAATGTGAAATTTTAATTTTTGGCTTGGAAAACTCTTCAGCAGCTCAAAGGGTGCTGAAAACTCCATCCACCTAGGAGCAGAGATGGTGCCAAAATCATATGGTGTGCCATGTCTAACACCTCATACTCCAGCAAATAGGATGGAGAAGCAGTGCAGAGTGCACTGCAAGCATTCCCCTGCTTTCTGCTATGTGCTCTTCAGCGCCGATGCAAGCCTGAAGCCAGGGAACAGGTGCTGTGTTGTGCTTTCTTCCTTCCACTGCACCTCAGAGCAGGGTACAAATCCTCCTTGCATTTTGATACATCTAAAGCCACATTTGGTAGGAAGTACACCCATGGCTACCTTTTACAGGAGGCAGGAGAAATTGATTATGATTCTGCCTTTTTTATTTCTGGGTTGCCATGGGTGGCAAGATTTGTGTTACATGAAAACAATACAAAACCGAGCTGTTCCCGTGCTTGGCAGATTGACTCCATGTTGGAAGTGGATTTTGACTGCACTTCATCTGACACTAGCAAAACAAGTGGCTGTTAAACAAATCTATCTGTGTGTTTCCCTGCCTAAAACCTGTCTCACAACTTATTTTGTCACTGGGGTCAGCCTCAGATCTGTGCTCCACTGTGGTGTGAACAAGCAGGTGAAAGGTAGGCAAGAGCTTTGCATTTATCCCCTAGGGTCATACTAGGCTCCCTGTGGTCTATGCAAAGCAAGAATCATGTCACACATCCCCAGACCCCGTGGTGGAATACTATTATTTGCCCAAGTACTCACTTCATTTCAATCTTTTCTTGCATTGACTTCAACTAAAAACAAATATAGGGAGTCTCTAGCTCCCACTTTTTAACAGCAGTGTAGCACTGCAGAAGCATTCTACTCATAGGAATAATGAAGCATCAGCAAAATGCATAGGTTGCTTTAGCTGATCATTTTCAAAAAGTCTCATCTTTGAATTTTTAATTTATTTATTTATTTTTAACCCATTATACTGAATAGCAAATAGCTTTTGAGTACATGGTGTAGAGGCGTAGAAACATGTTTTCCTTTTGAATCACAGACATCTAAGCAGAGTACACATGTGGACTGAGCTCCCCTATTAAGAAAATTGCTCCATTGCACTATGGAGGTGATCACAATTGTACAGTTTTGCAGCCACTATAATCTGAATGGATTGAATGGATTTTTTTTCCCACCTTGCAATAACAGTAGCACTATAGGATAGTCAATGTATAAAAACAAGATTAAAGAAATCACATTGTAGGCCACTATAGTATACTTCGCTTACCTGTATAAAGATTGAAAATTAGAGTAGTGTTGTAAGTAACTTAGGGTAGCATTGCAAATCTTTGTAAGCCTGCAAATAGCCTGAAAGACTACTGAGGTTTTAGATCTCTGTGCATTTCTTATCCATAGTGTCACATCCAGTCATCTCATTTAATAGTGGTCCTGTGTTTTCTATACCTTTGAGATGGTGACCAAAGACATTTTCTGCTATGTGAGAAACTAAGTTGTGTTTTTGCAGTAGAGAACTAATTTTTCTGTATTCCAAGGCAGTTGTGTAGTCATAATAAGGAGAAATGCTAAGTAGATAAGTGGACAGTAGAAGGCCTCACTGTTCCAAAATAAGGTGGAAGCTTGAGAAAAACAGGATGAGCAGTGTGAGAACAGTAAAACAAAGATCGCAGGTTCTCAAAACATAAGAAAGGGGAAAAAAAGGGAAAAGGGAGAAATTCAAGGGTTGAAAAAAAAAAAAAGAAAAATTGTACATATATGGTATAGAGGAGTGTCGAGTAGCTTGTGAACCTGTAGAACTCAGCCAATGCAGTACTCAACTGGGGAGGTGATCAGGTGTCGGGTAATAGGGAATAAAAGGTTATGATTTGTTTACTAAAATGCGCTCCTAATTGGCAGGATGCCTGCCATTGTAATCACAAATAAAATAGCTTCACAGAAGATCCTGTCTGAAGAAAATTATTTGAGATTTTTCTCACGTTATGCTTTAGTTGACAGTACTTTTTTATTGGAATCTAGAGCCAACTGTGGAGAAAACACATCTTGAAGCTGGATCAATAAACAGGAGGAGACTCTTCCCGTAACAGGAACTGAGACCTCCTGAGCAAATTGTACCTTAGCATGTAGCACAAAAGGTAGTGGCTGAATAGGTCTTTGTCTCAATTATTAGCATTTTCTTGTTACAGCTGGACATAAAATAGTAGCAGCAGAGATATTCTAACATACCTTAAACTCCTTTCCCTGTTCACTTCTGCATGTAGCGTTCTGCTCGCTATGAAGGAAATGTGACTGCAGTCTGCCACTGGCACAAATTGGCACGGCTCCCTTGACTCTCACAAAGGTACAGTGAGGATGCAGTCCTTGGGACCAAACTGAATGTGATTGAACTGCAACCTTTGAAAATGATCCCACATTATCTGAAACACAGGTACAGTGCTGTACTTGATAATCGAAATCTGCCTGACAGTTCCTATTAATAGCATAGATGTAAATCTTCTGCTAACTAGCACATGTTCACACAATATGTTTGCCAAACAGTAAGAATTAGTTTGGTTCAGCTTCTGAAGTTTTTTTTTTTTTTTTAATGATATAATGTTTGCTTGGACAAAGCTGGACATTTTTCTGAGGAGATGGTGTTTCTCCAAAAGGGGCAAGGCTGCTCTGGCTACTCTTGGGACTTAAAGAGAGATGTGGAGATCAGGTCACTCCCTTTCACTTCAGAAAGAGCAGGTGTTGACTTTTCTGAAGCCATTTCTCTTTCTTTTCAACCAACGTTTGTTTTGTGTAGCAAGTGTTGAAGAAGCAGCTTGTAATTCTGCACAAGATGGAACCTGATCTGAGACTACTTGAAGAGCTCTGCTCCAGAATTTGCTCAAAAAAACAAATAAATAAATTGAAAACTACATGAAGGCCTCTGGGTGTGGTCCCTCATTTTTTAATGCATTGGAAATGATCACCAGTGAATCTTTTGACTACTGGAAGGAAGCATTTCAAACCCTCCTCATTACTATTCAGAGACAGTTTGAAAAGATAAGTACATTGTGGCTTCTTGTCCAGTAGGGCACATGCCTTTATTTCTCTTGTAAATTTGCCCAGGGAGCATTTCACAGCACACCTGCCTGATTTACATTGCTCCTGACAGTGATGTCAGACTGAGCAAATGCTGAGGTCATCTGTGAGAAACGCTGCCAGCATGTTACAGCAGTCCCTGATTTGTAGCTGGCTGCCTTCCCTGTGGTAAGCAAAGCTCAGCCCAGCAGCACACCTGCCCTTCAGCCCCATGATTTGCTTGCACACACCATTTCCTCCTGCCTGCAGGGACGGCAGGTGACTGAGGCAAGGTGAGAGAGGAGGGGAAAGGCTTCGGCACCATGCAGTGCATGGTGGTGGTGCACATCTGCTGGCATGGGGATGCAACCTCCCATTGCTGCCCTGGCCGTGTTTTGCTGTGTTTCCCAGTCAGTGGCACTGAAGAAGGAATAGTACAAGCCTCTGTCAGCGCGGACCATGGGTCTTGGGGTGTCCTGTGGCATGAGGCTCACCTTGTGGTACTCAGTCAAGTGCGGGGCCCCCTCACTAGAGAGAATGCTGTGATGGCTGCTTACAGCAAGCACGTCTTTTCTGCAGGGCTGGACTACTTGGGAAGGGTGTATGGTTTTTGTTGTTGTTGTTGTTGTTGTTTTTTTTTTTTTCTCATTCACTATCCCTGAAAGGAGAGGAATTATCATTGTGACTGCAAAGCTCAACTCTCTGCTGATGAAGGGAGAAAGAAGGATCAGCTGTCACTGTGTGAAGCGGATGGTAAACACTGCTGGCAGTCACTAAGTGCATTGAAAATGCTCAGCATCTCCGACAGTGTTGCTTTGCATGTCTCAGGTTACATGCCCCAAAACCCAGGCATGGAAATTTCAATGGCTGCCCCCAGTGAACTCAGATACACTGCTGCTGATGTTTTTTCAGAGTTACTTTTTCATACTGCAGAGCTCTATTTATTCTTTGCTGTCTAGCCTCTACAGCATTCCCCTGCCACTTCCATAGTACCAGGGCTGAATTAATCTTTATTGCACCTGATGCAAAGCTGGTCCCTGAGCATCTCTGTGCCAGTCCCTTCTTCTGCTGTGCAGTCCTGGATCTCAGCAGGGTGATGCTATTTGCTGTAGAAGAAAGTTGAAGGCTTTGACCTCCCTGTAGAGTCTAACACTGGCTGCTCCAAGTTTGAGACCTACCTAGGCTGCTTTGAAGACAGAATTTGTGTGGCATTTACAAGTGATTTAAAATGCCTTCAGAGAAAATAATTGCTGAAAATGCTATAAGAAATGAGAGAGGGTGTAATTCTAGGTTTGTGCATAGTGTTATCAGAGTTGTGAGAGCAACACAGTTATGGGGAGCAAAGATCTCTCTGGCCCGATGAAGTTGGGCATCTATAAGAGCAAGGAGGATCAGGACACACAGCCTGAATGACCCTTTTCTCTGCAGTACAGAAAGGGTTTCCTGCCAGCACTAAGGAGCACAGTGTTGTGACCTCTTGGCTGGAAATACACAAACTATGCTGTCTGCATGTGTCTGCACAGGCTGTGGCTTGCTTTTCTGGAGCTGACCCACTCATATCTTCTGCCAGAAGCCACTCTCTGCCTTCAGCCTGCCTTGGGCTAACAGGCACAGGTGTGGTAATGCTCTGCTTTATATGGGGATCTTGTTTTGCTGGCTCTGACAAGATAACAACACTGCAGTGTTGAATATCCCCTCTAAATTTAGTACAAGGACCTGGAGTACAGGTGCATTACAGGTCTTTGAACTGAGGCAAGTCATGTAATAGAGGATTCGAGCCAAACCAAAGCTGCTGTTGAGACTGAATTCAGTGTAATAAATATCTCCATGTGCTGGAGAAGTCAAAGCCACTGTCTTCCATTCTTCATCTTAGAGATAAATGTAGAATTTCACAGACATATGCTGTCCATGCATATCTGATGTGCTGTTTTGAATTCACTGCTTTGAATACATGCATGTAGAAGTGTGTCTATGACACAGCAGAGAGATATGCTATATATATATATTTTTTTTTTTTTTCATGTTCATGAGATACACTCTGCAGCTCCTTGTTGCACACAGCACAGTGGATCACCTGTGATCTCTAGCCAAAGTCAGGCTCTCTGCTACCTGCTGCACAAACACATAGTCATAATAGTGTCTGTTCTGATATAGTTACAACGTAGGTGAACAAGACCAGCAAAGGACTTAGAAGGAGAGTGTAATTTTGCACCGAGGAATTAAGCTAATTGCCCGAGGTCACATCAGAAGCTGTCTGGAAGGTGCACATCCCAGCACAGAGCTGCAGCCCTGTGGAGAGCGCCCTGGAGGGCAGTGAGCCTGCTTTACATACCCGCAGTCACTCCTGCACTCTGTATGCGTGGAAATTGCCTGTCACACACAGCATTTTAGATGTCCTGTGTGTAGTACAGGGCTGGTTTTTTTTGTTGTTTGTTTGTTTGTTTGTTTTTACAATTGCATTCTTTCATGTGTGTCTCTTGGCTTTGCTTTTAAGACCCAGAGACTGTTAGCAATGTAAAGTAGGTCTCCTTACATTTCTGGTGTTTGCTGCCACCAGCCTACAGCCAATGCCTTGCAGGTTGGTGTTTGGTGGCTTGGGAATGAATGAGAGAGTCAGAGGGGGAAAAAAAAAAAAAAAAGAGCTTGTTGTTTTCTATCAAGAAGCATTAAAATATATGCTGGCAATCATACATCATAAAACAGAAACAGGTATAAAAGCTGGGTGCTTCTTCAGGACTGTGTGTACCAAGAAGGGTTTTCCCCACTGCCTCACCTACAGTTGGCTGGCCACTAAGGCCCCCTGCCCAAGGAAATCCAGGGGGCTGGCATAGCCTGGGATAGCATGACCTCTCCCCAAGCCATCCCCCTTCACTCATGATGGCATTTCTCATTCCCATTTTCCCTCCCAGGAAGGAAATGGTTGTGCTAGGATAGAAGACTGCATCATTTCTGCTTCATGTCTTTTGGCTTACATAACACATCTTATTGCTTTTCTCCTCTTACCTTCATCTGATGACGGAGACCTGATCTGTACATTTAACATTTTCTTTTATGAACTCCATAGGATTCATTCTGACACAAGCTTCACAGAAAGATTTAACATGAAGTAATTGAGGGTGGGTTTGGGTTGCTGCTGCATGCATGGTGCTCATCTTATGGGGGGCTTCTGGGACCCTGTCACAGCACATTGGCTATACATAGTAACATACTTTTTGTTGAAACACTTTTCTCCAGTGTGGAAAACTATTCCTGGAGCATCTCAAAATCACCTTGACTGCAAGCTCTCCCACCCGTGAGGTTAAATCTCTCCCCTCACTACCAAGCCTGCAGACCCTCTGCCACAAACAAGTCTGTGTAGCAACAGTACTGCAAAGCTTGGACCAGTGATGGCACACTTTGGTAACCTTAACCGAAATGGCATAAACTCAAAATCAACACTATGAAGTAGACCCTAATGACCTTAATATTCTGGGGAGTGTGTTGAGTTGCTACCACAATAGCTCTCTCTTTTCTCCTGTTGATGGCTTCTCTTCAAAATTAACTGCTTTATTCTGGGTATTCAATAGGTGAGGCTGATAGCAATCTTTCTTGCTCATGTTATGCTACCAGTCAATGTAATTGTCTACAAAAGCAACAAAATCAATAACTTTTCTTCCCTCCCTCATGTGATGCTGAGACAAAGAGGATGAATTACCTGACTCCATCGGATGTGAATATTGCTTCCCTCTTTTAAGACAGGATCATGGTGGCTGTGTGACCAATACAAATATTTCAGGTGATGTGTCAAAAATTGTACCACTTCAAAGCCCTTATTGCAGTTCATCTTGACTCTGTAGAGGATTATATGATGTGTGAGCAATCTCTTCTGGGTCCAAGATGAAGCTACATTATACGAAAGTGTCTATGTCTCAGGCCCTGTTTCAGTGTTGACATGTATTGATTTTCTTCACCCTTATAGGTTCACTATTACTGCTTCAACATACCTGTTGTGTTTTTTTTTTGTTCGTTTGTTTTTTTTTTCAATGATGTACTTCAGGGAGTGTTTTAGCTAGTGATATTGGCAATATGCTTTTAAAATGGTATTCCAGAAAGAGCAGGAGTTTCCAGACATCTAACAGGGCATATCTCTGACACAGAGACACTGCCAGGTTAAGGGAAGAAAGTCAAGTTCATGACATTAGGCAGTAGTATGATTACAGGAGGATGTCCCCTGCAAGGGAGGTAACTGCAACCAGGGAAGCAGCTTCTGCATAAGAGGAGTTTGGCACAAGGTACACAGCTGATTGACCAAGAAGCTGACAGCCAGGACAGTGAAAGTGAAACAATGAATTAAGTGTAGTAGGCAGAGACCCGAAAGCTTAGCAGAGGAGTGCTGGCAGAGAAGAGTGAGCTGGGCAAATCTCTACAGCCAGCAGCAAGGTCGCCTCCAGTGCAGTCACATTTTTCCACGCTGTCCCATCAGCATGGACTCTCCTCCCAGCCAGGAAGGTTTGCCTACACAGGCTGTTTGTTCTGCCTTTAGTGCTTTCACAGAGAAAGTGCCATGTGGTGTCCAGCTGCACTGTGACTAAGGCTCAATTAGAAACGACACCATTAATGAGAAATGATAGAACCTACAGTCAATGTGCATGAGAGGCATGCACTTAGCAGAGTGTATATTTAGTGTCTGAGCTGGCAGGTTTCATGAGTGTGTTCAGCCTTGTAGAAGTACCTGTGTGTGGTGCATACCCACAGGTACAGGCAAACCAGCCAGTATTACAAACGTCTGCATTTCAAAAATTCTTAAAATCCATAATCAGGGTGATCTTACTGAAAACCAATCCTTAATTTCAGTCCAGATTTATTAAATAAGGTGCTAATCTGGGAGAAATTTTGTAATGGTGAGTAGATTTCCTGTTCTACTGATAAAAATGGGTGAATTATATATTAAACATTCCCATTTATGGAATAAATATTAAAATATCAATCTTTTTGGCTCCACACAGCTCATGAAAGAAAGTTATTGCTGTCTGCTCCCAGATTGACTTGGACAAAGGTGTCAAATTAGAAGAAATATGTGCTAGAAAGATAACAGATATATAAGAATAGACAGAATTTTTATATTGTCTGCGTGATATGTGCTTAACAAACTATATATTCTGTATTTGTTATGATATATTCAAGACACATGTTTAGACATGTTAAAGCACCTGTGTAAGTGGAGTCATAGTCATACACATCCATGTACACACACATGGCAAGGTAGAAGGATATAATGTCAGAATGAACACAATGGCAGATTATTGGAGAAATATCCAGTGCACAATATGGAACAAAATAAAAATGTAAATGAGACATTTTAGGAAAATTATTAATGACTTCTATTTCTGCCTGTGGAAGATGAATGCTGCCCTTGCTCTGGGTCTGTTTTTCCCAGAAGTTAGCAAATGGCTAATTACAAAGTGTGATGAACAATCATTTTCTTAATACAAGACATTCTGAAAGCAGTTTTAGTCTAACTCTCCTGTCTTCTACCTCTACAGTTTACCCTCTTCAATATTGCTCTTTCATGGTTTTTGGAAACAGTCTTTAAGAACTAGAAACTTTCAGCAAAAGACATCCATTCAGAGAACAGGTATTGTTAAATAGTAAGACAGTGTAACATTTCTGTTTGAAGAAACACACAACTGAATCAATCAATGTCAAGTGAAAAACTTGACAAAAATAGCCTAGTAAAGAAAAAGCTTTAAAATAAACTTCCAGGGATAAAGTCCATCCTTCTTCAGTTAGGCAGCAGGTTCTGGTGACTGAAACAGGAACAGGAGAAGGCCCTGTAAATCAATTTGTGATAGCTGAATGAGGGGAATATGTAGAACAAAAATTGTAGGTGAAAAATTTTTGGTCAGAAATAAACATTCAAGCTTGGACAAGCTTTCCTATAAAATGTTTATTTAAAAAAAAAAAAAAGGTAAAAACACTTTGTAAGCAGAGTAATAAACCTTTTTAAAAGGTTTTTAATAGGCTGTAGAATATAAAGTGAGGTTAATGAATCAGGATAGTTGGGCCTTGTGAAGGATGCTACCTGGGTCAGATGTCACCTGGGCATCAGGGCTGTGACACTCTGACACATGAATTCTCCAGGGAAAACAAGTTGCCCATTTAAGAAGAAGGAGCAAACTGAAAGTCTTAAATTCTAATCCCAATTAAAATACAGTATGCTATAATCATGTTAGCTGTTATTGCTAGCTACGGTTATTGGAGGCAGTGCACTTGGTGAATCAAATGGGATGTGGAAAATGATGAGCATGATAGAGGAAAATTCCCACAGTATAAACACAGCAACACAATAGGGAAAAAGCACGTACAAAACAGATTGTGATCTCTGAAGGTTAATAAGCAAAACTGTGGAAATGACTGAAGATATGGAGCAAGACACTTTTAAGATACAAATGAATTAATTATTGAAGACATGCTAAAAGAAGACAGGATAATATCAAAAGCTTTCAATTATTTACACTTTATTGCACTGAATCTATAAGCAATGTGTCATGCTTTGTCTCATGTTGGGGCCATGTGGAGAGAGCAACCACTGGAATAACACCACCAGCAATTTGTCTCCCATCAAATTTATGGTCATATAGATCCACTTCCTCATTTACAAGTGAGATTTCACACAGGGAGGACTCACTGAAAAGTCACCTGCTGTGAAAATAGCTTCATGATCACTCATCTGAGTGTGCATAGGGACACCATGCAGCTGAAAGGGTGTTATTCAGAAATACCCTTTATTATGAAAAGAAAACAAGGTTTATAAAATCTTTGTCCATATGAAACATTGTACTATTTATCTGGCGTTTTATTTTTAAGTATTCTCATATCTTTTTGAACATACCTCATTCTAATAAATTGGGCTATGATTTCTTGGACTGTGACAAAATGTCTGCTTTTTTTTTTTTTTTTTCACTTATAGCTCTCACAAGCTTTTTCTCTCTCTCTCCTCCACCCTACACAACAGCAGTGTACCAGCAATGTTCGATATTGCCCAGAGAAAGTTGTACCTCATTTGCCTTAAGTAGATTATAGCCACTTTAATCATATGTGTTTTACTGATATACTTATGCACGTGTTTAGACTAGACCGGGAAGAATATTTTATTCATTACAGAGACAACAGAATCCAGATGTGATGTTTCAGTTCTTGCCTGGTGTCATGATGTGTCTCTTGGCCATTTGCTTCTAGCAAGGTGGACAATTGTCAGGGAGGACAGCTGTCTGAAAACCAGCATCTGCAGGTATTCCTACTTCACTCCTTTGCTCCTTACTTCAGGTCCCAGACCCTTCAACTACAAAAGTATTGCAGGAATCATGTGGCTTGCTGTCCTCACAGAGGCAATGTGCCCTAAATGCGCCTCTTGCTCCTTAGTACACCTTTCTCCAGGACCCCCAGGTGGGAGTGTGTGCTCTTTGTTTGATAAAACAAAGGTTCAAACCTCTAGTTAGATGTCTTGCAACACAAGAGTACTAGTAAAAGAAAACAGAAATCATATTTCTAGCTTAAATTTAATATGTATATAAGTCTCTTATTTAACTGTTTCCAGTCTACATTCTATCAGCTTAAATTGCAACTTCAGAGCACACAGCAGCATTTCACTTTCTGAATGATGCCATCAATTCTGGACAGTTTGACTCTTCCTCTGGCCAACTGTACATGCTTGCAGAATAAGCATTTGAGATATGGCTGCAAAACTCTTTAATTGACCTACCTAGGAGATAGAAATCTTGTGTGTTTACAGGGATTTCCCTCCATCTTTGCTTCACTTCTAATCATCTATGACTAGATAAAGACATTGTAAATGCTATTAATTAATGCTTGGCTATGCGTAGGGGAGATTGGATGCTATTGCTGTGTGAGACGTTATACACTATTGATCTTTCACAAGTCCATCAGCGAGTTGCTCCCTGTCCTGAGAGCACGATACCTGTCATAGGAGTTAAAAGATCATGATTATCCTTATATATTGGTAAAACCACTATTTCTGAGAGGTATCCAGCTTGGTATAGAGTCTGTGCCTGATACATAAATAAAGCTGATGACAGAATGAGTAACAACTTCCTTTGCATTAGCACATTGCATCTTCTCACATGAAAATCCTGTGAATTAAGGACGAAGGTTTCACAAAGATACTGAGTGCCTATGTAAAACTCTCTTTTAGTGAAAGTAGCAAGCCTTAATTTATTTATTTTCTCACCACAACAGAATAACAGAATTTGAAACACACTTTTGTATTTCCCTTGAGTCATACAAACACCAGCCTAAAACTACTTTTGAGAGCCTCACGACAAGAAGGACATTGAGGTGCTCGAGTGAATCCAGAGAAGGGCAGCAAAGCTGGTGAGGGGTCTGGAGAACAAGTCTTATGAGGAGCAGCTGAGGGAGCTGGGATTGTTCAGCCTGGAAAAGAGGAGGCTCAGGGGCAACCTTATCACTCTCTATAGGTGCCTTAAAGGAGGCTGTAGCAAGGTGGGGGTTGTTCTATTCTCCCACGTGTCTGGTGACAGGATGAGGGGGAATGGGCTAAAGTTGTGCCAGGGGAGGTTTAGGTTGGATATTAGGAAGAACTTATTTACTGAAAGGATTGTTAGGAATTGGAATAGACTGCCCAGGGAAGTGGTTGAGTCACCATCCCTGGAGGTCTTTAAAAGACATTTAGATGTAGAGCTTAGTGATATGATTTAGTGGAGGACTTGTTAGTGTTAGGTCAGAGGTTGGACTCAGTGATCTTGGAGGTCTCTTCCAACCTAGATGATTCTGTGATTCTGTGATATTGCTCTGCAGTAAATGTGTACTTCATTCAAGCACGTGATTCATTCACAAGCAGCTCTTGGTGTGCCCAACAGCAATGCAAACCCTTGGTATTGTCAGATAATTTAATATTTCCCATAATGGGTGAATGTGGAAGCCCCTGAGAACTGGCCATGAATTGTGGGCATCCCTTCCTCATTGGTGACCCAATTTTCTTATGTTTTTCAATGTCCTTTTCTTATGAACAAATGGATTTCTTTAATAAGCACTGATTTTAAGGAATATGTTTCTCAAAGGTGTTGTAGTCCTGACCTATAGAAACATTGATAAGCCTTAACTCAACCTCAGTGGCCTAGGTATATTGGCATGTTAGAAAGGAAGTCACAACATAAATTTAGTCAAAATCAACAGGAAAAAAATCCTCTGAAAAGCTGTTCGCATGGTGCAAACTCATTTTCTGAATTGTGTGAAATCTTGCTGACATGTCTGGGTGAAAAGATGCGGTGAGACTGAATGTGAAATAATCATCCTGAATATTAAATTTAATTCAGAAAGTTGCAAATGTTTGAAGCTGCGAGTTTCAAGGGAAACACCTTGCTTTCTGCCCTGAAAACATTTCTGTGGACTGATAAATTCCACGTGTATGCATCTAGTGCATGTTTGTAAATGTACATACACACACACACTTGCTCAAATAATTACCCATCAGCCTTTCTTTTCAGACTGGTAATATCAGACTCAATACAGAGCAAAGGTGACATGGTTATATTTGACATGTGGTTGCAGATAGTTGACATCACATTCTGCTGGAATGAGGAATTAAGGAAGTGATTTCTTCTGTCTTTATAAATCGATTTTTGATGAGATTTTCCTCCAGTGGGGCTGTGCACACAGTCCACAACACCTAGCATGAGCGTACACCTCAAGAATGCTACTGAGTGTCCTATAACTTACTGTTCATGCTGAGGTCTTTTACAAATACAAATACTGTGATTACATGTCATTTGAATAACGTTTGCATATCAATCTGTGCTTCTGTTTCCTATCAGGCGACCACGAAGATCAATCAGCAGCACACTGGAATTGCACAATTTCCATAGAAAGCTTCATAAGCTCTTGCTAGTGTTAACAAAATACCGTGGTCTTTTCTTATCACATGTACCATATTATTTGGAGAGATGCTGAGATTTTGCAAAGTTGTAATCCTGTCCAATGCCGACGTATGAATGAGATAGCCTAGCTCTGCATTTGAGTAGAGTAACCTCCTGCAGCTACAGCAGCCCTGGCACCAAATGTTTCAAAGAGTTCTTTCCAAGCATTCTGTGTTCTTCACCAAAGCCCCTAGCCTAAATGATTGAAGTCATTCACCAGTTAGGGATTGTTCACCAGAAAAATATGTCTTTTCCATACAAAATCTTTCAAAACAGTTGTAGGTGGCATTTTAATTCAGCTCTTAAAATCATAGAATATCCCAAGCTGGAAGGGACCCACAAGGATCATCGAGTCCAAGTCCTGGGTCCCCAGAGGACCACCCAAAAAATCAGACCATGTGTCTGTGAGTGTTGTCCAAATGCTTCTTGAACTCCGACAGGCTCGGTGCAGTGACCACTGCCCTGGGGAGCCTGTCCCAGTGCCCGACCACCCTCTGGGTGCAGAACCTTTTCCCAACACCCAGCCTGACCCTCCCCTGTCCCAGCTCCATGCCGTTCCCTCGGGTCCGGTCGCTGTCCCCAGAGAGCAGAGCTCAGCACCTGCCCCTCCGCTCCCCTCATGAGCGAGCTGCAGGCCGCCATGAAGCCTCCCCTCAGCCTGCTCTGCTCTGGGGTGAACAAACCAAGGGACCTCAGCCGCTTCTCATTCCCTCTAGACCCTTCACAATCCCTGTAGCCCTACTTTGGACACTCTCTAACGGCTTTATGTCCTTCTTATACTGTGGCACCCAAAATGCACACAGTGCTCGCGGTGAGGCCACACAGTGCAGAGCAGACCAGGACAATCCCTTCCCCTGACCAGCTGGCAGTGCTGGGCCTGATGCACCCCAGGGTAGGGTTGGCCCTCCTGGGGTCCCATAAGCCATGGCACTGAGCTTCAGATCTTAAATCCATATCGTCTCCCCTCCTTACTTAAAAGTTAAATTCACATGTATTTTCTTGTTGTTTTGCTGTCCTCAGGGATGTAAACATACTGATCCTTCTACCCTCATCAGGACTTGATGTGCTCAAATCAATGACCTTGATGGAGAGGCTTCCTTCCTTGATGTCTGTGTAAGGCTCACCTTGTCTCTGATCTGCCAGGTTGTAGTTGTGGAGTTAGATTTAATATTGAAAACAAATCAGTGTTGCAGAGTAGGTGCAATTTTTGCTTCAGAGCAGTAATTTGTCTGCAATGCCTTGGGAGGATGTCCCTGCAGCAGAATTCAAGTCTCAATCTGCAAGTTAATGTGGCTGTGGGACAAGAGCAACAGGACAGTGTTTGTCTAGCAGGAATGAATCTTTCATGTGCACTAGGAAAAGGATTTCCCAAAGAGAAAAAGGAAAGAAGATACTGTGAAATGGTGGAGAACCATGTAGTATACTTTCTGTCTCTCTTTGACTTTGCAAAACTTGTTTGTTCCAAAACTTGTTTTCCCCAGTAAAGGGGAAGTCATAAACCAAGATCACACCAACCCACAGATGGAAATACCTCAAATGTATGCATAGAAAAAAAAATATCTGCATGTCTTTTTTATGTCTGTCTATTTATCTGTTAATCATCTAACAACAGTACTGTCACAGTAACATTTGAATTACATCTGAAATCAGCCCACCTAACACCCGCACATTGGCTGTTACAATCACTCTCACTTAGCCAACCAGCTTTCGCAGCTGACACTGACATGAACCTCTTAATGAAGTGGCAGTGATCTGCATGTGGGCCCCTCCACCCAGGCGTTTGTTCATTTGCTTTCATAATTTTTATGGCTTTTTTGTCATGAGAAAGTCCTCTGTGAAGTCATGTTAGCTAGGCTTACAACCAGAGAGGAAAAGTTAAAGTAATCCCCAATGGGCAATATTTCAGCTCCTGCTGTAAAAAGGAATTAATTCAATTACATTAAATATATGGCATTCAAGAATAGGGGTCAGAGTCGGTGACAGGAACTAAGTGACGGGAGCTAATCTCTTATTAACACAGCACTGGTGAGAGAGAAGAAGAGAGAGAAAAAAAAAAAAAGCACAGGAAGTGAAAAACATCACTTCAGACTAGTATTTGAGGCTGCCCTACCTTTAAGACTGCCACTGTATAGCCTTCTAAAGTCATTCATAACCACTTAAGAATGTCCCATCTTGCTTTCTACTTTTGGTGCTGCTTTTCAGTTACCGTCTAAACTGATGTGGTTGATTGCTGCCCTTGTTGTTTGCCAGTGTTTCCAGTCTAGCTCCTCCTTATCATATTTTTTTCTTCATAATTGTTAATAAACATAAATTAATCAAAGTAATCCTGTTGAATTCCGTCCTTTCCAGGAGAAGCAAATTCAAATCCAGTAACCTTTTTCTAGGATTTAACCTTAAAACCCACAGTGTCTCACAATGGAAGACGACAGTACCCCACCATGATTAAAATCTTGCAAAGATTCTTTTCTATCTATAAAGCATATGAACTTTTGCAACTCTATCTGCATTTAAGCACCTATCATTGTAAATTTTAGCCAATTCTACAGGAAATTACAGAAGAAGGAAAAAAACATTTTTTCCCCTGCTAGATCTCAACTGATATAATCAGATATTTCTTTTGCATTTTTGATCCTTCTAACCAGTTTTGACATCAAGTGTTAGAAAATTTTAGACTTCTGCTTAGAACTTACACCTTTCTCCAAAAAATTGTCCTGCCATCTTTTGTGAGCTAACACACGTGGATTCACAGCACCAGGCTTTTCCTACAAGATTTACTGCAGCATCACATTACAAAGTAAGAAGTAACACAAAAGTGACTGTGAGGACACCTCAAGTTTAACATTGTTTTTACCTTGAGTTACTCCTTACTTATCAGATATTTTCCTCTCCAGCCTTTGATTACATTTCTTATCCACAGCTACCTTCAGAGCACAAGTTGGCACACTCTTTTCATGGGGATGTGATTGAAATGAGCCACCTGCAGCTCCTGCATAGCCTGTGCTCTTGAGATGGAATTTCGATATGTGCAGAGCATACTGCCTCTGTTGAAGGGTATGGAAAAACCTCACTGTGTTTTTAAGTGGATGGCTATTTTAGCTCTGACTGCTGTCACTAAAAGGGCCAACCAAATGCATCTCTAAAAATATGGAGATTATTTTTCAGCTATAAATAGATACCTAGAGAAATGAATACAGTCTCAGAGAGATTTTAGTGGTTGCAGATACATGTAATGGCTTGCCCCATGGTAGATATAAGCCACCTTGCACTTACAGCAAGAGGTAAGAATGTGCAGCTGGGTGATAGATAGCCACTGATGAGCCACATGCTCATTTCTTTGCTCCAAATTGTTTGTCTGAGTAGCTGGCCTGAGTCTTTTGGAAAAAGTACATTTACCAGCTTCCAGCCAAAGATGGCATGAAGGTGAGGGCAAAGAGACCTGTCATGTCAGCCCAGCTGGTGAGCTCCAACAGAACAAGAGTGCTCAGCCCACCCTTGTCAACCCACCCCTGCATAAACTATGGGAAAGCATAAGGGGTGCCCAAGAGCAGCACTTGTCCCTCATCCTATGACATCTCCATTACAGCAGAGGTCAAACAAAAGGACCTGAACTTATTTGTCATTTTTATAGTTGGATATAATGATCTTAAGGCCCTCCCAAATTAAGCTGTTCTGTTCTGTTCTGTTCTATTCTATTCTATTCTATTCTATTCTATTTCTAGTTTAGAAAGATAAATAGAAAGATGCAGAGTTTTTCATAAACATTTGTTTGGCAAGGTAGTGAGTAGTATTATCTCGTGAGTATGACAGAGTCCCCTAGAATGACAGCTCTGTTCATTTCCTTTTTATTTCTTTAATATTAAAAATAAAAATAAAAATAAAAATAAATAATAATAATAATAATAATTATTATTATTATTATTATAACAACAACAAAGTTGCTCATTACAAAAACTGAAAGAAAAAAAAAACATACTAATGCTCTTTGAAGCAGTATGCTATTTTTACATGAAAAGAAGATGTGCCAGAAGCTCCTGAAAGTAAGTGAGGGACTTTGTTAATACTTGTTGATTTATGTGGAAATCAGTAAAGTAACAGAGTCTTATAAATGCCTCAGATCAATACCAGCCTTGGTTTGGGAAGCCCACAAAGGATGCTGGGGCTGGAAATGAAGAGCCTCTGACTCCTCTGTCTGTTGCTAAACTGCTAGCTCATGTCTTTCTATTAATGTCGGTAGTATTTTTAGAAATGCTCCATGTTACTTTTTTCACTTACCCATTCAAACATATTTGTTTTCTCTTGACCTACTGGCTGAACTGTAGTTACTGTTTTCACCTTTTACAGCAAAAGTGACTGACTTCTGGCAATACTGCAACATTCCTCTTGACGTCTCCTGGCTGTAAACTAAGGGCAGGCTACCATAAAAACAACATCTGCTTTCCTTGCTCTTGTTTATCATGGTTTTTAATCTTTAGCTTTTACTAGGCAAAGTAGTTTTCTGTGTCTTGTCCACTGCAGTTTCTGGAGAGAGGATGTCCCATGCTTATAAAGATTTTAATTAAAGGCTAACTCAAATATTAGAGTTTATCAGCCTCTAGAACTCAATTTTACAATGTGCTGATCTGTCTGACCTGGTTAATCATGGTGTGGGCTAATAAGTGTCATGAATATCTGTTGTACAGGCACACTGCTAGTGATAGCATGATGGGAGAGATGGCACCTGTGTCCCTGCAGAAGGAACCCATTTTGCTCAGTGAAGTTTGGAAGAGCACAGCCTTTTCACCTAGCTTTACTCAGGTTAGAAATGGGTGTTGTGAAAGATGAGAGTGAGCCTTGTAGTTTAGCCTGATGCCTGCAAAAGGTAGGGGCTCTTTCCCTGAACTAGCTGGGGATTTTTATTTATTTATTTATTTTTTCCAGCAAAGCATCCACTTTTTGTGAATTTCTAATGAATTATCAAAACAGAAATGACACGTGTGGGGGCATTTTCATTTGGTTCATGGACCAAAGAAATTAATGCCATGCCCACAAAGGGGATAGGGAGAAGAAAACACAATTCTGATGCTGCTAAATCCTTTGTGTGCACAGGAGCTGGATGGTTTGTGCAACTCTGCTTCTCCGTCTCAAAGAGAATAGACCAGCCGTCAGAAAAGCCCAGCAAAGGGCAGAGGTGATCAGATGTGAAGCACAGCTTCTTCCTGAGAATTTTTATATATTTTTTTAATTACCTTGGAGAAGAGCTGACAAGCAGTGGAGGTGAGGGGCTCCTGCAGAGCCCTGGAAGCTGTGGCACACAGGGACAGGAACAAGAGCTTGATGCCTTCTCCACCACATACCATGATGCAAGGGCATGGGTTTTCACATGACCTGTGACTGAGCCAGGAAACTCCTTGGGGCAGGGTACAGGAGGTGTTAAAGTCTTCAGTGGAATAAAGGGCACATCAGAGCAAAAAGCAGGGAGATGCCAAATACACACCCAGCTTCCTGGGCTGCTGGCTGCTGGGGCATTATTCAGGACAGCTTCACTGCATTCTTGCTCTGTCCTTCCCTGCACATTGGCTGTTGACGGCTGCCAGTGGTAGGATACAAAAGAGATAAAAATTTGGTCTGACCTGGTACAACACTACTTATGCAGTACCTTTTCAAAATTCCTAACCTGCTTCATCTGGATGCTTCCTCAGCAGAAAGTGTATGTTTTCAGAGAGGAAGTTTTTGTTTTAAAGTGCAAGCTAGTCTCAAAGGACAAAAACAAAACTCAAATAATAGCTGGTATCTGAATGAAGCTTTTGAAATTAAGAAAGCAAAAAGCTTTTCTTGATCCAGAGCACACTTTTTTGAGTTTCTGAAAATGTCTGAGCTGGTCTCATCTGCTGCTTTTGAAGAGGACAAAATGCAAGTCCTAACTGTTAGTGTTGAAGGAAATCTCTTTGCACATTTTTCCTCAATGTCAGGAAGATACTCTGAAATTTGTCTGAGCAGGGCTATATGAGGTACTGTGACAGCTCAGTAAGTTATGTTGGGGTTTCTAAACACTAATGTTTAGAAAGTCTATTAAAAACTGAACACTTTTTAGTAAAAAAAAAAAAAAATAAAAGAGAGAAAAAGAAAGAGAAAAAAAAAAAAGAGAAAAAAAAAAAGCTTTCTTCCCAAAGAACTAGAGCTTGCTTCAATGGGAAATGGTAAAAAGAAAAAGAAGTCTTTTTAAAAGCTTCTGTTTTTATGATTCATGTACTCTTTTCTACATTGAGCTAATACTAGCTGAACTGCTCCTGATACATATGAATATAAAACATACCTAGCATTAAAACAGAACTTGAATAAACTGAAGAATACAAGGTTTATATTCTTCTTGAAAGGGTGAGCATATGGGATACCCAGCCAAGATTTTTTTCTGAGTGACTATAGAAGGGAAAAGATGCTAATATGCCAGAACATGTAATTCTGTTCTCCCTGTAGAATGAAAAAAATTTCTCAAATACAGTATGCACAAAGGAAGTAAGGCACTAACTGCTGTTTCAGTGGGGTGAAGAGAGTTTATTATGAAGAACATTAATTAAGCTACCAGGGGTTCAGCACTATAAACCCATGTTGGACTACATCTGCAGAGGAGGGCATGGCTGAGGCTTCAACGTGAACTGCATTTTAGCAGAGCTTGTCAGAAGTAGCTCTAACTTACTAGGTTCAGCTAAACATCTCCAAACTGATAAAAGAGAAGATAGAGGCAGGATCACCTGTTCATATGCTCATCAATGTATTTCCTACTGGACTTGTTCAGTTGAGGCTGCTACAGAGCTATTTTGCTTTAGGAAAAATCCCGAGGGGAGGCTGGCAATGTAAACAGCACCTGCCCGCCAAAGGGATGGGCAAGGCCCCATCCCCACAGAGTGCAGCCTGCAATTAAAAGCCTCTGTGACTAGTGAAGGGGAACAGAAATTGCACTATAAACTGCCTCTTGTCATCCATCTGTAGAGAGCATCTTGCTTTCACAGATTACGCGAGACAGGGCTACCAGTTTTCTATTTGCTGAGGGATATTGCATGGCTTTGATCTGCAGGGATGCAAACAGTGGAGGCTGTTGTTTCTCTGATGGGCATTCGTAACATGCTGACTGGTAGCAAGGGTCGCTTGATCAGGCACAAATCATGGCTAACAAAGCCCATGGAATCTACTGCAGTGAGGTTGTCCAGTGAAGAGTCTTCTGCAAACAGCACCCGGGCTTGAATGTGAGAATTAGTGATGAAAATCTTGGTGGAGGGTGGCAGGATACACTGCTACAGAGAAGGCTCCCAGCCAGAAGTCCAGACAAGCACTAGGTTGTGGTCTGGTCGTGGAGACCTATGGTCTTTTGTGATGCACTTCTGAAACAAGGACAAACAGCTGCCAACTGCAAAATGAAGGAGAAATGCCCTGCTTTCTATTGGAAGTGGATTTTTTTTCTAATAACATTTCACATGAAATAAAGGTGCGTGAACAGGGTTTTTGTAGCCAACTCTCTGATGCAGTTATCTGCTGTTTCAGGAGCTGCATAGAACATTTTGTTGTTTGATTGATTTTTGAGTCTCCAAAGTGTTTCATGTTTACATACAGGTAGTCTTTGCCCTGAAGAGCTGATGGGTTTATATATGGACAGTATGTACACTTACACTAGCGCTTAGCTTATCTATGTTGCCTTCACTGCAATGGAACACGGAGCTGTAACATTTCCTAGGTATGCTGTGAGACCAGGTCTTAGTTCTTAGTCATAGTCTTAGTAGCTGCTGGTATTGATGCAGTCTTCTGGTTACCTACAACACCCATTTTAGCTTTCATTGTAAGTCTTTGTTTCCCTCTTTTGCGTGTCTGTTTAACCTTGTTTTTGTTGTTGTTGTTGTTTGGTTGGTTGGTTGGTTTTTTTTTGGTTGGTTGGTTGGTTGGTTGGTTTGTTGGTTGGTTGGTTGGTTGGTTTTCCTCACATAAGAACTTGCTTTGAAACTCAGGCTTTCTCCCTTTTTTTTTTCTTTTTTTTCCATTTTATTTTTCCCCACAGCTCTGATTAACATGTAGCTTCTTATCCTAAGCATTGACTGTGCTTTCTTTTTTATGTATTTGCACTGTATTTGTTACATTAGGTGTTGAGAAGCTCCCACCTTGCCAGAAGTCCTGTCTGGGGACACTACCATGGGAAACAGTCCAGCTCCTTGAAGGAACATGGCTTTGTCCAGCAGATATCCACCTGCTGCTGCTGGGGGCCACTCAGGATGCACGAGTTCAGCTTAAGCACTTGTATGCTGCAATATTCATTGCACTACACCCCTCTAAGAGGTGTGAAGAAAAGGAGCTCAGGAAAGGAAAGGATAATGGGGAAGGACAGTGATATGAAGCAAGTGGAGGCCTGATGAAGGTGTTAACAACTGGTAGCATAAGAGCATGCATGAGACAAGAAATGTGGGCTGCTGGAAGCATCTGAAGATGGCCTGGTGTCTTTGCAGCAGCTGGATGATTGAAAAGATGTGAGTGCTGCCAGTGGACAGGCAGGACCCATGGGACAACAGCAGCAGCCACTGGCCATGGAGGTGCAGGTGACCTCAGGAGAGCAGGCAAACAGCTGAGCTGTGCAATACCCTTGTTCAGGAGCCTGAGGCCCCAGAAGGGAGTCAGAATAAGGCAGGCAGTCTATGTGCTTGTTCCCAGACTTCTCACTGTCATTGGCTGCCTTTCCTGAGCTTGCTGGTTTGATTTGTCACCTGGTACATATATTGTTTGTGGTCCGTGCTGTTCTCCAGCAGGTTGGTCACCACACCTCTTCTTTTAGTGCTCACAGTATGCCTCGGGGGTTGTGAAGCTTTCTTCAGGCTGGTTCCTGGAGTTGCAGACCACAGGGATCCTGTTCTGTAGAAGCACTGCATTGCAACTGGCCCCTCTCATAGCTCTTGGAGGAAGATGGATTACATGGACCTCTAAGTCATGCCTGGAGCAGCTGCTCTTACCATTTCGTAACTAGGCCATAGGTATTAACTGAAATAACTGAAAACTCCAGGCACGTCTTCAGAGAAAGACAGGGGGGGTTGAAATAAAACATTCAGGTGAGAGAATTAGCCTAGAAAGCTGTTCTGTTGGTTAATTATATTTACTGATTTTTCTTGTTGTTGTGGTTGTTTTTCAAATGACCATTTTTTGACTGTGAATTCATCTGGCTTCTGCTTCTATCCATTAGATCTTATTAAGTCTCTGTCTGCTAAAGGGCTCTCTGCTAGCAGTAATGGCCTTCACAGGCAGCTGCTTCTAGACAGGGAGTAAGTCACCTCTTAACCTTTCCCTGGCTAACTGACTAGACTATGCTTCTTTGGTAAATTGCTTTTCCTGGTCCTCCTATCATTCTCCTTGTTTTCCTCTGAGCTCTTTTCAATGCTGTGGGCTCCAAACAGAGGTGGGGGATTCCATGGTGGCTGAATAAATACCACATATAGCTGCAAGATGACACCTCTCCACTTCTTCTAGCAGCAGTCCTGTATTTATTAACATTTTGTTAGGTACACTCGCAGGGCAGTGTCAGCAGGTTAATCTGCTTGACGCCGAATCTTTTTGAATCCTTGCTTTCCAACCCATGACTGCATTTGTTTGTCCTGTAGCCTCCACTCCTATGTACATATTTGTAGGCATAATGAGAAAGGAATAGAGCAATAATAATAGAATAATAATTCAACACGTTGTCAACAAGAAGTTGTCTTACCAATGTGATATACCATTCCACAAATTTTGTCTAATCTTCCAACTTTTCTAGCTGTGTGTTTGTCAGTATCTAGTTTAAAATATATCAAATGGCACTGGACTTTGAACTGACTCCTTTGGCCCACCAGAAATGCCTCTATTTATTGTCTATCTTTGTAATTTTGAGATTCAACAGCAGGCAGACATGAGTGTGGGTCTGCCAAGTTGATACATGAAGGTATCTTCTGGCCAGCTTGATACTGGGTGGGTAGAGTTTATCCACTGTCTGACTCAAAACTGGACTGAAAACTTTGCTGAAGTAATGTTTGGTATAGATCCAGGATCTGTGCTTCGTAATTCATTCCAGTCTTCAGACTATGGCTAGTCCCCTGTGGCTGATTAACAGTGATTTTCCAGGAGTTAAACTACAAAGTATGTCCTGTATGTTAAGGAAATCTTAAAAAAAAGGAAAAGAAAAAACAAACATACAAACAGAAGACAACCCAACCAAAACCAAACAGCCATCCAAACAAGCAAACAAACAAACCAAAAAAAAAAAAATCAACACAACAATACAAAAACATGAAAACAAACAAACAAAACAACAAATACTCCTCCTGCCCCCTCTTATTGGAGTCCTTCCTGGAGTGAGAGCTGTGGGGACTCTACATAAGCCCTGAACATAGAAATGCAGGCATGCTAGGCTGTGTGCAGGACAGGGACACAAATCGGTTTACATTTCATTAGGCCAGCAGTTGCCAGCTGTGTGGTGATTTTCTGTTTTTATACCTACTGCTTGGAGCTCCTTGTCCAGCTCCCAGGACTGTTGCCACCAGGGTTAGTTTTATACCACAGCCCCACAAAGTGGGCACGAAGCTCTTGTCCGGGCCCCAGGTGTGTTTCTGCCTCTGCCTGCTGCTCCCTACTCTGTGCACAGAGGGTGCGTGAGGCACAAGGAAGCCTTTAATTTTTGCTGAAATTAAAGGATCGGTATCTCTGTCAGAGCTAAGCAAATGAAAGCCTGCTTTGAGGCAAGAACAGATGGTATGTTGGAGAGTTTCAGGTTTGGGAGAGACAGAAAAATGAACAGGTAGTGAAGGGGGGAGAACAGCATTAAGGGTGCTTGAGGCTGTAGAGGGGAGCAGGAGGACATGAGGCTGACCAAACAGGCTCAGGGGTTGGTGCAAGAGGTTGCATGGAGTGGGAGGCTGTGCTGGAGGAGCAGGGAACATCCAGAACATTTCATGAATGATTTCTGCACCTCTGAATATGTAACATGTTTATTCATGCAAATAAGGCCCAGAAAACACCTGACAAAAAAGGATATTCACTGCTCGAGGGAAGAAAGTCCAGGCAGCACATGCTTCAGCCATAAATCTTCCATGTTTTCAGTGGTGGGGAAATAAAAGAAAAGCTAGACCTGGTTACTAGGAGGTGAGCCTTTGAACAAAGGGGAGATTCAAGGGTTTGTGGTCATCAGTCCTGTAAGCTCCTGTGCCATCAGGTAATTATACAAAGTTCTCAGCTTTATTGTGGTGAAGATAGTAAAATATCAATGGGTGACCACAGTTTAAAGGTGAGTGATCACTGGGAGGCTACATCTGCTATTTACTGAAAGCTTCATTGACTGTAGGCATTTTGCATGTATCAGTTCTTTTTGTGAGGTCTTATCTTTTACGTAATAGCTCAATAATCTATAAAGTCAATGCAAACAGTTAGGTCTTCTTCCTCTGTAGACTTTTAATTTCAAATTACTGGCCATCAACTTGGACCTGCTGAATTTTTGTGTGTTTGACCTTTTCATCTCTTCTTCTCAATGAGATGTGGATTGACAGCTTAAAAACAGTTATTTTTGTCTTTTTTTTTTTTTTAATTTCCTTTCCTGTAATTAGAATTCTTCCACAGTGGCAAGAAATTTTGTGGCCATTAAAATAAAGATCTCCTATTGCTATGATTGTTTATTTATCACCAATGGATGTAGTACAAAAGAAAAAGAGTTTCCAAACAAAGGCTTGTGTATCATCCCCCATTCAGTGGGGAAAAAAAAAAAAAAAAGACTGAATAAATAATAATTTTTAAAAGGCAAACAAACCAACCAACCAACCGAAAAATGACGGCTACTTACTGTGGAGTGTTTCCTAAAAGCTGCAGAAAATACAAATGCCTCATTAAAAAAGATATTCCATACCTCAGAGGCAGCATAAATAAGCGTATGATGTGGCAGTTTCTATAGTGACTACTTGCTTTCATTTGAAAGCTCACTAAGCAGTCAGACAAAACCCGGAGCAACTGGCTGAGGTGTAGTGTGATTATTTTCCCACCCTCCTCCAAATACTGAATACACTGATTTTCTGCTTGTGAATTGGGAATGCCCCTCCCTGTGAAAGAGCCTTTGTTGCATGCTGGAAAGGAGGGGGAGGCTCCAGAGAGAGCCCAGCAGTGGCGTGGAGAGCAGAAAATTGTTCGCCTTTCCACTGGCTGTGGTCTGGCACCTGGCTGGCTCCAGCGGGACCCTCGGTTGGACTGTTCCCCACGGCAGCTCCTCTGTGCCTCCAGGGCATTGCAGCCATCTCAGGCTTTCTGTCCTTGGAGGTGAATCACCAAGCAGAATAATGCTAAGAAAAAAATCACCAGAAGCAGAGGGCTGTTGTACTTGAGCCTCCTGAAAACCTCTGGGCAGTGCTGCAGGGTCAGGCAGAGCATGGTTACAGACCTTGGGAGAAAGATACATGCTGGTAACTTCAAGGAAAAAGAAAAGAAGAGCTGCTTTTATTTCTGGAAGCCTTTTGTTCTCCTCCAACATCTTTGCCCTACTTTTATTTGATAGGGGGTTAACAGCAACACTTTTTTTGCCTTGCGTGCTTTATGGCAGTGCACTGAGGGAAATCACATGGCTTGCTTGATTCCTACTGTAAGTTTTCAGCTGATTCTAACGAATGCCTTGTAGAGCACTAATTCCCAGAGAATGGAGAATAAGAGAGAGGTTCCAGAGAAGTTTAATTTTTTTTCCCTTGCAGCTGCTCCTACTATATTAGTAGTTTCCCCCTTGACATTGTCACTCAGTGCTTCAGGAGCTGCCAGACTATCCCCAGCAGCTGACTGCAAAAGGGAATATAAGCACTTTAGTCATGGGGAAAAAAAGAGAAAAGCAACAACAAACACTGCTCAGTGTCCATAGAAGTATGACTCACCTGACAGTGCAAGCTGCAGTAACATTGAGTTTAACCTCACCTCTAAGGAAATACTGCTCCAGATATGTCCTGGCTAGTTCTGAGTAAATAATTCAGCAGTGCATGACTTACTTGATTCATTTCAGCTCTCTTACAGAATAGCATTGAGGCAATCCTAATTTCCTATTATTGAGTATCTCAGTTGAATTTCCTCTTTCTTTCTTAACTCTGGATTTAAGGAAAATGTTCTGCAGTGAGAATTCAGTGCTTAAGGCTGGAGGCACATTGACTAGAAGCATCAATCACATGGAGTTGCTTTGTTGTGTTTCAGGTTTCTTACCTTTTCTGGATGGCTATAGCTTGTGATCAAAAGATTGGAGATATTTCTGTTCATAGAGGAGTGTTTTGGGTATCAAACCTATAAATTTAAAATTTGCTTCTGCAGGAGCCATGGGAATAAATTTAACTTGCACCAGTAATCATGGGAAATGATTATTTCAAAGGAAAGATTATATTTCAATGAATAGTCAGAAAAACGTGTGTATACCTTTACTAGTGGCCATTTAAAAGACAAGATTGTACATTGACCATGAACTGTTCTTGTGGTAGTTAGCTTTACTGCTGCTAAATGATGTTATGGTGTTCGAGTACAATTATCTGTGAGTTTGTGTTTGGAAGGACAATTTACTGTTTTTGATGTATTAATATTCTAAAACAGAACAGAGACAAAAGGGTACGGCAGGGTTGGTTTTTGGCAAGACAAACATTACTGAAATTGTTGTTGTTCTTAACATACAATGAACTTAGATAATATTTTAATTAAAAAAAAAAAGTATTCTATTAAAGTAGACCTTAACTTTCTCTAAATTGACCAGATGAGACTGAGTTGTGTATGTGATTGTGATCTCAGGTACTCCTCTTCAGTCTGATGCATTGTTTTGCTTCAGCCTCTGTGATAAGTCCAGCTGCTGTAGATGTACTTTCAGAAAGAAGCATGATAAATTAATATGGTGTCCATACATAAATACCGTAGAAAGGGTGACAGGCTAGTCGATACAGTGATTGCAGAAATGTTCCAGAAATTAGAAGAGCTGATTTTAATCCCTGAGTCTGCCACAGACTTCCTCTGAGACCTTGCACAAGCCATTGAAAGCCGGTCAACAAGAAGCAGTCTGGGCATGCTGTGAGCTGCAGCCCACAGGGCCAGGCCCAAAGCTGTGCCAGTATACAGTGCTTTATGCTGGAATGGTTTATCACCTCCTCAGAGGGGTATCTGCTTTATTGTTATGAGCAATAGTGTCCGTGGCTGGGATTTTCAGTAGTTCCTAGGACTGACCTAGTTTTCTTCAGTGAGCTCAGTGGGATCAGAGTCAAGGTAGTGCAAGATGGTTTTGGAAAACGAGCCCTGCAATGTCATTCAGAACTAACTGGTCTGGTTGCAATGGGAAAAGAAAATAATATCCCCACCATTTCCATGATTTCTATATCACCATTGTAATGGCATTCAGATAATTTATGTAAATAATTTCATACTAAAGTTTGTTGGTTTACTACCTGCCAGGGATTGTTTACAAATTGCAAATGGGCATGCTAAAGAAGAAATCAGACACATGATTTATCAAAACATTTTTCACCTCAGTTGAGTTTACCTGAACACAGGCATATTTGTGAGTTTACCAGGCAGGATGGAGAAGAGTTTGGAGAGCTTGCATTTTATTTTTTTTTACAGGATGCACAAACAGGCTTTTGTATGAAACAGCATGTTTGTGTTGGAAATCACCTTTCTGATGCATGTCAGGTCTCTGCAGGAGATGAGCAGTGACAGACCTTGCTGCTGTGACACTACCTGGGAGCGAGCTGTTGCTTCAGCATTTTCTATGCTGGTATGGATTTGGGTTTCCCAGGGGTGCTCTATCACCCACCTGTGCCCAGGCAAGCAATGGACTAAGCTGGCTTTCCTCTTGCTATTTGGGCCTGGCTGTGCTAATGACAAGTGGATGCACACATTTCTAATGTATAGGGGAGGAGTGCTTTAAACACTTGCATCTTCCTAGGTCTGGAGTCTGCTTCTTTCTGCCGGAGATAATGCCCCTCTCATTGCATTTCCACATCTGTGCTTCATTTTGCAAATACAAAAAACACTTCTGCAGAGCTGTGGTTTGAAACACTAATAAGGCTTAGTCACAAGCTCAAATGAGAAGAAAAATAAAATGACGAGTTTTTCACCTTACTAGGTGCATCTTTGGACGTTGCCCAGTGCAGATATGCCACTTCACTGGGTAATAAGGTTTCAGAGACCTTACAGGTTGGTCAGGTGGAATGCAGAACAGGCAGTGCTTGCTTCAGGCAAGGGCAGGTGAAGGTTTTGTACATGGTCTTGACTGATATATGTCTGGTGGGTGGGAGGAAGTTTTGCTAAAAGAGCACTTCCCTGAGCCACAGGTGAGCATTGGTGCCCTCTGAGGTAGTTGCATTTACAACATGCAGGTTGTTAAAATTCTCTGTCCACAGAAAGAGAATGTATAGCATTGGAAAAATGTTCTGTCCCAAACCAGAAAGCAGAACTATTTCTCTTGGATTAGGCAGAAAGATGCAGTACCTGAAAATACTTTGGTATCAAAACAGGGAATTCTCAAACTGTTGATGAGAACTTATTTGGGCAGTCTATCATACATCCAAATCTACTTTACACAGTGAATTAGCAACAAAGTTTTATAGCTGACTGTAGAGACTTTTAATTCCATAGTAATGAAATAGTATTATTCTGTATCACTGGAGATATTCAAAACCCAAAAGGACACCATTCTAGGCAACCTGCTGTCTCTTACCCTGCTGGAGCAGGGCGTGGGACTGGATAATCTGTGGAGGAGCCAGCAAGCCTCCTTGGTATTTTGACTCATTTATCCCAATTCTAAAGCTGCTGTTGTGGTTGTCTTTGATTATTTGTTGTTGTTTGTTTGTTGGTTGGTTTGTTTTTTCTTTTCTTTTTTGACAGAAATAGATTTGATAGGAGGATCTGTCACTTGTTTTTAATGAACAATTATTAAAGAGGCAATTGAAAAAGCGACAAATAGTATTTTAAGCTTAAAAATACAGGAACTAGTTGGAAAACCAATGTTGAAAACAGCAGGTTAAAGTAAAACCATCAAAAAATGAAATAATCTTATTTATCCCTTAAGAAACATGTCAGAGTATTCGAAGTCAAGGGAAACTGAGGCAGACCAGGCTGGTGAAGCTGAATAAAATGAGGGCGATGCTCCCCTTTAGATCAGGGACATCTCACTGAGCTCCCTGCCCCCAGCTTTCATTCATACCTCAGAAGCAGGGTCAGAGGCGGAGGCTGGTGCTGCTGGAGGCCACTGGTCCCTGACACAGCACAGCTGCTGCTGGCTGAGCCCATCCTCCAGCTGGAGGCCCACTTGCTCTGCCGCTCGGTGCTCACTTGGTGCTTGCTGAAACCCCGCTCTGCCAGACATTAGCCTTAGTAATAATGAATAATAAAATATAAAAACATCTAATGGAGAATAAAATCAGACACTGCTTTTAATTCAGAGCTCTCTGTTGTCAACAGACATGTACCATTCTTCAGGGGCAGGTGCTGATTATAGGGTTCGCAAAGGAATTAATGGAGTAAGATTTCTAAGCAATTATTTTGATTGTTAGGGAGGCACATGCTCGTACAACCACATCTGAGCTCACTGGGACCAAAGGAACAGGACTTAAACATCTAACTTCTCTTGTCGATGGCACTGGTAGAACATGATTTCTCTCATTTTGTTGTGTTAAGAATAAAAGTCAAGTGACTTTGACAGTTTTGGTTAAAATCCTACCCAGAAGCAAGACAGTAGAGTTCAGGAACTTGAACTGGTGAATTCACCCTGACCACTCTCTCTCTCACTGGTCACCAGTTCTTTTATCATGTCTCAGTTGTCCAGGACACTTTGGCTATAGTGGCCACATGACAAATGACTTTGCATGAATCCTCTGCTTGGTGAAAAGCACCAGAAGAGCAGTAGCTGTAGCAAGTATAGCAGAACTTCATGTCCACTTGTTGGGAATAGCTCCATGACCTGGAATAAATGCGGCAAAATATGACACTTCCATGACAAGCTGTCCCTGGCAAAACAGACAGCAACAAGTCTAACACATCAAAGTGTTTTGTGACTAGATGTCCACGCTAACCATTTTGTAATTAAGTATATACAAGAAGAGGATGAAAAACAAAACAAAAAAAAAACTGTTATTCTTGGTGTCTGAAGGATATCCAGAAGGAAAAAAAAATCCTTTGTAGAAATTAAATTAGAAAATACTGAAATGCATCATTAAATTTTAACACTTGACCATAATAAAAAAGGGTCATGCTAAAGGAAATTGGACAAGTGATTGATGTAGGCCTGGCACATCTCAATTCTATTAAGATAGTGAGATGACTTGTAAGCCTGAAATGCTCTGTCAGTGCTCCTTGAATTAACTTGCCAACCCCAGCCATACTGCTCCTGCAACGACACCAGGTCTAGTAGCCAGAGTGTGGATGTTGCTGCTGTGGGAAGAAGCAATGCTGGTGCAGCTGTGAGCTCTCGTCTTGTCACCATTCCTGCACTGCGTGATTTCCTGCCTCCTTCTGAGCAGGGGGGCTTGAGGGGGCAGCGGTGAAAACCCTCTCCAGTTCCAAAAGGAAGATTTATTGATTCTTGAGAATATTACATTTTATAGTGATCTGCCTTTTCCAGCTAATGCAACTTGAATCTGAACCTGGAAAATTTATAGTGGTTTTTTAGACCAATACAAGCCATCCCAGAAGCACATTGTTTATGCAATGGCCAAAAAAAAAAAAAAAAGGAGAGAGACCAAGGTTAGGTATTTCAGTTGCATAACAAGAAACAATTATGCTTTGGAGATTAATTTCCTTACAAGGTGATCCAGCTCTTTGGGACTCCAGCAAGTGATAACAAAAGATGCCACAGCCTACAAGTAATCTTGTTCAATTGAAAACAAAAATTTTGAGCAAGGATACCATAGAAATAGCACACTTTAATAAAAACAAGATAAAACTAAACAAAGAGAAAGTATCCCTTCTTTTTCATGCAGTGCCAGAAGGAAAAAATAAAAAATAAAAAATGCAGTCTTCCAATGGAAAACTGTCACTGGCTCTAAAAGCACAGCTGAGTTCTGTGGATGAATTTTCCACATCAACGTGCAGCTTACACATTTCGGAAATCCTGTCTAATACTGCAATGTCAGTCCTTTGCTAGTGGGCCAGTCTGGGTGATTTGTCTTAGTCTCTACCAGGCTTCCCTTCTCCCTCAAGGCTGCATCTAAGGATCTCAGAGGTAAGAACACAGGTAAGGCAGATTAATTATAAGTGTTTATTATGGAGCTTTAGAGGTTTAGTGGTTTTTTGTTTGTTTGTTTTTGTTTTTTAGATTAGGCCTTAGGAAAAAAATTATCACAATAAGGGAATACTCAAGTATAGGAACAGTGATTACAAATGGTAGCCCTCCATGATATATCATAACAGATACAGTTGCCTGAGTAGTGGTGTGTGGCCAACAAATGGATAAGCAATTCTCTTTTAATTTTCTTTTTTTTTTTTCTTCTGTCTTTGATAACTACAATGATTGTCATCCAAGTTTTGTACATCTCTTATCCTGTGTGCGGAATCAAGTGACACCCCTACCCTGCTCCTTCCTCTCCCCACCCCAGCTTCACCTTGATGAAACAGTGTTCCTCCGAGTCTCTAATAAACTCTGGCAAGCATGAATTACGTGCTTTACTGAAGTGTAACCTTAACTCTCATTTGGATGGACCACACATACATGCTCCTGATAACTTTTTCACTCTGGTTGTTGATTTTTTTTTTTTTAGTTACTATTATTTTTTTTCAGAAACATGTCCCAGACGTACCTATCCCAAAATCTCTAAGCCCTTGAACTCCAAACCTTCAGTTTGGTGAAGATGCTGTTCTTTTTCTGGCCAGTGCCAAGGCCATTAAAATGTGCATGAGTTGTCAATATGTGGCATTTAGCTGAAGAGAGAGCACAAGCACCAGCTCAGTAGCCAAGTAAATAAGAGAAGGCCTGTTCCACTGACCTTGTTGTCTGTTTTCATATTTCAGCCCTTGCACCCTGAAATGTGCCCATTTGGGGAAGCTACCAAGGGGTTTCTGCTCTTCTGAGAGACTTCTCAGAGACTGAAGAGTCAAGAACAGAAGATAGGCAGCTGTGGGCCATAATGCCACCAACTGCAGATGGCCTGGCTACCACACACTTCCAGAACATTACCAGGGGAGTGGAAGACATTAGACAGAAGATTGACTTTACTTGTTGTTGCTCTCCATAAATTACTTAAATGGTGCTCTCAGTTATAGCTTGCTTAGCTCCAAATCTGGCTGTGAAGGAACTTTTGTTAAGGGAAACTGAACACACCCATCCAATCCTCCTTCTAGCAAGTGTTTCTCCTCCGTGTCAGGGACAATGTTGCAGATCTCACACCAACACTTTTGTGAACATAAGATGAATGCAGAAAATAAAAATAAAATAAAATAAAATAATTTTTTTTTTTTTGTGGTTAGGTTTGAATGGGTTGTTGAAATGAAAGCAAAATAGCTTCTTGCCTCTGTTTTGTAACATGCAATGCCCAAGCACTGCTGTCAGGTCCCCACTGCCAAATGTTGCTGAATGCTGGAATTCACCCAGTTCCTTTTCAGCTTCTGAAACATTTCATGCAAGTACCTAGGATCCTTTAAAGAGTACTGTGAGTTACATGAACAGTAACAGTATGACGAAAAGGAGAGAAATGATTTTAGGAGAATAAAAAGTCAGAAAAGTGTTAGGGAAGTATCAAAATGTCCATTTCCAGCAGGCCTTTGTTTCTGTTTTGGTGAGGGTTTGCAAAGTGCTTTGCCTTCCAAAGGAAATGTAGGGTCCTCCAGAATAAACTTCTAATCTCAGCCAGTTTATGGTTTTCCACCACTGCTTTCTGAATACAGCTGCAGTGGATTGCAAAGCCCCTGTGATTCAGCCCTTTTGCCTGACAGTCTGCAGACAAATGCATTCATTTTCAATAAAGGTCATAAGTTAAAGAGAAGCAGGAGAGCTATAAAATGAAAACGTATGCTATCTGAAACACTGACAGAAACAATATAAAGCAGATATTGGTAATGCAATGTAAACATTGGATGCAAGCCCAGCAACAAAGCTTGAAAAACAGCATTTCAACTAGCACAACTCAGAAAGATGAACTGAAACTATGGGAGAGTTTTAAGCCTGTCAACCTCTGTTTTGCCCTTATGGTTTGAAATTGTAGCAGCAGGGGTCCTCACTTAGAAAGGCTGTCTTTCATCTCCATGCTGCCAGGGACTGTGAAAGGCATCACATGCATGTTGTTCCATGGGCACTTTGAACAATGAGGCAAATCAGAAGGGAAGGTGTAGCGAGGACTTCTCTGAAAGTAAGGAGTGAAATGATGTGAGATAATAGGTGGTGAGCTGGAAACCTGCTTGCAGACCATGCCATGCAGAGCCAGACCTGCTTTAATTTGTTGCTGCTTTGTGGCAGAGGTATATTTCCCTGGCTTAATGCTCCCCTTTTTAATTGAGGATGCTCACTTGCCATGTTTAGAGTTTATTTAAAGTTTGATCTAGAGATTATTTAATGTGTATTAAGTAGAGGATTAAGTACTACATTGTGAGCCTTTGGTCTCAGCTACAAAAAGTTCAGTGTAGAATTATTGGTTGTTCTTTTTATGTTTAAAAATACTGGTGAATTTCCATTTGTCTCTCTCCAAATGATGCTGTGTTTCAGCTGGGATTAATAACACTTTTTTCTTTCATCTGGAAGAAGTCTGAAATGTCTGCAGTCTCTCCTGGTGCTAAAATGATGGCCCAGCTTCAGTAGAATCACTTTCTGCTCATGTTTGGACCAATTCAGTCTCCCACTCTTGTCATTTTTGCACATTTCTGCCTCTGAATTTTAGCTGGTAAGTGGTAAAGGTCAAAATGCCAGTGAGATTCAAACTGCTATTTGAGGTCACATGTACATATGCTGAACTTTCATTTATTTCTGCTTTCAGAATTAATATTTGTGTATGTGTGCAAAGGCCGACTAATAACCCTCTAACAATGAATGTATAAATTTGAATGAATGAACACCCATTTGCATGCAAAAGACATGTCTTACATCAGCTCCAGTTACAGCCTTAGAGGCAGGAGTTCAAAAATTGTTACTGAAGATAGAACTTTAAAACAAGGAGAGTGGCTAGAGGCTGGAGACAATTCGATATGATGCCTATAATGAACGCCAGAGCTGCCAAGAAACAGTGTCCACAGTACCAAAGTTGACTTGCATAAGGGTAGTCAATAGCAACATGGCTATGTGTTATTCACTGAGTAATGAATTTCAAGTTTTTAATGCCTCATCCATCGTGAGATATACTATTACATGGCCAAAGGGGACTGATATGAGCAGTGATTAAATCTTGTGACCCTTGAAGCAAATTCTGTATTAGATATGCAACATGCCAAACCTGTCATCAAATGTTATGCTAATCTCCCATTCACTTTTCTGGCATTTCCCCTTTCAGGGTGATGGCAGATGGCCAAGGGCTCTGAGGAAGGTGGCACTGTCTCAAAAAAATATTAGAAATTGAGAACCATAAAATTTTGTTATCAAGCAGAAATAGGTATGTTGGGGTTCAGACCAAGCTGCTATCATTTTTCAGGTCTCTGTGAGAGAGACAGGAGGAAGGACTTCATCTTAAGTTTTAAGATTCCCCAACAATACAAAGCAAGCAAACCTAAGGGTCTCCAAGGATTCTGGCAGATGAGAGTAAAGACATCGATGGAGAGAGCTGAGGACACAGCTTTGAAATAAGAGGGGAAGGATCTGAGAAACTGTTACAGGTTAGTGGACCTGGAAATCCAGGAAATAGGGTTCATCGTGTCACTGAATGTAATGTGCAAGAGCTGCTGGGGCAGTATCTTCTGTCCTGCAATACAAATGCCCTTACCATGGGAAAGGCTGCAGTGACAGGCTTAAGGTCTTCCTCCTTCATTAAGTAGTTTTCCCAGCTTTTCCAGAGAAGCTATTTATCTGTTGATTTTGCTGTCTGTGAGTAGAACATCCATTGCCCTGATTTTGTAGTGTCCAGGTGCTTCTCTTACATGGACTTAGAGGTTAACATTTCACTGCAAATCCACTGTGACTTGCAGTTTCCTGTTTTCTTCTGTTGCTCCTGGGGGTGGTGTTGCAGACTATTTACATGCCCTCTTACTAGCAAATGTGTCCTCCTGTGTCGAGCAAGAAAACATCAGCTTTTTTAAACAAATTTTCCTCCACAAATGTTGGCAATTACAAAGTAATCAGAAAGCATGAACTGCAAAAACTAAGTTTAAAAGCTCATTTAACAGAACAGAAATATGAAAATAAAGGTGTAAATTTTTAAAAAAAAATAAAAATGGGGAGGGAGGTTTAGTCAATTTTTGTAACAAATATTTTTGTGTTTACACTGTGTTTACATTCTCCTTACAGTAAACATGTAAAGTAGAAGATAATGTCCAAGAACATTAACAAAAAATGACTCTTGGAAGTTTCTAGTTGAGAAAAGAAAAGGGGAAAGAGAGGAAAAGAGCACTGAGAGGAAAGATGTATTAAAAAAATAAAAAAAGTAAAAATCAAACATAATAAGACAAAAGAAAGCAACAGAGGTAGGGAAGGTACCACTTAAGCCCAAGGCTTTGCTGCAGGCAGAGGGCTTCAAGGAGGCTGCTGGAGCAGGGGAAGGTCCCTGCAGTCTGCCGTGGAGTCTGTCTGTGTATCTATATGCAAGCAATGAACTCTGCTCCCTTCCTGCTGGTAAGCGATGAGCAGGGGCCCAGCTCCCACAGCTTGCCTGAAATCCTCACAGACCTGTGAGGGGGTATGGTCCTTTGTAATCTTTCAGACCTTGGTATTTTTTATCACCCTGCCGAACTTCCAGGCAAAACAGCCAGCTCTTCCCCTGCAGAATGGTTAATGTTTTCCTCATCCTAGAGAATGTAAATTAGAGATGGGACCAATTCTGAAGGATAATGATCAACACATCGGGCCTGAATTACTCAGCTCTATGTTTTGCCTTCAAATCTGATAGGAGAGCATCATGTTTGCTTAGAGAAAATATAAAACTGCTGGAGTGAGAATGGAGATCTGGGACATCATGGGCTCTTTAAGTCAATTTGCTTTCAGTGCTGGCCAATCTGTGCCTTTGGAAGCAAGTCTGGGATACTGGTATATGCAGGGCTGGGAGACCCTCATGTGCCCATGGCCCTTCCTGCTCATTCCTGCTTCAGCACTGTGAAGGCACTTTGCTGCACTTGGAAGGGAATAGCCTTTACAACAGCTCAGTGGGAAGAAATTGAGATGTGTGGGTGGGAGGGGGGGGCTCTTTGGGGTTGGAAAAGCTGCTTTCCCTACAGCCCAGCAGCACAAGGCTCCTCCCCACCAGAGAGCACACATCAGTCCAGGTCAGAAGACTGCCAATAAGAGATGCAGACATAAAAGTGAAAATGACATCATTGGTTATATTCTTAGCCATTGCCTTATTTTAAATGGTTACTTATAAATGTAATTTTAAGAAGGGTTGGTCGATATGTTTGTTTCCTTCTCATACAAAGCTGAATAAGCAACTCATACAAGAAATATATCAAGACTTGTTAATTTTTCACTGATTCTGAAAAAAGAGAATTTTCCCTATAGACAAGATACTTACTATAGTAATAAATAACTAATGTGCTGAAAGCTGAGTTTGAATTTCTACTCCTGGCTTTCTGTCAAGAATGGCTGGGTATACGCTTTTAGTGTAACTTCAAAAGACTGTTCTCTACATGCATGTACAACTTAGAGTTCTTTAGGATGAGATGTGTGTGTGCATGCATGTTTGTATATGAATGTAGAGATAGCACAAGCATGTGGATAAACAGATTAATTTCTCTACATTGTGTATACATTATATATATTTAAAGAACCACAGTGCTGCAGGGATGTGGTGCATATTTTTAGCATGGCTGAAATGCAGCCATCATTATGGGGTGGAAGGAGGAGGACCATTAGCAAACCATTGTGCAGGAAACAACAATTTCAGCCAAATGCATCAGGCAAATTCTTGCTCCTTTGTGAAACCCAATGCTATCTTGAACCTGCAGGTAGTGAGGAGGCAGATGGCGGGTTAAACTGTGTGAACATCTAATCTACGCAAACACACACTCTTGTTATCCTTGCTTTATCCTCCTTCTCATGCATCTGTTTCAGGCAAATGTTTATTTCTGTTTTTGGTGGAAAAATATTGTCCTTGAACACTGTGAAGTGCTCTTATAGTAAGAGCCAGAGAAGGATGTTTTCATTTGTCCGGAACAGTTACTATTATTTTGTTTCAGATATCTGCAGCACTCAGCACCAAATTACTCACATTGGATTTGGGTTAGTGGGTGATGATGTGATACAGATTAATAATGATATGGTACTGCCATGTGTACGTGAAGAAAAACTAAACAATTCATCAAAAAAAAAAAAAAGAAAAAGATTTTCCATGAAAAGTTTATATATCTAGCAAGGCGGAGTGAGAGCCTGTGGCCTCTGTATGAGTGTGTCTTTTTCGCTCTGTACAGCACTATGTGTTTTTTTCTTACATTAGAAATTTACATCTTTATCCTCGCAGACTTTCTTGAAGGCTGGGGAGCATCCTCTGTCCCACACATGTTAGGCTGGGAGCTGGGCCTGGGTGCAGCCTCATATAGTCAAAACCAAAACCCAGGAAAGCACAGTGAGGAGGTGTTTTTCCAAACTTCCTCTGAGCCCCCAGTATACATCCAGGGACCCCGCAATACACCAAGTCACCACCAAGGCTCTGACAGACACTAATTTCTTTCACTGGTGGATTTTGAGCAGGGATGTGGGGGGGAAGAAAGGCTGTCATCCAGCCTGGCTGCAACTGCATGGTCAATGCCAGGGGGGTGGGCAGGGAGCTGCATGGATGCTGGGGACCATGTACTAGGGACAGAGTGTATGTCTTTGTGGTGGTGGCATGGGACACACTCCTCATCATGCTGTAGAATGAAGTATGTGTGGCTCCAGTGATATAACTGCTCCGAGGGTGGGGGAACATAAGATATGCTTGCAAGGCTGCAGAGTAAAACATGTTTAGTGCAGAAGATCAGTATACACTGGGAAAAAAAGTCTGTAATTTTTTCTTATGCCATTTTTCTTATCTTTAGAGCCATACTGTGACTATTTTAAGTTAGTACACTACATATAAGATCCAGTCAAAGTGAGCTCACTTCTCTGTTGTTTCTTTGTTTGTTTGGTTGGTTGTTTTTGTAAATGAAATGGTGTCTGTGCTATAGAAACATCTTTGAAGTTAACGAAACTCTATATAAAAGGCTGGCGCATATTTCACTTTAATATGCCACCCCATTCTCCAATTGCAGCAGCTTCTCATACAGCAGGCAGGATGCTGTTCTCGTTTCTATTGGTATGAATCCAGAATAACTCCACCGCCTTTGATGTCAACGCATAGCAACGAGAACCTGACAGCACAGCTCTCTCATTCATTCACCAGCTGCCACCTATGACTTGTTGGTTGCATGCCCCTACCACCCTGTTTATTTTTTTATTTTATATGCACCATGTAGCATGCCAGAATGAGTTGCTCTACCTGTATGAGGCTTCTTGAACTGCCCGGAGCAGTCCTGCCCACTGTGGGCTGGGCAATCATCATTGGAGCAAAAGCTGTAGGGCAGCCTTCAGACTGCTGGGCTGATGGGAGGCACTGAGCAGAAAAGGCTCCTTACCAAAGTAGAAGAGATTTTAACACAGCAGACAGCTATATATGTATGTTATCTTGCCTGCTGGTTCACAAAAAAAAAAAAAAAAAAAAAAACTTCTTGTCTGAAAACTTTACATTCTGAAGAACAGGGATGAGTCATCTCTTCAAAAATTTCTAAGTCACTTCAGAGCCCTCTGGACCCCTTTTTTAAAATTCTGGCAGCTGGATTTTCTCTGCCTTGTATGCTAAACCTTGCTGAACCAGCTCAATATAGTCTCAGAATAGCACTGCAAAGTGGAAACTCTGTGCTGTTTCTTATTTCTTGAATAAGAATTTGACAAGAGATGTAAATATTAAGAACAAATCCAGTCATCATGATTCCTCCACGAATTTTCTGTCCCAACTGCCAGTAACTTTGCCTGTGTGTGCAATTAAATAATGCCTGCTCAAGCAATGGGATTAATAAATCAGTATAGATGGGTGCAATGCCATTTAAAAGCAGTGCCCAGTCTCACACTGATGTGACTGGCTCTGGACAATAAGACAGTGGAAATGTTTTTTTTTCTGACAGAAGAAAGGCAGCTCTGTAATTCTGCTCCTGGTGTTTTCTTATGGTGCATGCAAATGCTCACCAATCTCCTGCATCCACTGAAAAGCATTTTTTTTTTAGTAGATAAATGAATGAATAGAAGATCTGGGCAATATTTTGGAACTACATCACTATATTTATTTTCTATTACTTTAGTCCAGAAGTGTGGCACAGAAGCTGTATCTGCTGTGAATCACTGTGTCACTACTGTGATACAAAGCATGTTTCTGTGCTTTGAAAGAAATCTCTGCGCCTTTGTAGTTTCTTTTTCCAGCACATGTATGCAAGAAACTGTTAAATGACATGCAAAAAATGCATGTAAAATGACTGCAGAAAGACCATGATTCTGTCTTAAAAGGAAAGAAAAAAAAATGGACCTATAAAGGCAGGAGTTCCTTTACAGGACCCTAGATCATAAGCTTATGACTGCAGGGTATAAAAGTCAAAATTGCAGGGAGTGATGTGCCACAATCAGAAGAAATCCCATTATCAGCCTCCTGGGATATCATTAAACTGATTGAGGACAAGATCAAAATGGTCTGGATAGTCATTTCCAGGGTCATATTGATAACACCCATCCAGTGGCCCCAGCATCACTGAGGCTGCAAATTAAAGGGGAGTTGTCAAAAAAAAAAAAATCTTATGGAACCTTAGACCAATGTTTTGTGTTAAAGGCCTGTCTTCACACAAAGCAAACTTCTTGTCAACTTCTTTAAAAAAAATGTTGAATGTTGTTATGCACACTTATCAAACATGCAGACCATCTTAAGCTGTATCTTAGTTCAGCTATCACTGGCATATCTCATTAATATTTTGTTTCTATGAGAGGAAGGGAGGGAAGAATGAATAAGACAGGCTTAAGTGAGGGCAAAATGATACCAGTAGCATGTGCCTGTTGTTCAGTAAATGCAGTGTTGGCAGAAGAAGGAATAGAATATTTCTTCTGTATTTATATTGCTACAGTGCTTTCCAGTTTCTGGTGCCAGCGGTGAGAGGTAGACTACTGAATCACTTATTTGGATATAACTTGTTCTGGTTATCAGAAACTATGCTCAAGTGATTAGAGACATACCTACTGGGTATTACAGTAGAAAATAGAAGTGAACAAGCATGCATTTAAAAAAAATACAGAAACCATTCTAATCATTTGTCCCATATGAAACATTTAAGTTAATGTCCCTTTACAATGCCTCAGCCAAACCGCTGTCATCTGAATCAAAATAATTCCATTGATTGCCATGGCATTGCTCTTGTTTTCACTAATGGACCTGGGGATAAGCCTGGTCCTCATCTATACTTGTACTTACCCAAGCCTACAAGAACCATGTTTCAGAAACTCAAAGCTATTATTTGAGTAAAGTTGATTCTTGGCCAAATGTTGATTCATCAAATTGGTTGCTGTGCTTTGGTTAGAAGAATATAAGACCCAGTTACTGAAACAGTCAAGGATCACAGTTAAAGGTATTATTAAAGGTATTATTCCTTCCTTCTTGGGAATGAAAGGGCCCATGACAATAGAAAAAAAAAATCTATTTGGCTCTTAATTTATGACTGTTGTCATTCTCCTGATCAGTTTGGCAGCATTTGACCCTGTGGTATCCATGAAATTCAAGAAGCTATGGGAGCTTTACCAAAGACAGATATTTGTCCCCAAACAGATAGGATATTCCTAAATGATGGGATTTGGAATTTATGTATTTATTTTGGTAGTGCATAGATTTGAGACTGTTTAGCCTGTTGGGGTAATCCATGACTTTGGCTAGAATACTATATATTGCTGCTTAGTAGCACAAGAAGCTACGCATCTTCCAAGCTGTGTACTGCCTCCATAGGTATAAAATGAGGTTCACATACCATCTTTGAGGTATTGCTTGTAAAACAGCTCAAGAGATGATATTGCACTGCGAGCTGCAGATGCTGTATGCCTCGTCAAAGAGATGTTATAATGACCCTTTCTTCCTGTGCTAGCTGCAGTAATCTAAATAAAGCCATTCAGGCTACAAGCTTGTGTGAGCGGTGAAGACGCATAATACTGGGTTTCATGGAGTAACATAACAGTGTTGGATGGGAATTTCTAATGCAACTGGGGACTTGTGAAATTTACAGAAAAAAAAATATTTTCAGTGAAGGAGTACGATAAACCATGAGAATTGTTCTTGATGTAGAGCAAATGAGGAACAAACATTCCTATCAAGCTCTGTGAAAGCTCTTTGTCAGAAAGATCATAGATTGAATGACCAGACAAGCCTCTTTTTAAAGTGACCCTGATGTCAGGATTGCTTTCATTTCTCCCATGTGTTGAAATAAATGGAAAAATTCCTGTCTGCTAGTGAGTACGAGGGAGCTACAAGGTTCTTGAATAAGCCTTCTAATAAATGTCCTTTGATCAAATTCTGCTTTAGACAATTGCAATGAACTAAAAAATCAAAAGTTATATATATATGTATATATATATATATGTGACAATCTTTAGTGTATCCTCAAAATTTCAGCTTATTAGTTGCCTTAAGATTTTTGCATTGCTCTGAATGTTCTCACACTTTGGTTGCTGTGGTTTAACCCAGCAGGCAGCTCAGCATCACACAGCTGTTAGCTCACTCCCCCTAAGTAGGATGGGGGAGTAAATTAAAAAAGGTAAAAGTGTGAGAACTCGTGGGTTGAGATAAAGACAGTTTAATACAGAAGAGGGAAAAAAATAAAAAATACACAAAGCAGGTGTTGAACAACACAATTACTCACCACTGCTGACCAATGCTAGCTGGACCCCCAGCAATGGCAACCCCCTGGCCAAGTCCCCCCACTTTTATGGGACACCCCTGTGGTCAGTTGGGGCCTGCTGTCCTGGCCATGTCCCCTCCCAGCTCCTTGTGCACCCGCAGCCTCCTCTCTGGTAGGGCAGCAGGAGAAGCTGAAAAGTCCTTGGCTTTGTGTAAGCACTTCTCCACAACAACTAAAACATCGGTGTGTTATCAGCATTATTCTCATCCTAAATCCAAAGCACAACACCATACCAGCTACTAGGAGGAAAAATAACTCTATCCCAGCTGAAGCCAGGACACTGGTGACCTTGCTCTCACTGTTATCCTTGCCTCTGTTTTCTCAGCTTGACACTCTGCTGCGTTCAGGAGTAACTTGGGGGCTACTTGTCCACCCTCAGATCCTCCAGTACTTTGGTGGAGGTGACAAAATTTACCACCATTGTAACACTTCACAGAGATTTTTAACAACAGTGGATTAAAATACTAACACTTAAAATGATGACATTTGAAAAAGATAGGAGAAAGGACTGCTGAAATTGGCTCTTGCAGGAGAGAATATACAACTCACAGCAAAGCGTTTTTCATTCAAAATACAGGATATTGGGAATTTAATTATCACCTAGGTTTCATTCAAATGCATTTACTTTAACAACTTGTTTCACAGGGGCAGATAAATAATCTTTGTATGGAGGTGGATTTTAGATTGATTCCTGCAAGATAAATATAGTGTGAATAAAGAGGCAAGGAGAGAATGGTAGTCTTCAGTTTATCAACTATTTATATTTTTCAGACTACGATAACAGTGATTCACTCTATTGTACCCCAGAGAAAGACTGAAGCTTGACTTCCTTTTTCACCTTTCAGGACGTAAATGGAGGCTGACAGTAATTAGTAGACAGTGGGTGGCTTCTGAGCATGCCTAATGTGGAGGCTTGCTTTTTCCAAAACACAGTTTCTATCTTGAGGAGGGAAAGATGGAATAGAGTTGTGCTGCATCACTCTCTTGCAATCTGTTTTGGCACAACTCCTTGTGCTGTGCGAGGGAGTTCAGCCATCCTGCAGCATTGCCTTCAGATAGGAGTGAGGACTAATGAAGACTGAGGACTGAAGGCAGCAGAAAGAGCTGAAAATATTGTAGTATTTTAGGAGGTGATATACTGTAATACTGTAATACCGTAATATATAAACCCTTGCTTTGCATGAGACTGGTGATGCTGGAATGAAATGCTAACCTATTTTCATAGCAAGATATATGTGAGAAGCCTTGAGGTCTTCCATTTACTGGAAAAAATAAAATGTGAGAAAAGAAAAAAAAATAAAAACAGAGAAAACCTTAAGTGCTATTGTTTGAGAGAAGCAACCTTCCCTGCCTGTATTTAAGAGATCGATCTCTGTGTAGCTCAGCTGATTGTAGGCTTTGCTTTATCATCACTGCTGAACCTCCAGTTGGACTGGATCCTAGAGCTAAAAGCCTGAAGCTTCCAGAGAAGGAGCACACTTGGCAGCAGTTGCTGATGGTGTAGCACCTTTCAGGGTAGCTTGCTTCTGAGCAGTCAAACTGGAAATTTCTTCAGTCTAGTGGTACAGTTTGCACTTGTCTTTAGCAGCCACCTGCAGAGCTCAGGTTTTAAACCAGCTTTTGCGCACCAAGGAGAGTAGCACAGTGAAAAAAAAAAAATCTTCACTTGGCTTTTTTTTTCACTCCTTTTTCTGTTTATGTTTTATGGAAAACTCCATGGATGGCATTCACATTGGGCTTGCAGCAGCAAACTATGTCTTACAGCAACATTTGCTGTGCTTGTGCTCTCCAGCATCACAGGGCATGCTGAACATTTTGATAGCAAGCTGTAGAAGTTGTGTTGAGCTGGCAGCAGCATAGTCACAGACCAGTTTTCTTCTAAGCTGCCAGGGAAGCAAACAAGAGGCAGTGTAGCTGTTCAGGGCAGGGCTGAGGAACACAGTGATAGCTCCATTTATCTGGTGTAGCTCAGCTCTTGGAAACACGGAGCAGAAGCCTCTGGTGACTGTGTTACTATAGAGACAATGCCTGGTGCCACTTGCTGTTTTACTGCAGTCAGCACCTTGCATGAATAAACTCTGCCAGAAGACTTCTGTTAAGTGTTTTCTCCAAGATGGAGGTCTTGAATGACATGCAAATATGCAGTCAGACACTCTCCTTAATAATCTTTACATAGAAATCATGCAGGTTCCTGATTTCTCAAAGCAGCTTGTCTGCTCTGCTTGAATTTTTTCCTTCACAAGATTGATTTAAATGGCAGGGTAACACTATGCTCCCCCACCCTATGTATGGGCACACAACTCCCTGCCTGTAGCACTTAGCTGGTTTTTCTACAGCCTAATTATTGATCGCTCTTATGATGATTTGTTATTTGTTGTTGTTGTTGGGTTTAGTTTTTGTTTTTGTTTTTGTTTTTGTTTTGCTTCTCTCACATAGTTATTTTACTAAATGCTACATTAAGAACAAGCAAACTAACAGACAAACTGGTCACAGGTAAGAAATCAAATGTCATTCTCTGTCCCCATCCGGTCCCTCCAACAAAGCCATGCGCAAGAACAAGTAGTTATTAGATGGCCACCTAAACTGGTCTGCTGCTGAGCTGGGCAACCAAAATTACCATCACATGTTACAAATTCCTTTCTGTTTTACACTAAATTGCAGAGACTCATGGAATTCAATCTGTGCTTCCAGCTGGGTTTCAAAGAGTGTGGGATTTGCATGATTACACTGTCTGTCTGTCTGTCAGCTTCCCTCCTTCTCCTCTATGTGACTTCTGAATTTGTAGACAGGTTTCAAATAAGTCTGAAAAAAGTGTACAATGTCACAAATAAAATTAAGTTATTGCATATATTGTAAGCACTAGAGGCAGGGAAAAGAGAGAGAAATTAGCACCACTGTTTCAGAGAATGCAGTAAAATGTGATAAGTACATGATTTGACAGTAATCCATGGCTAGCCAGCAGTCATGTCCTGTTGAGCTGTGTGTGATGCTTGGCCAACTTAGTATGCGTATGCATGTGGTGGTACCACAGAAAACATAGGAAGGAAAGCTGGGCTTACTGCAGCAGAATCTAAACAAGGGGGTTTAGCAATTCCTTTAATAAAGTTATTGAAATCACCCTTCTTAGATATTTAATATTTTTTAAAAGAAAATGTTTGTTCCTGGAATTCTGTAAATATAAGACACTGCTTTTATACAACAGCAGTTGCTAGCTTGCAGGCTTTCGATGAAAGCTTTGAAGCAAGACCCATGAGTTTCAAAAAGAAAATAATAATTAAAAAATTTTTCAAAGAAAAAAAATTTAATCTCATATTAAAAAAAAAAAGCAAACACATGATCTGGGTTAAGAAGACAATTTATTCTTAATGCAATACACTTGCTTTAACTTCATAAGAAAGGAACTTTTTCAAATGTTCTGCAGTATGGTAATACATCTGCAAGCAAGTTGCTTGCCCAGTGACTTCCATGAGCTGAATTCTGCAACCCTGTGAGCTGCTCTACAAGTAGAATAATTGATATCCCAGGAGCTGATTATATGGAAGAGAAAATTTAAAGCAATAAGTGAGCTTGGTTTTCAGACAATGTGTTTCTCTCCCAGAAAAAAATCAGTTTAATGGGTTGGTGGGAAAGCAAGTCAATAGCCTTACACATAAAATATTGGTATAATGCTTGTGGTTACCAGATAGTACATATAGATGTAATAATAAACTAAGAGAAGAGCAATTTAGGCTCTAAAGCTAGAAAAAAAAATATTTTACTGTATTTAATCTTCATTTAACTTCAAGGTTGGGATCAATATTTTTCTTGCATGTGGGCTGTATTTAAGTTACAAATTTTAAAAGCTTTCCCAGGTTTCATAGTGTGTTATATCAAGACTGAAGACACTAAAAAGGGTATGTATTGTGTATAGTTTATATATAAGCTTACAACTAGAGAACCACCACTGATAAAAACAAAGTACATATATGTTTAGAAGCAGTGAAAAAAAAAAAGAGATTTTCCTTTTAACTTTCATATTTAAGATTTTTTTTCCAGTGGTATCTCCTCTTTTTTGCTACTTATTTTTTTTTTTACTAGAAGAAGAAAATTTATAAGGCAATTCAGATTTAGACAACCACATCAAACTGAGCAATAAAATCATAAGAAAAGCATTGCTGCCAGCAAGAACCAAATATACTACTCATTATCTCTGCTGACAGTACAGTTGAACTGTGAAGTTTTTACTAACATCTTGAAGGCAGCTGAGTCAGATTCCCAAAACACTGCAGGTGCATAAAACGCATAGACAGAAACCTGTTGCTTCATTGCTCACTGAGGCTTCCTTCATGGCCATGGTCCCACAGAGGTTTGCCAGTGACATACCATGTGTAGGGTTTTTCACTTGAGCCTCACTGACCACACAGAAAGTTAAGCATACAGAGAATATGTAAGAAAACCAGGGCTTCAGTTAGCAACTATCTACTTTGGTATGTTATTACCTTATGGGTTAAACATCAGGGAGGGTGTATACCAAATGGAGGACAATTGCAAAGATGTTCTGGTGCACATTTAAACCAGAAAGTATTGGGAGTTAAAATGGTTGTAAAGTTGTTCTGCATCCCAGTTGCACTGTAGTATGTAATGACTGGAGATTGGATTTATATTTCTCTACATTTTGTTTGGAAATTATGTTGATTTACTATACATTTCTCTGTGGATGACATACTTATAATTGATCAATTACTTACTGCTGTGTTAATTTAAACCTGAAAAACAGATTTACAAGTCTCCAAGGACACAAAAGATTGAAGAATATAACGCAAAGACACAACTGTGTTGGCATTGGGATATGCTATATATTTTATTTTCTTTTATAGGTGTCTACAATAAGATTTCTTTGCCTATAGAAATCCAGCAATGAAACTCCAATTAGATTGTGCTTTAAATACAGATAAAAGCCTCTCAATTTAGGAGCTCGCCCTTTAAAATTTTTGCTTTCATGCCTCCAAAGTACGGACCATTTGCATCAGTTTATAGGAACACTTTCAGAAAGCGTTGTCCTTTTTACCAATATTGATGTGAGTGCAGTAAAACTACTTGGCCAGTCAGATCAGCCAGGCCAGCCCCATCTGGCACTGGGGTTCCCAAACTTTATAATGAGCATGTGAAATAGGTTGTTTGTGGCTGTGCCTGAGTACAGTCCCACTAGCCTGAGAGTGGGAATGGTTTAGCCCTGGTACATGTATTCTGAAATTTATTAATGTTTTGTGACTTTGGAACATTTTGCAACCTTGGAATATTTAACTATATTAGCACAAGCCAGCAGAACTCTCAGGGAAGAAAGAATGAAGGAAAATGATGCCATGGGACTAAAAGACCTTCCTGCAAATTCTTGGGAACTTAGGAGTTTGGTGAATAGCTGATCCAAAGGGTTTGGTCTGACCTCCTGCGAAGTTTAGCAAATAGGTGGTGAGCAACATGTTAAGGAGCAGAAAGCGGCCAAGGCAAAGCCTTGCTAGGCAAAAAGTCATGAATTTGCAAGTATTGTGTTTTTGTACGCCGTTTCAGGAATTAGACAGCTTATCTAAAGGGTTTGTCCTTCTCTTACAGCCTGCCTGTTCCTATCATCAAGTTGATCAATACATTGTTTTAAAGAATCTACCATATTCACCATAAGTCACAGGCTTACAAAGGGACTAACGTCAATACTGGACCCAGTCAGGCCTCTTGGGTAAGGGTGATCAGTGCTCTCATTTAGCACTTAGCATAAAAATGGGAAAACAGCATGAAAGGATAAAACTGTGGACAGGAGAAGAAGCAGAGTTGCAGCTGTTTGCCTCTCCATGAACACTGTTAATTTACAAAATATATCCACGTCAATTTTAGTTGGAAATAATTTTAAAGAAAATAAGCCTCAATTGTAACTGATTGTTTTTAACTGGCCCATTGAATTTTTTGTTAATTCATTTGCTCAATTTGCATACTGAGGCACAGAGAAAGCAGTACGAAATGATGCTCCAGAAGCAACACTCATGGCAAAACTGCTTGTAGGCCCTTGACATATTTAAGAACAGAATACCTTATTTGACAGTACTTGTAAGCATCTGAATAATGGAAGGTATTAATTATTCTGTACAGTGACTCAGTGGTTTGTTGTGCAGGTCTGGAGAGAGCTGAATGCTTAGCAAAGTCCCACCAAGCTTTTTTCACTGAGAAAGCAAGAATACATGGCACAATCTCCTCCTCTTCTGGGACTTTGCCTTCCATGCTTGAAGACAAGCATTTTAGAAATCCAGCACAATTTGTATATTGCTCAGAACAGGTTCACAGTACCCCACTGCAGGCATTTATGTCAGGGACCTCAGCTGGAAGGCTTCTCTTTTTCATTTTCCGTTGAAGTCCACACAGCAGAAAGCAGGGTAACACTTGCAGAGTTCAGTTCAATTCTCTGACTGCCCCAACTGAAAATAAGATTTAAGTAAGATTTTCTGCTACTCCAGTTGTCTTCTGCACCATGAAAATGAGAGTGGTGGTGCAGATCCTACCTGGAAAACAGGAAGAACTAAATTACAGAGCTGATGTTTCTGACAGTAAGAATTTGTACTGAAGAGACATTTATTCATTAATGAATATTTCAGTCATTGCTTGCACATTTGAGGTACATTCATGTATTTCATTAAATTTAAGTTTTAATACCAGTGAATTTGATTTGATAGAAAACAAACCTTTTGTAAAATGATCTGCATTACAAAATGGTTGTGACATCTGTGCTGCTAGAGAACCAGGTGATATTCACTGAGAACAAATGCAAATCAATACTGTAGGATGAGGTTACGGGTCAGCATCTACCAATATGACGTGGAGGCAGAGGCAAAGTAAATGAGCTTTCTTTCATCTAAAGTATACATCAATTTTGTTTTGTTTTTGTTTCCTCTGGGCATCCTGGCAGTCAATGAATATTTCAAGAAGTAAAATCAAGAGGTTCATCTCCAGTTATATCTTTAGCTACCATTTTATTTGGACAGTTTAGATGAAACACAGCAATGAGTCTGTTGAACTAGCAGCAAAGTGTCCATTCACTGTTGCGGACTTCACATTCCACTTTTACAAGCCAACACCAGTAGACATGCAGTGTCTTCTAATAACGAATGCCCTTTTGACCTGCCATCAGCTGAGAACCCAAAATTACATCACTCAGTTACTTTCCACACAAAATATAAAACATTACCATTATAAGCTTTGGTTACCACAGTTATTTTTTCAGGCATTTAATCTAGTGGCCTGAATTCAAAGGTTCACCTCCCTCACTTTCCATGGCAATGAGTGGAGGAAAAGGGGTGCTGCCCCTGGGTGCTGTCACAGCTCTGAGCACCATCTCATCCTCTCCTGATGACACAGGGAGCTGAACAGATTTCCTTCCCAATTTGGACACCCAAGTTTGACATCTTGCTTAGAGGGAATAGCTGTTGCCAATATTTGCAGTGCATTTTTGAAAAGTAACTTGTAATTGTCATTGTTGGGAAACTCAAAAGGAATCATCACCTTAATGCACACACGCAGCATAAGTAGCAATGCACAAGGACAGACTGTTTCATCATTATGGCTGCTGTGAAGACAAGAGATGCAGTTATTGTGATGTAGACTAGAGAAGTGCTGAAGCTGCAGAACCACCAGACCTCAGTTCTCTTCCCAATTGAACAAGTGAGATTTTTGCACTGACTTCATTAGGCCACAGATTAGACCCAATGTGAGCTAAGGCTTGGAGAGATGCACAAGCAAATTGGAAAAGCCAGGCAATAATTGAATAAACTGGACATAAGAGGACGAAGTGTAAATGTTAAGGATATCCACTTTTCTAGTCATGTAACCTTTCAGGACAGGTTAAGCCAATTGAATACAAGTATATTAAGTTTTCCAAAATGAAGACTTGAAGCTCTTTGGGGCCACTTCCACATTTTCAGAACCCCTATGAAATGCTGAACATGTGTTTGAATCATATGGCTCATGCACACCTTGTTCCCTTGACATGCCCAAGGTTGCTTATGCCTTATTCTGGCCCATCATCCAAACCTGAAATACCTGCCATCAGTCTCAGTTTATAATAACGCCCACAGCTGCATTTCAGGGCTCTGGGGACTGATGGCTTATTGCTGTGCCTTGGGCCATGTGTTTATACCTGTCAGCCATTAAACCAGCAGCAATGCTCACCCCTGATCATTATCACTGAAGTCAATATCGGTCTAGTTACTAAGCAGATGAGCTTTTATCGAAGTGGTTAGGATGTGATAACTGCATAGCTGCAAGCAAATCAGATCATCTCTATCCACATTATGTATAAAAATAATTCTTCCAGGTGGTTCAAAGCAATTGGCTGTGTGCCTAACAACTCACCTAAGCATTCTGGGAGTGCATAATGAAATACTACTTGTCATGCCTTATTGCTTAATTATTGCTATCAGCCTCCAGAATTTCAGTAAACTCAACATACTGCATAATGAGGTTATACTAAGCCAGAGGCATTGTATCGCAAATACAAAGAGAACTATACTGTATTGTACTGTATATATTATTGCCCCAACAAAGTAAACTTTTAAATCTCTTATATTTTGACTAGAAATAAAACCTGTTTATAGTAGACTTTTTCCAGCGTGCCTGGATTTTAAATTCTCTGAGATATGATAAACTCCATTTGTTAATATTACCACAGCAAGCTAAAAGTGCCCCTGGAGAGTATATGAGCAGATCCCTCAGGCTAAGAGACAGCAAAAAGGAAAGCAAAAGGAGAATGATCATTCTTTCATGCTATGAAATCTCAACTTCACTCATTTGCATACAGACAGCATCTTCCTTTAAAAGAAAAAAAAATTATCAATGATATCAAAAAGTAAAAGCTTAAGGTAAAGAAAACAATTCCATAACACTAGGAGAAAATTACTTTAAAGTAAAATATACAGGTAGGAAATTGAGCAGAGGAAAAAAAATGTAAACAGAAAAATCCCGAGAAGACACACCTCTGGTTTCGCTGTTCTCCAAGAACTGAGTACCTTCTGGCAGAATATGGCTAAATGTGGCCTAAAATTTGAAAAATGGTTTATCCTTGGTACATCTACCTTTTCTCCCCCATATTTCAAGCAGCTTTCTAAAGCTGAGCAAGTGTTCCTATCTGCATTTTATAAATGGGAAAACAGGAGACTAATGAAGGTTAAAGATGTGATTTACCATAAATGCATTTATGTGACAAATATGAAATACATCTTTTCCCTTGGCAGAGTGTCTCCTCTCATTCTTTCAGAATTACCTAAGCTTACTTTACTCACTAAAACAAGATTTTACTAATTTTTACTGCTATTAGCAGTAGAGAAAAAATTCAGTGCTTGGAAGATGAGAAGGATTTTATTCTAGTTTATTTACTATCAAAAGAAATGTTAATTAAATTCTCCGTACAAAATATCACTGTAGATGCATCAACCCAAAATAACCCAGCTTGACTTTCAGTATTTATTAGATTCCACAGTATGTTTTCCTCCTCGTGTTCAGGAAAACAAAACAAAACAAAGACAAACAATACAAAGAGAACCAACCCCTAAAAAAGCTTTTAAATTGAAATGTGCCCTGGAAGCCACTAGAAAACAACTCATATGAAATGAAAGTTTTAGTGATTACTTCTAATCAGAGAGCAAGACAATGCCAAGCTGGAGATTCATCTATCAGTGCTTGTGTAGTCATTTTTAGTGCAGTAGTGGGTGGACAAGCCCAGCTATCAGAGGCATGGTGGAGAGGCAGAGGGCGGCAGGGGTCTGTAAGCAACCCCAAGAACCATCTCCCCAAATGAGAGGAGCTCAGAGATATCACAGTAAGTTCAGTCTGGAAAATGCTTACTCACAAGAGCATCCCATTAGCATTCGGACTTGGAGCGTGAGCACATTGGCATTGCTTGAAAAGAATCTGAAGAGCAGCATGGTGTATAGCAATCCCACAATGTGATGCTGTGCTCCTACTTTGGACAAACAGTCCCGTTGATTGCAGCAGGGTTTTTCTCTGTGGTTTGCAGGCCCATTGGAATCCACAGGAGCCTTCTTAGGGACTGTGGAAAGCAAATCAGAAAATGTAGTCTGTTGTCAATAGTTTAAATTCTGTGTGTAAATCTGCACCTTTACAGGACAGTCTGCACATCTGATAAAGGCTGGAATTGGATTAAAATCACAGGGAGTTGTTTGATCAGTCTTAAAATGCTGGAGGTAGTTAATGAGGGCAATCAGTAGTGGTCACCTTTCAGAGTCCCCAGAGGAGAAAATGAGAGATGTTGCAGGAATCCTGGCAACCAGGGGATTGCAGAGGTGCTGCCTGTGGCTGGTGCTCCTCTTCATGGGGAAGGCAGACAACCACTGCTGAAAGAAGTCATTTTGCAAGTCCGAGGGGATGAGGCAAATCCTTTGGCCAGTGCTCACCTTGTTTTACCCTTGTTGCAGTCCCCTGGGTTTTGCTGTGCTGAGGCAGAAGGGGAATCATGCTAGAATCAACATTCTCCCTCTATTTTTTTCCCCACATGATGAATTCCCATCCCACATCTGGGACACTGACTTGCCTGAGGAGAGAACATGGGATGAGAAGTGATCAGATTCAATGTTTGGATTCCTACCATGTCTATCCAAATTTCATGCTTCAGCTGCTCATCCTTTTCTTAGACATTTACTTTCCAAATTCGGTTGACAATGCCACTGCCTTCTTGCTACTCACCTCTTTCCTCTTTGCTTTTTCCCCAGTGCCTGCTGTCTGCATGCAGGCACTAATCACTCTTATCACAGAAAGTTGCACACCATCTGGACATCTTTCTCAGTCAAGCTAAACACATCTCTTTCTTGATTTAGTGTTGTTCTCAGTCAGAAACTTTTCCTTTTAGTGATATTTCACAATCCTTGGTGTTTGCCCCCCTTCTGTGCTGACAGAAGATGGGTGTTGCCATCAGCAGAGCCTTTCAGGGCAGAGCAGCATGCTAGCTGACTAACTCGACTTTCTGAGAAGTTTATCAGCCCTGATCATGCTTGGAACATGAGAGCCAAAATCCAGACTTCAGAGAACATTTCTGAAGTAGAAAATAGCTCTTTGACCATTTTGCTATAATTTCACCGATTGATGTAATTTCACAATTTCCTTTGTATTTTGTGGCCCAGTCTTTTCCTTTTCTATTCATGACTTCTCTCAGTACTTTGCTCTGTAAAATGGTTTTAACAGCTTGCTTCTATATATAGTTCTACTGGTCCTTCCACCACAGTCTTAATTTAGTTTTTCATAGCAGTGACCATGGGCAGCTACATAATACTCCCCACTCAGTTTGTTAATATCAAACAAGATTGAGACACTAATTGAACCCGAGGAAAATGTTGTGGTCAAACTGGAAGTTTGTACCTAGCACTTTGAGATGTTCCAAAATAAAAAAATAATCAGAGACTCTTCTGGAGACAAGCAAAACTTTTCATTGAATAATTTTTCTACAATTATTTTAATGCTGTTAAAAATAGAATGTGTGAATGGGATACATATAACAATGATTATGGCCACTAGGACATATGATACATTTTCTCTATGATGACAAAAGCTTCTGTGACTCACCTAGTGCAAATCCTCAAAGAAAACATGCAGTCCTTGTGGTACACATGTCCAAACTAATAGCCCCATTCCCTTAATTTATTAGTAAATCTATATCCTAATAGAGAGTTGGTATATTATGGTTTGCAAAACTGTGATTTTCTCAGTGAAATGTGAAAACAGAGCTCTGACCACTTGTTGCTAGAATACAGAATCTTTGTATTACCCAGAAATGGGGATTACATTCTGCCTGTGCAATGTAATTCCATGACTTTGCTTGGAAGGGGTATACGCCTTCACATCCCTTCACAAAACTGAGTGCAACTGCAGCATGCTGTGTTTTATCCCAGAAACAGCAGCATTTCAGTGCTGGACAAAATCATTCCTATATGTACAATTTTGTATTTGCAGAACTAACGGGTGGATAAAGAAGCTTTACATATAACAGATGGCATTTAAAAATATACTATTGTGCCACATAATGACAGTATAATAGTGGCCATGGTAAAATAGTGCAGGGTGGTTGCAGTATAATATATCAGGTATGGCTAATATAAATCTTGCCTTCCTTGAGTTTTGAAGACTAAACCGAGTTGGAATAAACACGAACAGCTAATGAAAAAAATAAAAATAAAAAAATACCTCAAATATTTGGAAAACAACAACAAAAAATACTCCTCTTCTGCATTATGAAATTTGCTTGGTAGCAAAGCTATATTTATGTATTGCAAATCACAGTTTCGGCAACAGCTCTAACATTGCCACTACACTGCATTTGCAAATAATGAAGAAGAAAATTTTTCTGCATTTCAGTGCTATGACAGCAGCATTCTAGCACTACCCAAAGAAGTTAATATACAACATTTGTCAAACACAGGTGCCAGACAAAACTGGGACAATTCTTAGGGGGAGATCACGGGGAGCCTTTCTCCTTCCCCATGCATGGTTCCAGCTCCAGAAGGGCTGTTTGGGCACAGCAGTGACAGGACCAGCAGACTCCCAGGGGTGCAAAGGCAGACAGTGGCTGTGATCCTCCCCTCTACATTACAGCACATGGTGGTGGTGGTCTCTACCCACTCCCAAACTAGGGTCCCTTGAGCAAAATGCTCTGCTTGCTGCCCTCTCTGCATACTCAGGACATTGACTAAATTCTGCAGTGTGACCCTTACTAAGCAAATCTCAACCTACTACAAAATGCTAGGAATGACTTACTAAATTAAACAGCAGATAAAGTAGAAAGAAAGGAAAGATCAGAGGAAAAACATCCTTACATAATCTTCACTTGGTATCAGCCTACTGGGAGTGCATGGAACAGGGAGATGAATAGCAGAAAAAAAAACAAAGGGAAGACAAAACCAAGCCAAAATGATGCTGCAAAATTGTATTGATAGTAACGTTGTTATTAAGCCACAACAGAAAGTACAAGGAGATGGGAAGGAAGCAGATGGTTAGTCTTGTAGGTGGTCCGAATAAACAACTCTCATGTTTTGTTTTCAGAGACATGTAAAGTGAAGTTAACCATTCCTTCTGTTCTTTCTGTAAGCATATCAAGTTCTTTGGGAAAAAAAAAATACAAGTTTTTCTTGCAACTGCAACAGTCAAAGGACTGGATTATTATGGTAGAAAGACTAAAGAGTACTTTAGTAGAAAGGTTAAAAACTGTTTAGGCAGAGTCCCAAATTATTTGGATAGGAATACACCACATTTCATTGCAACTTTACACATCTTTAAGTGAAATCCAGAGACCTTGAAAGAGAACAAGAATGAAAGGCCACATCAGGACCCTTGCAGGAATGCAGTCTGTGTGCATAAAAAGCCCTGTGCCAGTGTGCAGAACAGTGCACTACCCTGGCTGCAGCTGTGAGTTGCATGAAAACTGCAGAGACCTTGAAGATCTGGCATGTTCCCTGTGCAGGACTGTGATCTGCTGGACCCGTGCAGCATGCAGATCCAGCAGTTCCCCAGTTTCCATGTTTACAAACATGACAGTGCACTGCATGAAGAAATGCTTGCATGGATTTTTTGCCATCTATTCCTCTCTGTACAGGAGCAATATGGCATTTCTATTGTAGCATGCTCGAGAGAATATGGGAATAGACACTTGTAAAACAGTAATATTCATTTTAAATATTACAGAACTAGTAGAGCTAGGCTACCTCTGAAAAGTATTTTAAAGCAGGACTTGAAGCTAGATGAGAGCATCGTGTAAAATATCTGCTTGCTCTTGGGTCCCCAGAGGCAGCTTTAGATGATTCTAACTGGAAGGAAAACAAAAAAAATGTCCTGTGCTCTACAGCACCTCCACATGTTTTTGTCATCTGTGTAGCTAGGACACAGCAGTGTGTGACTGACAGCCCACTGGCATATTCCCCCCTGTGCTCACGGTGACTAACAAGACTAATGTCTGACACAGAAGACTGCCGAGGGCCCCCAGGCATGCCGCTGGTAGGATGTGCTGTGGGGGCAGATGGGTTATGAGCACATACCCAGGCTGAATGTTGGTGGTGTGGTGGCCAACACCACCTTGCAGGAGTTCTCAGCTTCCAGCCAGCCCCAAAATTAAGCAGATGGTGTAAATGTCTCCATTCAGTACCCGCGGCTTGATTCTCCTCCCTCTTAAGTCAAGAACGATCTCTAAAAGCAACTTGAAAGGCAGCATATGTTAGGTCTCTGGACTGCAACACTCCTCAGGTTGGTGGCATAGGAGAAAAATCATATTCTGCTCTTAGGAGCCAGCTACAATTCTGTAATTTGAATTCCTTTGACAAGAAGTTAAAAAACAATAAAACTCACTCCCTTAAATCCAAGCTATACCAACAGATCATTTTTCTCTCTCTTGTTCAGGAGGGATCAGAACTGCTTAAATGAAACTAAAAATCTACTCTGTCACGCTGATTTACATTCTCACACCATTAGTTTTGTTGATGATGTTTTAATTATAATTCCAGCTTTGTGGTACAATGGATGTCCTTATTATCATCTATCACTGAATTTTAAGCATCATCCTAATTATATCAGGGTCCAAATGCTTAAACCTGCTTTATTTTCTCTCTGACTGTAGAGATGAAATCATTTTTTTCCATGCAAAACTATGTGTTTTTCATTCAAAAATTGAGGATAATTTTATTCAAAATAATTGATTTCTTATTTGTCCTTTTTTAAAAGTCAAGAGGAAATTCATTTTTTTTCATTTCATTCTCACTAGTGAAATAAAGTATATTTTCACTTCCATCCTTTTTGAGTTCTAACTTCTCCTTTTTCCACTGAAAAAAAAGGGGGGAATTGGCAATATATATATGTATATATATATGTATGCCATTGGAAACTAAAGCAGAATGTTGCTTGGTGTTATTTTTCTCTCACTTTGACAAGGTTGAAAGTGAGAGAAAATGTTATTTTTAAAAGCAATAGTGTTGCTTTTCCTCACTTTTTTTTTTTCCTAATATTTAACTCCCACTTTTCCATAGGGAAAGTCGGAGGAAAGGGAAACAGCAGGAAGACCACGAGAAGAAAATAAAAACTCTCTTGATTTTGGTGTTTAGAGAATAGTAATTAAAATTGAAGTAATATAATTTAAAATACTTGAAATGTATGGCAGACAAGTAATTTTTATTTACTATGTAATTAAACATAAATTTTGACATCAAATTAAGTACTTCCCCTCTCAAAATGTCTTTCTCTGAGTCCAAGCCCTTTGCTGCTGTCCCAGGCACAGCTCTCATGGTGCCACCAGCCTGCTGCTGGAGCAGCTTCTTCAGCCTTGCCAGTCTGAGGATGTTTGTTAGGGATGCCTCCCTGCCCAGCAAAAAGGGGGAAGACAAGAGGAGCTGTTTTTATGAGCTGATTCTTGCAGAGACATGCAGGCCCCATGACTAATCTTGTCATGCCCAGTGGCCGCAGAATGACACATCTGCTCTGCTAGGGTCACTGTGACTTGCAGAGTGCCCCTCTGTGCCCGTGCTCTGCTGAGTTGCTGTGAAGGAGCAGCACACAAACGAGAGCCTGGGGGGTGAAAGCTGGACCCTGTGGGCATGATGGACCATGTGGGCATTGCTGCTTTTAGGAAATGAGGAGTGTAGGGTCACATATCGGGGAGTGTGCACATTGGGAGTAACTGTGGGTAACACTGGGAAGGCATCAGGCGGGGTATGAAATGTGACGGGTATTGTTTGCTATAACGTTGGTGGAATATGCTTGACTCCATCATGCAACGGGAAACCCTTTTTCACTGTGTGGGCACTGGCACACTCTTCATGAACCTGCTCCATGACACGTTGTGCAGTCTTCAGATTGACATTTCTCAGAGAAGAGAGACTATGTACGAGCCTTCTGAACCACTTTACTTTCATTAAGAGCTTAAATTGGTCTGAAGTAGCATACACGGATATGTATTTCTTTTATGCTAGTGTAGACATCTTGCTGTGGACAAAGGGTCAGCCTAAGGCTTTGTGCATCACTGAAACCTCATTTAAAACTTGAAGACAAGGCTTGAACAAAACCTGGATATTAGTGGGTAACAAATGGCATGCACCACCAAGAAGTATGTTCTAGTTTTAGACTCCAAGTGCTTTATTTAAAACTGACTGTTTACTTTAAAAAATACCATATCCACAAGAAAAATACAGCTTTATGTGCAATGTTCGACTATATTCAATTGTGGGATACCAGTTTGGTATTAAATGCACTAAAGAAACCAAACCAAAACAAACCAAAGCAAACAGAAAGATGGAGCACTGGATGTCAATCATCGTCTCTATAACAGAGCAAGACATATTTCATAGTCCACATGAATTTTGCTGTTTCTTCCACTGGAGTGGCACATCTATGTGATTTTGCTGCAGCTAGAAAGCTGGTATCCCTTCCAAACACTGAGGGTCACATGACACTGAGTCAGCTTTATACAGCACATCTCCACATTTCACCCAGCAGTGGATCTGTTGATATGCTCCGTACTGCAGCACACCGGTGGGTTTCCAGAAGCATAAAGACAACAACAGAACTACTGGAGTGGGGTTCCAGCAGGGCCAGATACAGCCTCAGCATGGAGCTGGGAACCTGCAGCTCTTGGAGACACATCCATGAGGTTAAAGCATATTCTGTCGTCTGACTTTCATCTCAGATGGAGTGACATAAGCTTGTGAATATATGAGGGCAGAAATTTTTGTCCCTTGAAGAGGCACAAAACCATTTTCTTCCAAAGGCAGCCTCTGGTCCTTAGGGTTTTACATTTCCCATCACCACAGAATTTGGCTGCAACAGTTCACCCGTTACCACATGATGTTCTAGTTGCACATTCTTTTACAGCACAATATAAAATAGAGGACTGTCTCAGCAGGCTATTTCAAGCACAGCTGTATTACCTACCTGCATGTAAGCATTTTCTTCATTGATGCAATATACTCATTTAGCCTTTTACTCTTCAAATACACAAACATTTTTCTAGATATATCTTCCTTTTTTTTTCTTTTTCTTTTCCTTTTTTCTTTTTCTTAAAATAAGGAAGAACTAAAAAGCAGGTATAATGCCTTTTGTATACTGGCATGCATTTCTCAGGGCAATGCATTTAACCTGCTGTGCTTGTGAAGCTTGTGAGACATCATTTTACGTTTATGCCTGGGAACCATTATGATTCTATTTTGCAACCAGTGAGCAAGACCCCTTGAAAAGTCCCTTCCACACTCCAGAGACCAGATACTCCTGCTGGTGATTGAAATTAAGACATACCTCAAAGCTATATATTGCAGTGGGAGAAGTCAGAAGCTGGCTTCCTCCAACAGGCACCATGAGGCAAGTGTTGAGGACATCTATAATTAGAATATAGACTATGAGGGTGGGGGTCACACAGGATATGGCCCAGGGAAGTGGGCATTATTGCTAGGTTGATATCTGCACCCATATTAATATGGGCCTGTATTCTCTGTCTCATGGAATTTGCCAGGCTCAGCAAGGAAACACCAAAGTCATAGCTGGGCTCAGACGAGCTGTTACTACTTCCTCAGCATCTATGTGATTGCATTTGTTCCATCGGCAGTGTCAGCTCTGTCTTAGAAGGAGAGCTGTTGCTCTTTATCACCGTGACATCTCAGCCACCTGACAATGGCTGTAAAAAGGCTTGCCCGCAGTCTACAACAGTGTAGCAACAGACCAGAAAAACAGTCTGCCTTAGATGCAACATCCCAGCACACCACACCGTGTTAGCCAAGGATCTCAGTGCTGAATTTATGTAGAAGAGCTATTCATATTAAAAACTCTAGGTGCTGTAGGCAGAGATAATGTTATGGACCAGCACCGAGAACAATGGGGTTTCAGTCCTTGTGGGTGACTGTGTGCAAATACCATCTGAAATGCACATTAATTAGAATGAGTGTTTTGCACTCAAAGCAAAGTACATATTCTAGGAGAGCAGACCTGAGGTACTCGTTCACCCAGGCAAGTACTCTGTTACTGAGGAGCAGACATACTGGAAGGAGCTGCACACCGAAGGAAGAATGTCTCCTCTGTCAGGGACCAGAGGTTACCTTATAAACCAGGCTATAAAAGTTTATATTCTTTCCTGGGTCACAATGAAATATCTCCCCCATCACTTTAGCCACATAAAGGAGATGCTTAGTGTAAACCAGTGCCTGGCTTCTGTCAGCAAAGTAAGAGGAACATCCCAGGGAGGCTGATTTATCTCAGACTGCTCCATCCCATTTTAGGGGAGGATAAAACACTTTTAGGAGGTAATTGGATTTATCTCTCTTTGTCAGTATCCAGAGCAGCTGTCTAACTTTTATAGGGAAATCCAGAGGAGCCCATCCTTTGCATATGCAATTGAAGATGTTTTCTGATGCCACTGCTCCCTAGAGTTGCTCAAGCGTGGTCTAAATTAGTTCTCTGAAACCCTTTGAAATTCTTGAACGTTAATAAGACTATGGGGTATAGAAGCTCATTCAGAAACAGTGCCAGAAACAGCTTGTCCAGAAACTCTGGGTTGAGTCATACAATCACGGGCCTTGAATACAGGCAGAAAGCCTGTGTCTGAAGCATCTCAAGGAGTGAACTGCTTTCAAACAAACAAACAAAAAAGCCAAACAAACAAAAAAAAAAAAGAAAAACAAGTTGAGGTGAGAAGAATGTTTAGACTGCCAGCTGCAAGGTGGGAAAAAGAAAAAAGAAAAAGGGAAAAAAAATGCAAACCACGGCTCAGATTTTGCTGCAGTGCTTCGGTGAGGCGCGGGCTGCCGTGCCCGAGCGGCGGGGCTGCCGCTGCCCTCCGTCCCCGGGGCTGCGGGGCGCGGGGGGCGCGGGGCTCCCGGGCTGCCCGGCGGCACTGGGGGGGCTCGGCCCCGTGCCCCCGGGGCGTTGTTCGCACCCCGCGTCCTTCCTGCTTCCGGGGGCCGCCGCGGGGAGGATTTGCTGCAGATGACATCAGCCGTGGATGCTGGAAAAGCGGCGGCGGGGATGCGCCGGCTCCCCCCCTTCCTCCTCCTCCTCCTCCTTCTCCTCCTCCTCCTCCTCCTCGTCGCCAGGTCCCAGCCCTGCACCGTCTCCGTATAAAAGCGCCGCAGCCTCCCCGCCCGCCCTCACTCCCTGCCGCCTGCGGAGCCGCCGCCGAGCGGCCCTTCTCCCCTCATCGCCCCGGAGCCGCGGGGCGGAGCGGGGGACCGCGATGGCCACCGTGGTGGTGGAAGTGGACTCGGAGCCCTCCTGCAGCATCCCCAACCCCACCTCCCCCTCGCCCAGCCTCTCGCACCGCTTCCTGGACAGCAAGTTTTACCTGCTGGTGGTCATCGGCGAGCTGGTGACCGAGGAGCACCTGCGGCGGGCCATCGCCAACATCGAGCGAGGTGGGGCGGGGGGGGCGAGACGTCCGTGTCCCTTAAACGGGGCCGGGGGTGGCCATGGGGCGGTGGTGGGGTGGTGGTGGGGTGGTGGTGATAGTGTTGGGGTGGTGGTGGTGGTGGGGTGGTGATGGTGGTGGGGTGGTGACAGAGGGGTGGTGGTGGTGATGGGGTGGTGGTGGGGAGGGAGTGAGGATGGGGTGATGGTGATGGGGTGATGATGATGGGGTGGTGGTGATGGGGTGGTGGTGATGAGGATGATGGGGTGGTGGTGATGATAGGGTGGTGGTGGCGATGATGGGGTGGTGGTGGTGGTGATGGGGTGCTGGTGGTGATGGGGTGCTGGAGGTGGTCCGAGCCCCTCCCTCCCGCCGTGCACAAAGCCCCTCGCCCCCCGCCGCCCCCGCCGCGCTATTGTGGGGGCTGCGGCTGTCGGCCGCCGTCCCGGAGCCGCCGCGGGGTGGGCGTGGCGCGGCCCGCTCCGCACTGCGGTCCCCGGGGCTGCCCGCCGCGGACAAAGGGCGCCCGCCCCGCCGCCGGGGTTCGAGCAGGGGACGGGGACGGGCACCGGGGGGCGGCTGCGGGGCGGCTCCTGCTGCTGCTCCCCTTCCCCGCCGCTCGGCGGGCGTTTTCCCCCGGAGCGGGGATGCGGCTCCTCTGCGCATTGTGCCCAACTTTGGCCGCGCGAGCTCTGCAGACGCACGCATCCGTGTGTAATGAAACAGTAGCGAGAATAATAAAACGAGACGCGGGTGGCGAGACTGGTGTCCGAGTGGCCAGCCTCGCTGTTGTCCAGCTCAGGCTGCCGCAACTCGCTGCCTGTTTGCCCTTCCCTTAAGACGGCGATGCACGAAGGTATCGCAAGTGAAAGGACCGAGTTTTGTTAAGTTCTCGATGCGGTTCCCGGTGAAAGGGATGGCAGTGTGCACGGAGAGGCAGAAAGCCCCGCGGCCGTAACGGTGGTGTTAAGCACAAAGGAAATTGTTGCCGGACCCTATAGTTCGCTAAACTCTACTGATCTGTGTTTTTTTTAACCTATATCTTGTTCTGGGCTGATAAAAGCGGAGATATCAGAAGTCTGCTTTTGTTAGAGAGGAGAAAGAGACCTTGAAAAAGAGGGATTTGGTAGCAGCCTTGCCGTGTAGGTGTGGTTCAGCACTCCAGCTAGGACTTCGTTTGTCTCTATTGTTGTTTTCCCAACCGTTGTTGCTGTAGTTGGCGATTTCTCTCGATTCTTTTTCATGGCTGTTTGTGGTAAAGGGCTGCCTCATCACGGCTAACCAGCTTCACCGTGACCTGTTCATCTTTCTTGCGACCATTGTCTCCTAGGGAGAACTACTGAGGCAGATGCTTTGTCATTCAGAGCCTCTTCAGCACTGCACTTCCCCAATTCCGTCTAATTTTTGATTGTGTCGGAAGTGAATTGGCTGCATTTCAAGTAAATTAATACAATTTATTGAGCAAATGGATAAAACTTCTCCCCTCAAGACATCTGATGTCATCCTTCCTCTGAAGAAATGCTCTTCAGCCTCTTCTTGAAGCTTCTATTGTACAGTTGCTGCTGCATAGCTCTGTTGCTGCTACCTCCTGCCAGTAAGCATAACACCCACTTGCAGTTTTAGATGTTCAGAGGAAACGCTTTGGCCTTTTTATTCATCATTTTGGATTAGAAGTCACCTCACTGCTCCTGGTGTCAGATGATCTGACTGGGATTTTGCCTGCTAGGAAAAAAAACCTTGATCAAATTTTGAGGTGCACTGTTCTGGATGAGTACACTTGGAGTCTGAAGCCCTGTCTGTGTGAGGCAAATATGGGCTTCACTTATCTTTCTCTTTGGAAAGTACACTGTAGTCTGGAGAAACTGTCTTCTTTCATTCTTTGTGCTCACCAGAGCCTTAAATGCTTGTAGGGTTCTTGATCACTCTGCCTCAGTGTCTTCTTTGGTACGTCTCCGAAGTACCACCACAGAAAAGTGTGGATTCACGCACTGAACTGCAGAGCAACGTGTCAAAGAAAACATCTGCTGATAAGACATCAGTGGTGTGATCCTACGCAAGCCAGTGGAATGCCGAGTCATTTCTTAATATATCATGAAGTGGGAATGGCTTGGCAACCTGCATTTTCACTAATTACATTTGGGATGTCATTTTGCTGAGGGGGCAATCCTCCAACCCACTGTCCAACAAAGAAGAAGAGAGGAGTGAGGAGAAAGCTTCAAGATCTTTCCACTGATTTGGCAGATGCTACTGGGTGTGCCCTGTCTGCTGTCTGATCATCCCTGTGTCTAGTGGCGTTGCACTCCAAAGACTGCAGAAAGAAAGAGAGAGCCCCAGCTCAGTCATCCTCCCAGTCATTACTTCTATGCTATTAATGATATACATCATTGGATTGACCTTGGATTTTAGTTCTAGATTTACTTCCATCATATTCAAACCTGATTTGATTTTATAATGTACATAATACGTTATATTCTGTTATAATGTGCATGTATAATTTTTTTTTGCATCCAGAATGCTGAATCATGCAGCTGCAAATATGGTATATTCTAGCTCAATCCAAACTTCACCTTCTGCGTGCATAGTATGTCTTTTTGTTTGTTTGTTTGTTTGTTTGTTTTCAGTTATTTATTTTTCATTGAGTACTGTATTTTGGACACTGACTGGCTCAGTGGTCTGACTGTGCCTAATTAGAATCTTTCCCCTACCACAAATCTGGATCCACAACAAAAGCGGTTAGGGCTGGTGGACAGGCTCTGTCATTAGCAGCATTGCTGAATCATAGTCCCTATTGCTTAACTGACCTCCAGAAAGCTTCGCAGTCTTCCCACACAAGCTTGCTGTCAGAAGCCACCAAGCTGTTATCTTGTCGCTTCTTCAGGTCCAGCACTCATTTATTCAACACACTTCAGCTTCATGATCAGCATCACATTACTGGTCATACTTTTCATATGCACAGTACATGCGTGGTATTATATCATATTTACTTTCTTGCTCTCAAATATTCCAACACCTGGAAAATATTAAAGCTTGCTGAGCTGTGGTTGCCTGCCAAAACTACGCCCCAAAAATGTACCATATGGCCAAGAGATTTTTGAGAAATTAAAATAAAGAGACTTGCAGAAGAGAGTCACTGCCTATGCCTCTGAACAATGATGCATAAGTCAGGAAGTGGAGGTGGTTGGTTATAGTTCAGTTATTTTTCTCTGGAGTGGTTATGAAACATACAGATGATGCTGTATTTTCAATTCTCTCTAGAGTTTAATAATGCAACAACTTAATAACTGGTAGCATATCCCAGTAAGAAGCATGCTCATACCTTGACTGGACTGCTGACAAGGAAAAAGCACTTGATGAATTATCTCTGCAGTCTTCAGGCTCCTGAAATGCAGATACCCATATTTGCATGGAGAACCTCCTCAGAGCTGCAATGGGAGACCAGCAATGCAGATCTGGTTTCTCTGCTCTTTCTCCCCCCTCATCCTTCAGCCCTAGAACATGGCCTCTGCCAGAGGGAGGCTTGATGTTTCTGAGAAAGCATGGGAGCCAGCATTGACAGGAAAGTTAGCAGTCTGAAATCCTGACAGTTACCAGCAGAAGTGCCACTGCTGGTTGCACAGTATGAGGGGTTGGCCACGCACCTCTTCAGGGTTCTCCTCCAACCCAAAGGTAGCAAACCCCTAAGGGATTTAACTCAACATCTTCATGCAAAGACATGGCCAGGTTTGTGGGAAGGGGCCAACAGACACTTCCTTAGGTGCAGTCTCTTCTGCATTTGCCAGCTAATTTGTATAAGTCTAGTGACAAATCAATCAATCAATCAATAAATCACTATGATGTTGGTGCTCAAAACCACAGCAGTGTCTGGACTTACCTGTACTACAACAGCCTACTCATTGTTTTTGAAAACTTAACAACAAAACTAGAAAAATACTAAAACATATTCTCCTGTTAATTGGATTTTTTTTTTTTTGATGTTATCATCAAAATATTATGGTAGGAAACTAAACTTGTGTTTTGGCTACAGTGATTTTGTTTTTCCCTGGTCAAATGTCAGTCCTTAAAATATTTGATTCCAAAATACATTTTTATGTGTCATATGACACATTCATATTTGTCAACTGTACCTTTTCCTTCGTAGCTGAGGAGGAAATAGAGATGCGATGTTTATTAAAAGAAAAAAGATCAAGTGTAGCATTTCTAAATCTCACAAGTAGAATTTTGATACTTATAAATAAAAGATCACTTAAATTTTAATTTAAAATGTGGGACGCTTCAAAGCTTTTGAATGAAGTCAGCAATGTAATACTTTTTATTTAAATATTAATTTGCAACATGTGAGGTAACATTGTCCGTCTCTTTCAGTTTTGTAAATAAGTGTACTGCTATTTTAAAGTTGACGCAGGGACATCAATGGCTTCTCACAATGTGGCTTCTAGGTTGTAGGACCAGCAGTCACAAAGCAGGTGCTTTAAGGATTGCCACCATTTGGAAAGCCAGTTTTCCTCTTTCTTCTGGCTGATCCCTGTCCAGAGTGCTTCTTCTGAGCACTCTGCACTTTGCAAAAGATGGCTGTGTGGCACGCCAAGAAAAGAGGCTGGTTTTGGAATTTACGAATATGCAAATAACATGAGTGCTAACTGAGGAACAGTCTATATATGCTGATATATCTAGCTAGATGTGTTTTTGTGTTTTGAATTTTAGGAATCCGATCATGGGACACAAACTTGATTGAATGCAACTTGGATCAAGAACTGAAACTTTTTGTATCTCGCCATTCAGCTCGATTCTCTCCTGATGTTCGAGGTGAGCTTTTGGACATGTTAGAGAAAGCTTTGTTTTGCTTGTATTTAAGAACAGAATTCATAAATACACTTGGGTATTACATGGCCCATTTTCATTTGTTTTTCTTTACAATGAATACTTTTTTCCTGTATTTTTAATACATAGCTTGAAAATTATATATACATATATTTATCTTTCTGACAAAACAAAATGTCTGAAATGTTAAACTAATCAGACCTTTAGGTTAGTTTGATGTATATCACCATGATTACTTTGGTAATAGATATTAATGTTGGGTCCCCATTAAAGTTAAGTGAAGCTTACTTTTTGACTGGACAGTTTGTTTCTGTAGCACAATCTGGTGATTCCAGAGACCCAAGCTGCTCCTTACTGCGGTAGGCAAAACACATACAAAAAATAACCTGAAGGTTAGCTCCACAGTTCAATAGAGCCAGAAATGGTGTCACGGCTGTTGTACAAGTGTGGCTCAAGCTTTGTGTTTCTCCCCAGAGAGCTTGGTACTTTTTCTTGGTATAAAAAGCAGAGGGGTGGAGGGTCTGCCTTGGCTTGCAGGAACTTTCATTGGCTTTTATGACGAAATTAGCACTTTACAGGGCTTATGAGACTCAATCATTTCTTCTGCTGCCTTTTCTTCAAGCTTGTCCTTCCTTCTTCTAGAAGATTCATACAATTAAAAAAAAAAAGTTTTTTAAGTATAAAGTTTGATTTTGTTCTGGTTGCATGGGAATCAAAATGTTTGGTAAGTTTTTTTTTTTGTTTTTTTTTTTTTTACCATCTTGTTTCTTGAATGCAAACACTGAGTGAGCATGTATGAAGTTAATTTTGGCTTTCATATAAAAATATATAACATTTGCACAGCAGAATAGCTTGCTTTCAGTGGTGAACATATTGTGGCGGTGTGCATACTGACTAGTACAACCAAGAACTGGCAAATACTATAAATTCTGGTTTCAGGGACATCTCTTAAACACAGTGAAAAAGGATATGAAATATATCATACTACCCCATCACATTCCTAAGGGTCAGTTGTTACATGCTGTTGACAAAGAGATCCTGATATCTTGCTAGCATGATAGCACTGACCTGATGGTCTTGAATAATGCACTAAAATGTGTTGTGTAACTAATTCCAGGATTGGTTATAGCAGGTTTTGCCGTCACGTCCCCATATCTATAGAGATTTGGCTGGATTTAAGAAAAAGATGTACCTCTATGAATTTTCACCTGATTTAAAAAACAACAGGACAGTTACAGGAATACTTGGGGCTGAATTACATGGGATTAAACTCAGGGATAGAATACATATCTTCATTTTAAATGTCCGGAAGGAAATTTAACTCAGTGACACCAATCACTTCATTTTACAGAGAAGTTATTCTAATAAATGAAATTAGCATAATGTATTTTCAAGAAGTGTACTGTGAAGTAGAATATATCTTTAACATATACATGTTTTACTTTAGAAACTCAGGGAAAAAAAAAAAAAAAGAAAAGAAACCTGTGCTTCTCCTTCAGCACAAATATTCCAGTCAGTTTAATATGTTTGTTATCATATTAAGATGAGCATTTGATAGTATTGCTCTTGATAGCATTGCATGACTTAAAATAAAGCAAATACTCTGGTTTCATATGATAAATGAAGGAAGATTATGCACCTCTTTTTTTCAAATTTGAATTTCAATTCAATTTCAACAAAGATTATAGAATTCTCTAGGAATCTTTCTCTAGAAATAGTATATATATATATATTTATTTTTTTGTTTGACTAGACTTGCCTGTTTAGTCTGTCATTGTGTTGAATTACAGCTTAATTGCATGTGACTGGAATTCATCAACATCTCTATGACAAGCGGTAATGAATGTGTTTTTCAGCACTGCTCAATCTTTAAACAATAAGCTGCCAAAATCCATGTTGAAAGAGACTAAAACCTAGAAAAAAAATGAACATCCAGGAATAAAACTAGCCCTCTTGACCATTTTTTTTTTCTCTCAGATTTTGTGTGGAAACCCATTGGCTCCTTTTCAGTCCCATAGCACATATCAGAGGACAAGATTTGAGGTTTTTTCAGCTTTGATGCTGAATTTGCCTCAGGTTCCTTTGTGTCTTCTCAACTATTTGAGAGCAAGGAGGGGTGTTTTTTTGTTTTTGTTTTGTTCTGTGGTCATAAAGTTACAGAATATTTGTTTTCTGTTACAATGCACAAATGTTGAATTTCAGTGACTGTGAAACTGGCAACTCATACTAAACATACTGAAGAGATTGTAAGGACATACTCCTTTATGGCTTCAGAAATTCTGTGGAATTTGGGTAACTAGGTTACCTGTTGTCCAAGGAAAGTATTCATCCAAGGTGATGGGATTGTGTGTGGCATGTCAGATGGGATGTAATTAAACAGCCTTTTTTTCGGTCTTTTGAGACTGAACTCTTTGTGTGACTCAAACACAGGGACAGTTTACTCTTGAGGAACGGTAGAGTCATTTAGTGAGTCTGCACAGCCCTTGGTACAGTGAGGTCTGAATACTGACTGAAGCCTGTTTGATCATCATGTTTAATTATGATAATTGCAGTGCTGGCTCAGTACATGCTTGTATGCTTCTCAAAGCAGCTCGAGGATACACGCAGCAGTAATGTGAATGGTATGACTAGTTCTCCAGGAGGAAGCTTGCAGGAAATTGGGCCAACCCTGTCCCCATGCCATATGCCTGCAGTGTTGAAGGAGAGACATGTGAGAGAAGATGTCTGTCAGAGCATTCATGTGTTTTCACTTGAGGAATTTGAGGTGTAATCCTTCTGTTTGTAGTGAATAGCCATGTACATATTGATTTTGAAGGGAGCATGGCCGGGTCCCAACACTCTTTTTGTGCTCTTACCAAGGGAATGGATTGCCACAATGGTATTTGCACATCCTATACTCAGTTGCATGACAATTTGTGGATGATTTATGATTCCCTGAAAAATAGGATTCAGAATGGAAATGGTAGCAGATCTTTTCTGATACCTTGTAAAGCAGCTGAGTTAGCAGACTCCTTAATAATATCAAATCTTGCAGGAATGTTGTTTTCAGGTGCTGGTGAAAAATGAGTAACAGAGCTTATCAAATGGTTGCCAAGACAACAGGCAACATGACTTAAAATGGGTGTTTGCCTGTTTTTTCTGTCACATACTGGTGATGAATTCCTTCTTATGGTTAGCTTCACAAGGACAAAAAATTCAAACAATGAGTTATAATGTATATGCTGGAAAAGGAACTGTGTGTCTGGTAATGAGGCAAAGCAAATGGAGGTGGTTGAAACTGCAGCTGTAGCTTGCAATCCTTTCTCAATTAAAATAAATAAATAAATATATATATATATACATATGTATATATGTTTCAACTGCATGAAGCTGAGTATCCTGCTTCACAAAAGGCCAAGTAAGTGGATTTTGCATGGAGGTGGAACAACTGAGCGCCCTTCCCTGCAAGACCTCCACACCTGCCATTTCGTCCCTCTGCTTCCACCTGTGGACACTTAAATGTTATATTGGTGTCTATTAAAGCCCTTGTCTAGATAAAATCAGTTTTATTTAGATAGCTGATCAGTACCTAGCCACCTCTAAGCTTCTTGGTCTCTGTGAAGAACTGCTGCTCAAGCATTGTTCAGTGGCTACTTTATCCTTCAAACACGTTTCATGAAGAGCATGCATCTGTGGAAAATGCATTTCCTGCCTGAGCAGCACCAGAAGGTCCTGTTGCCCACCAGTCAGCAGCTGGTGATTGCACTGGCTTAAGTGAGTCCTTCCTTACCCATACACAAGACTTTATTTTCACCAGCCTGCATGTGGCTAGGAGAAACCTGTCAAAGTGCAAGAGGTTTTTGGACTTGCCTTCTTCAGGTTTCCTAGGGAAGACTCTTGTTCTCTGATTGCCATTGCCCCCTAAAAGCCTAACACCCTTAAATCTGAAAGGTACCATTTCAGAATTTACAATTAAGGGTTATTAGAGTCCTGTGGAGAGATTTTGGGTTGAGGGGGACTTTGGTTTTCAACACCTGTAGCATGGGGTTTCCCATTGCTGTTGTCAAAGCAGATCTGCATCCAGTTAATATCACACCTAATAGCTTGTAATATGAGCTCGTTGAGTTGCTGATGAAATCCTAAAGGGCGAGGGTTTTGTGCTTACTAAAAACTCTTTTTTTTTTTTTTTTTAAAAAAAAAAGCTAAGAACTTAAATTTCTGTTTTGCTTACTCCTACCTAAATCATAGAGGGACAACAGTCATCAGCCTGGCTCTTTGCCCACCTCTGCTGCGAGATCTGTCTAGAAGATGATGTAGTCGTGTGTGGGTAAGAGAAAGGTGTGAACTCAGATGGTATCTCAGCACTGTCACCAAGTGCCCAGGAATTAATTCAGACTAAAAAATCAAGTCGTTTGGTATGCATATTTAGGGACAATCTATAAATATGATTCTACAGCTATTAGAGGCTGTGATAGCTGGAATAGCTATCAAGTGGAGTCATTTTAGCTCATTATATGTTTGGAGAGGTTAATTTTAGCTGGCTACCGAACTTGTTTTGTGTTTTAGAGTATTTGTGTCTCAGAAGAAAGAAAATGGAGGTGGAAAGGGACATGCATAGGGAATTGAGCTGACTCACGCTGCTGTGGCAGTGGCTGGTGTCCCCGCAGGGCGTTGCAGCCTGCAGTGCAAAGGTGCAGTGGTGATGCTGCTGGCAGCACTGGGAGCACAGGGGCAACCAGTGGGGTAGCACGCGTGGTGCTCTTGTCTGCTCACAAGCTCTTTTTGTGTGCACTGCTACGGTTTTGGTGGCTCAGGAGATGATTACAGTGCAACTGCCTACACGCCTGGATACACGAACTGACAAAGCCTTCCTTTTTTAGTACTAATCAAAATGCCAGAGATGGGCTAATAAGTGATTCTATTTTTTTTTTTTTCAGTGAATTAATTCTTGCACTTATGTGACAATCATTTTGGCACTGACTTCCACTCCTGCTTTTTTAGGAATGATTTCAAAGAAAATTAGCATGAATTTACATTACTGCCACAACACCAGTACCTGCTGATGCTAAGCTGCTAACATGAATCAGCAAAACAGCTAGGAGTTTATTTTTAAATGCCTTGCATCACAAGTACATATAACGAATTATGTTAGACTAGACCATATTTTACAGGAACAGGTTTTTGGCCTATGTGAGATGGCTAGCAGAGGCATAGGATTAAGTTAATGGTGAATAATGGTAGAATTTTAACACCATTATGAAATTTTTATCCCCATTCCTCATTATTAGTTGTATAATTCAGCATACCTAAGAGTATATTTACAAGGGTTATTTTGTTATGGGTTATTTTAAAAATACTTATAGAATTATACTTAATTCATTTTTTACGAGACCCCTCAATCTTTCTTTGCTAGTGGTTTGTCTATTTCAGATGTCTGCAACTGAATACTTCAACAATTGGGGTTTTTTTTGGCCCTTTCTCAGTATCCTTTATAGATGAACTGCCTCTTGTCTCCTCCGTTATGGATTCATAATAAATGTGTAGCCAGACCATCATTGACTTTCTTTGTTTGTTTATTTTGTAACAGATAACTTTTTTCTCAGATCTCTATTTTTCTTGATTTTGCCAAGATTTATCTTTTTTAATTGCCTGAATTTTCTGTTTATTTCTGTAACTGTTTATCAGTCATTAGAGAGAAATATTAAATGTTTGTAATTGGACTTTATAATGGAGAAAAAAAGATTGATCTTAGTGTTTTAAAGGTCAAACAAGGACCAAATCGTGTGTTGTAAAAATGGAGAAAAGCCAAATTTAAACTTCCACTTCTTGTCTGACCCAAAACAGTGCTTTATTTGCAGTGAGTTGCCTACCATTGTGTTCACCAGTAGGACCAAACCCAGCCAGCACTGGGAAGAATAGTTTAGACACTCCTTGTCTCTAGGCAGAGTGGTAAGGGGAGCATGTTATCAGTCCCTCTGTCCCAGTGTTGCATGAGAAATGCCACTATGACTGCTTCCATCAGCCTCACAACAGCATGAAGAGTTCCAGTCCTGGCGCACCTTGTAGAGACAAATGCAGAAAGCATGGCAAGAGATGTGTTACTGCTGGCCACAGATCCAGGTGCTCCTGTCTGTAGACTGCTGAGACTACACCTTAGTATAACGGGGCATATAAGTAGGGAATCTACATGTTTTAGTTGATGTTAGTCACAAATAAGAAGGTGGGTATTTTTGTAGCAGACACCCATGTACTTACATCAAACTTCCTGATGGTTCCTCCAAAAAGACATGATGGGTCCTTTTGGCTTATATTCACTGGTTGCAAACTATTCCTAGAGTCAAGCAGAAAAGTCTATATTCCTGATGGCCTGGGCTTGCATGCTGTTTGTGTGGGGTACGTGTGTGCAGCATAGACCCATAAGCATTAAGGACATGACTCTTCTAGTTCCTGGCATTCCTACTGGTTGGAATTAGGCTGTTTATGGCTCAAACCTAGTTGCTGATACAAGGCAAAATTAAGTTTAAAAAATAATAGTAATAATAAACCCAGCACTGCATTCAGAAATGAATTTGTGTGAACTTCAGTATTTTTTTGGTAGAGTTGAAGTTGAGGGCTTCTATATAATGGTGAGATGAGTCATTGACCTGTATCTGTCTTCTGTATAAGCGTATGTGAGAAGCTTAGGGTGTTATTTAAAAACAAAACAAAACAACAGCAAACAAAACAGAAATCCATCCAAGGAGGCAGACCACATCCTTGCGGTATTATCTCAGGCTGTGTAATGTCTGAGTGACTCTAAAGTGCTACAGAGACCTTCGGCTGGAAGTCAACTCCCCCATGACAAGATAGGCAGCCTTGGGAAGCTGTTCCAGTGTAATGGTAACTCTGTAATTCCTCTGACAAAAAGACTGATCCCAGCTTCACCTCCCCAGTCTCAAGGCACAAATAGGCTCTTGAAAGTTCTTTGTGGTGGGTTGAACCTGGCCAGCAGCTAAGCACCCACACAGATGCTCACTCACTCTCCCCACCCCTCCCATGAGAGATTGGAAAGAGCAAAAGCAAGAAAACTCATTGGTCAAAATTGGCACAGTTAGATAGGTAAAGGAGAGAGGAAAACAACAAACAAACAGACAAAACAAAACAAAAACAATAACAACAAAAACAGCAAAGCAGAGGAAATAATTCACCACCTCACATAGGCAGACCAATTCCCATCTGGTCTGTAAACAGTGGCCACCTTGGAAACAAAAAAACCCCACACCTTCTTTTTCCTTGACCCCAACTTTTATTGCAGAGCATGAGTTATGTGGTGTAGAATATCTCTGGCCAGTGTGAGTCAGCTGTTCCAGCCTTCTCTCCTCCAAAGCTCTTGGCAACCCCCAGCCTACTGGGGACAGAGTGGGAAAAAGAAAGTCTTGACACTGTGCAGATGCTGTTCAGCAAAAGCTGGAACATTGGTGTGTTATCAACACTGTTTGAGGCACAAATCCAAAACAAAGAACCATACAGGTTGCTGTGAAGAAAGTTAAGTCCATCCCAGCCACAGCCTGTACACTCTCCTAAGGTGGGTTGTCTCCTGATATTCATTTGTGTATGAGTCCTTTCAAAAGACCATCAGAAAAGGACTGGTACTTCCTGGATCACTTTTAGTGTGAGGAAATCAGCATCATGAAAACTGTCCTGACAACACTGGACAGACAAGACAGACTAGAAAAGTATTAAAATAGTGAAAGGCAAACAAATCTTTTTTTGTGTTCGAGTCATGCTTTTGTTGGCACCATTGATGAACTTCTGGGAAACAAATACATGATGCCATCTGACAGTCCCTTAAAAAGAGAGTCCAGCTAAAGAGACAGGACGTGAAAGATGCTAGGACACCTCCTGACATGGGTGTTTTAGCAATCCAGCATGCTTTAATAGCCTCAGGTTCTGTCTTGAAGTTTGCAGTCTTCCAAGACCTGCATGGACCTTAGACAAACTGAAAAAGTGAATGGAAAATTATTTTCTATATGAACAGGACTTTAGATATAGAAGGCAACGCCTCTAAGAATGTCTCCAGTAGGATTTAATGCCTGTAGCAAGTTACTAATTTAATGGCATTAGTCATAATTATTTGTCTCATGCTATTGATTTTTTTTAAACTTATCATTTTTAGCTGCAAAGCTTAGATTCTGGAAGTTTATTAGGCTTGGAAGATTTAAATATTTTTCAATGCTAATTAGGATCTTGTACATTTAATGTTTCTTGACAACTTAGTAAGTTTTAATCTTTCTACTTTTTCAGTGATTGTATTACAGAAAGCCACTCTTCTTACATTTCAATCCACTATCCATACAAAAGCTTGATATATATATATATATATTTGTGTCCTTCAATGTGAGTTGCTGAGTCAAATGAAAAACAAACCAGCCTTCAACAGAACACATGGAAGTCATGGAAGTCACCAAAAAGAAATCCAAATGGAAATGATGTATTGTTTATGTGACTCCTTAGGAGTAAGGATGGGATGCTTTGATTGCAGCACTGTCTCAGGTGCATAAATAATTTGGCTGTACCAATTGTATTACTGGAGAGTCCCTGGTGGGAATAGTTGCACTGCAACTAACAGCCCTCTATACCAACTAAAGCCTGTACAAGAGGAATTAGAATTTGTCTCCAGCTTTGGTGGGAGAACATCATTTCATGTCAAGTAGGGGATTACCATGTGGAAGGAGGGAGAACTTCGCGACTTTCATATTTCATGTTAAACAGGAGGATCTGATTTTATGAATTTGTTGGGAGGAGCCGTTGCCTTTCTACAGTGGGGAAGAAACCCATTTACTGGACTATGCCATTGGGTGTGGGTCTTCTGCAACCATTTATTGACAATAATCACAGGAAAGAGGAGACACAAAACATTCCCATTTCCTTGAACAGTACAGGCTTACTCTTCATTCCATTGAACAGTGTAATACAATCATGCATTATAGCTGTACTTACCAAAAAAAGTTATAGTTTCATCCTCTAGATTGTTTATTGGCCTGTGTGCTCCCTTTGCAATTAAATTGGTTTAAACTGAAAACAGATTCCAAGTCAAGGAATACATCTCTTGCAGAGAATCTGGAAGAAACTTTTTATAGATATTTACTTTATTTTACAGATCAGTACTTTTTTTTTTATTTATTTTTTATCTTTCAGTCCATTTCTAACTTGACACTTTTTTTCCTGCTGATATTGGAGACAGCTGGGCATCTATGAATTTACCAGCCTCCTGCAATCCTGACTGAGGCCTTCCTGAGTACTCTGAGAGTCAAGTTTTTAAAATAGTGCCTTCTGCTTTTGAGGGTGGTGGTGTATTCAACCCAGGGTAATGTTCAGTTAGGCACAATAACACTTTCTCCCTTGCTGTCTTGCCCTGTAGTCACAAAAAAAAGCAGAGCTGAATTCAAAAGAAGGGGCCACTCCAAAAGATTTCTTTCACTGTCAGAAGTAAAAGAGCAGTGGTGCAGACAGCCCTCCATGGAGCTACCCTACCAGGTTCTGATGAGCTGTTGCCTCAGCCCAATACAGGGCAACTCCATGGAGTGCAGCCCCAGTCTTTATTCTGTGGGAGCAGAATGATCCCATCAGTGACAGATGGGGCCTCTCAGAAGATCTTCAGAGGACCTTCATCCTGCTCATAATATCAGCATTCAGTATTGCTACAGCACTGCTTTGGCACAGCTCTACTGCCATGTTTCAGAGACATGGTGTCTCTGCAAGGGCAGCTTTTGCTTGGACAAACCATAGATCAGAGACTTTCTTTGATGACATTCATATCTAAATTTTTTTTCCCATTTTCCTGTTTTGCTTTGGTATTTCGTCACCCTATTTTAAAAATTATATCCTGTTCTCTTCTGCTTTCCTAAAATGTGTGAAATGCTGAGTTTGGATGTTAGCAGATGTTTTCAAAGTGACAGAGAAGCTAATGTGGATCATATTTACTCTTCTTCCTTTCCCTGCTGCTGTTCCTCTTCAAATCTTCCTATATGTCACAGTAACTCAAGGTAAAGTGGTGGTAAAATGCAAATGGCACATTGCTACTACTGGGACTTCCAGGCTTGCTCCCTCTCTTGGAGCCACACCACAGCTAACAACAAATTAACTTTTTACTTTTTTAAGACGTGAGTTTATAAAAGCTGCGGTCAGGAATGTCTCAGATCACAAATAGTGTTTTTTAGTTCTTCCTCCTTCTACTTCTACCTTCCTTCTGCTACTAAATACGTTACAGGCTTCTTCCAGCACTTCCAACTTCTTTTTCTGATGTTCCTTTTGAGGAGATTGCTATCTTTGTCAGTGATTGTTATCTTAGTCTGGATAGTGATCAGATCAGATTTAGACCAAAGTCCTTGCTCAACCTCAGCAAATATTACTCCCTGTACTATTCCATATCTGCTACTTACTTGCAAAGGTAGGAAACTCAGGCAGAAATGGCTCAATATTAGACTATCTGTTTTTCATTAGTTGTTCTAGGTCATTGACTAGGTGTGGACTGGACACAATAAAGATCCCATCAATAATCAAAAAAAAAAAAAAAAGATGGATAATGCAAATTCTCAGCAGAGCAGCAGAGGTGTAGCTTAAGTGGATCTGCCTTGCTGTAGTACTAGAACAATAATTATTGCTTCGCAAGTGTAATTAATAGGGCAGATATTCTCCACCAAGATGATTGTTTGTGATCAAACCACAAACTGGCTGTGTAAAGTTTGGAATTGGGGTTGCTATAGCTCAGAGTGTAATAACAGTTTCACTGCTGAATATGACACTGTTACAGATTTTAGTGTCAAAGGCTTAGACTGAATATTCTCACCAAATATTTAAAGAACTTTCAAGACTTGTTTTTTGCAAGCCTGTGAAATGAGAAGAATGGTAGAAAAGTAAAAGGAATCTCAATCTTTCAGTTCTATTCATATTTTATGATTATCTCTCATATCATTTAAATTGTTACTATTTTCAAACATTACCTTTTTCCGGTACAGAATTAATTTGTAATGATAACCCTCAGATGCAAAACTCTTTCCAACCAAATTTTGTGCATAAAATTCAGCATCACATCACACAGTCAAAACTATCAAATTTAAAACTTGACAAGAGCAATGAAAAAAAAACAGCATTCCACATCATGTTTTCTTACCCTTTCCCTTTTTCTGGAAATAGCCTGCTGTGAAATTAATGCTCACTCATGCTTTTTTTTGCCAGTAGATGGCATTCTCAATGCCCATACTTGTTGCAATGCAGCAAACTGGCATGGACTAAGCCCAGTATGAATACTTCTCTACAGCTTTTAGGTCATAGTACTTAATGTGATACATATGTTTCTACTTTGCTCTGAGATCTTGCTTGGAGTTCAAATTTCATACAATTGAGATCTGTTGACTGTGAAGGACAAATTCCTCAATGTGAAACGAGCTCAGCAAACTTTAGTTTTAGAAGGAGAATACTGCTTATGCAGGGCGATAGCTGTCACAGCTTGAAGACCACAGGTAGTGATCATGATGAAAATGCTTAACATTAAATTAACTCTGCAGAGCCAATAAGGAAAAAAGAAAGACCATCACACAAATGGTTGTATTTGTGCATAAATTAGTGTATGCTGTATATGTATCCGAGGAAATACTTGCTACATTAGCTTTACAGATGATGTATTCTGTGTATTGTCAAGTCGCCTCTAACAGACCTGAGCTTCTTCCTATTTTGAAGCTGGCATATAACTACACCAAGACATGAAGTAGTGCTTCCTCTCTGGTGCTGAATTCGAGCATGGCATGAAATAGAAGACCTGAGACCTAATCAAGTAGACTCTGACTCACTTATCAAGTTTAGTATATCTCTTTTTTTTTTTTTTCTGCTGTCTCAGTCTGTGGTATGACTGTCTGTTAGGAGTAGAGCAATACAGTAGCATGTAGTTTGACAAAGCATTGCAGTATTGTCTACCTAAAAATACTTGTTCATACAAGTTAAATCTCAGTGTAGCCTTTTGCCTTCCTTAAGGGCAGAAAAAAAATAAGTAAATCATGGCTTTCTAAGTGACTGTAGAACATGATATATCCCAAATTAAGAGATATGGAACTTAGTTCTTATCTTTGTACAGTATAAAGACTGTCTGAGACTGTGTCGCTCAGATGCTGTAGACAAACCTTGATGTGGTTTGTTCGGTTGCAGGGATGTAATAACATTTAATTCTTTTTGTCTTGCTTCAGTTTTCTGTCAAGGACTGCTCTGCCAACTGTGCCAGTAGGGAATCTAATGTCAGTGATTTATGCGGTGTGGTCTTCATTAGAATTCAAAATGAGGCCACCATCTCTCTTCAAATAAGCCACCAGCCAGATGTTTGAAAGTAATCACTCCAGCAATCACTCAGCTTGGCTTGAGAATAACACAAACGATGAAAAGCTGGGATTAGCCATTCACCAACTTAACTCCTTCAGATTTCTGCATTGTATTAAAAAAAAAAAAAAAAAAGTGAAGGACATTTTATGAGACTGAGCACCTGCATACACCTGCATCAGCAAAACCTTTTAACTTCTGAAAATACTAGTAAATTGACATTCATATAGTTGTCCATTTAGCTGATTTATCTGTGGACAATGTACCAGGGCTCTGGACTGTCATAGGGAGCAGGTGTCTGTTATCATTTACAAATGATAACAACAACAACAACAACAACAACAAACACAGCCAGATGTTTATCTTAAATTGTGATAACTATACCATTTTGACAAATTCTTCTTTTAAGAATTGTAAATTCTGAGTAATTTTACTGACAGCAGAAGGGTCCCTCTAGATTAACCCAGACATTTATTAGAACAACATTGGAGTGCTTTTGAAGAGTTGATATTTGTAGAGCCTATCTATAGATGGTTTGAGGGAATTGGTAGTGAAGAACTTATTTATAGTTTGTACCAGGGTTGCACATAAAATGAAAGGCAGCACTGCTGAGTTGCTGTGGCACCACAGCAACTTAAAATCCGTGATAGTTTGGGCATCACTGGGGCTGGCTATAAGTCAGCTAACTTCCATTAGACCTAAACTGCTGTAGGAAGCTGAATGTTTGTGTGAAGCGTAATCCAAGCTGGTGAAGTAGTCTGCCATCTCTAACAAAGCTTAATTCAAGTGGGAATGAAATGCTTTTAAGCAGTGCCATGTGTCCATGGAAATGTGTGCTCTGCGGTTACTGAGATACAGACACAGACACAGACACAGATTACTAGGTTGGAAGAGACCTCAAGATCATCGAGTCCAACCTCCGACCTAACACTAAGTACTCCACTAAACCATATCGCTAAGCTCTACATCTAAACGTCTTTTAAAGACCTCCAGGGATGGTGACTCCACCACCTCCCTGGGCAGCCCGTTCCAATGCTTAATAACCCTTTTGGTAAAGAAGTACTTCCTAACATCCAACCTAAAACTCCCCTGTCGCAACTTTCGCCCATTCCCCCTCGTCCTGTCACCAGGCACGTGGGAGAACAGACCAACCCCCACCTCACTACAGCTTCCTTTAAGGTAACTGTAGAGAGCGATAAGGTCGCCCCTGAGCCTCCTCTTCTCCAGGCTGAACAAGCCCAGCTCCCTCAGCCGCTCCTCGTAAGACTTGTTCTCCAGACCCCTCACCAGCTTGGTCGCCCTTCTCTGGACTCGCTCGAGCACGTCCATGTCCTTCCTGTAGCGAGGGGCCCAAAACTGAACACAGTACTCGAGGTGTGGCCTCACCAGAGTCGAGTACAGCGGGACAATCACCTCCCTAGACCTGCTGGCCACACTGCTTCTTATACAGGCCAGGATGCTGTTGGCCTTCTTGGCCACCTGAGCACACTGCTGGCTCATATTCAGCCGATTATCAACCAATACTCCCAGGTCCTTCTCGGCCAGGCAGCTTTCCAGCCACTCATCTCCCAGCCTGTAGCTCTGCTTGGGGTTGTTGCGCCCCAGGTGCAGGACCCGGCACTTGGCCTTGTTGAACTTCATACAGTTGACCTCAGCCCATCGCTCCAGCCTATCCAGATCCTCCTGCAGAGCCTTCCTGCCCTCGAGCACATCGACACACGCACTTAGCTTGGTGTCATCTGCAAACTTACTGAGGGTGTACTCAATCCCCTCATCCAGATCATCGATAAAGATATTAAAGAGGACCGGCCCCAGTACCGAGCCCTGGGGGACACCACTTGTGACCAGCCTCCAACTGGATTTGACTCCATTCACCACAACTCTCTGGGCCCGGCTATCCAGCCAGTTTCTAACCCAGCAAAGCGTACGCCAGTCCAAGCCCCGAGCAGCCAGTTTCTTGAGGAGAATGTTGTGGGGAACGGTGGCAAAAGCCTTACTGAGGTCAAGGTAAACCACATCCACAGCCCTTCCCTCATCCACCAAGCGCGTCACTTTGTCATAGAAGGAGATCAGGTTCGTCAAGCAGGACCTGCTTTTCATAAACCCATGCTGACTGGGCCTGATCGCCTGCTTGCCCTGCAAGTGCCGCGTGATGACCCTCAAGATAATCTGCTCCATGAGCTTTCCTGGCACTGAGGTCAAACTGACAGGCCTATAGTTCCCCGGGTCTGCCCTCCGGCCCTTCTTATAGATGGGCGTCACATTGGCTAGCCGCCAGTCAACTGGGACCTCCCCCGATAGCCAGGACTGCCGATAAATGATGGAAAGCGGCTCGGCCAGCTCCTCCGCCAGTTCTTTCAGTACCCTCGGGTGCATCCCATGATGTTCTTATCAGTCCTAAATCCAGAAATGCTTACCAGGTAAAGTAAAAATGTCACGGGAGGATGAAATAAATGACATTTTGATTACCCCTCAGAGCCTGGCTTAGTGACTGACACAACCTTCAAATCCTGGGGGAAGACAAGTGGCAAGGAGGGGTCCACGCCTTTTGTCACCTCTGTGAAGCCATCCCCGCCTCCACACAGCTGCATGTCTCGTGGTGGAGGGTTAATGAGAAGACTTCGGGGCTGGAGTTGTGGAAGATAATTTGAGTTCTATCTGTGTGGATTTCAATCTGGTGGAGTTCATTAGCATGCAGACAGGGCTTGAGCACATATCTTCCAAGAGGCCCATGACTTCCAGGCATTTTCACACTCCTGCAGATCTGTTGTGCCTTATGGGATTGGCCCACATTTTCAGATTAGCACAGTTTAATTAGGCAAGGAGAGATTGCTGCATTTCCAGAATGATCTACTGATACAGTAGATCAATATTTATTACAAAGTTTATTTTAAATAAATGTCTGTTCTCTTAACACAGATTTGCTCATTCAAGGACCCTAGAGCAATTTGAGAAACAATTAAATCCTCTCTGTTGTGAAGTGGAATATTACAAAGGATTAACACTGACAGGGCAAGGCTTCTTGCTAGTTTAAACTACGTTCCCATTTCTTGCTCTTCTAATCTGATATTTAGGCTTGATGGAAGAGGTTGTGTTCAGCAACAGCTTCCCACTCCCTGCAGCGGCGTAAGTGTAATGGGGGAAGAAAAATGGGCCAGGATGTTGGCTAAAAATGATCGATCCCAAACAGAAACACAGAGCTGTAGAGGAATATACAACCAGTGTGCTGAGAAGAATTTTGGATAGCTCAATTCCATGCACTTGTCATGGTTATCCAAATTGGAAGTGCAAGGTCCAGTCTTCTAAAGTGGTCCAGTCTTCTAAACATTCACGTGAGCAGCCATCATTATGGAACCATCTAGTAGATGTTACATGAGGAGAGACTGCATGTTCAGGTCATTTATTTTATATGTATTTATAAAACAGTATATTATACATATTCTTTTTTTTTTTTTTTTTTTTTTAATTTCACTTTTCAGGTTAACGTTCTTATGAACTATCCAGTAACATAACTTTGTAGAAACGTATCAGTCTATAAAAAATGCAGTAAGGACTATAATCCCCAAGTTAAAAAGTATGCCTAAACTGGCAAATATGGCTAATTTGACAAGTACAGCATAAAGGACCTTTACTTTGCTGGAGTCTTCAAATATAAATTGAATTTGTAGCTTAGAAAGCCTGTTTAACAGGAAAAGTCCTGTACCTGAAATTTCTTCTATTGGAAATCAGTCAGATTTTTCCTACTAATTCCAATAAACGCAGGATCTACCCCAACATTGTTTATTATTCCTGTTCTCTGGGGGTAAGTACTTTTTTTTTTTTTTCTCAAATTAAGAATATTCTTGTGCATTTTTACTATTTCAGGTTATCATCAGGTGTAGGTGAGTTGGTTAACATCTAAAAGTTCTCCTTAGAAAATGAAGTGTGTCAGACAACCTGAATTGTGCTTCATAGGAAAGTAAAACAAAATAAAATAAAATAATGCCTATAATACAATGCAGTGAAAGCTTCCATTAGAAATCTAATGTCAACCTTTAGATTTCTTTCTCAAGATAAAATTTTAAAATTCACAGGGTAAGTGAACACATTAAAGATGAGAAAATACATCAAATACTAAATTACTTTAATTTCTGGGAGGCAAAATGGAACTGCAGTGATATCATGTACCTTAAAGTATATGTGATAGTACAAAGTGATATCATGTACTCCTGCATTGGTTTTTCAACTGATCACGATCCTAAAGTATATTTGAGTTATAGTCATTTAATATTAGGTGCGTTAAATGTCTCACTAATGCTGACACTTTGTCTTTCTAAAGGAGTATAATTTATGAATGTCTGTAATTACACAGCATGCATGTAATCAGCAAGATTTTTAAAAGGGGTGTATCATATCTAAAATAACATTTTCTGCATTGCACAGTCCAATTTCACCTGACATTTTGCCAGCTAGGGCACAAGCTTTCTGCAGGAAACAGCAAAGTATCTCTGGTCTCCTTTAGACAAAAGAGGGTGGAAAATTAAGATTTTAAAATTTGCTTCTAATTGTGCTGATAAAGTATTGCATCATGTAGATCAAACTACTGTAGATCATAGATACTTCTTTTACTGTTTTAGTAACTTGCTGTATTTGTTATGCATGAAAAAAAAATGTTTTTGATAACCCGTGTTGATCATACTTGCTAATGAGCCAATGCCTACAATTACTGCACTTAACTTAAAGAAATCTTCAGAACATACAGTGTTAGCGGGTACATAATGAGCGCACACAGTAGCTGAAGAAACTGATTAGTTTAGTCACAGTTATTTTGCTTGCTGCCAAAGTGTAGGAGGATGGGTGATGCCACTGGAAAATGCTGAAGTATTTAACCTATGGCTTTGTATTTATGGGAAAATCAGTTCCGCCATTCTCTTTCAGAAACACTGGTAATGAAAAATATTCCTCCATTTTAAAAGGAGTAGGCATTTACTACCTTGTTCAGACCAATTTATTATGAAGACACTTAGTACTACAAATCTTAATAACGCCCAGAGGCATCCACGTTAAATTTGTTCATTTAATTTTTACTGCATTACTTTTCTCATTTAAACAGCAATAGTAATGTAAAGTTAATCACAGAGCTCCAATAACTTGCAAGGGTCCTTCCACAATATTCTCTACCTAATTCTGAAAGATTCATCTTTTAATATGCAGCTTCAGATTTCAAAGCCAGATCAATATTTTAGATAGATAATTAAACACCTGTATGTTTTAATTGTTAGTTTTTTTTTTGTTTGTTTTTTTCTTTTTTTCTATATCTGGGAAGCTGCATATTTGCTACTAGTTCTCCTAGTTCAATCAAAGGTCTTATTGCCAAAGGCTACGGGATATTCTTTAGGCAAAAACTCTTTAGGCAAAAACCCAACTGACTGAAAGAAAATGGGTGAGAAACACAACTTGCACTGGATCAGGGATTTTCACTGTCAAAAAAGAGGTGCCCAGCGCAACCTTTTACTTTCCTGTGGTTGGAAACCAGTCATGTAAAAGATGTAGTTTATCTTTGGGATGGATATTGGTGATAGAATTGCTTGTGAGAGTGTTCTCTGCTAGATGATGAGTAGATCAGTAAAATGGCAGCCAAGTTTGTCCACTGCTTATATGATTGAGCAAGGTCCAGGTAAAGCTGAGAGAAAAGAGCCCCAGGATCAGTCTGGATTTTATAGGGAAGAGCTGGATTTTTTCCTTGTGCCAGCTTTGTTCTGAGAGTTTTTCAAACAAGGTCACCAGAACACTGGACTTGTCATGTTCTCCATCCTGTACCAGACCTAGAAGAAAATTAGGCTAGTGCTGAGAAGAATAAGAGAAGGTGGCGATGGGAGAGACTAGAGGTAACTTTCTTTTTCTGGATATTACTAGGAGACACTCTGAGTGGGATTTTGTTCCTTTCCAGGAGAAACATTTGTTGGTTACATCAAACTGCAATGTAACTAGTATTGTCTTCAATTTATTGTTATGTGAAGAAAACTGTAAAGAAAATCTGTTGAATATAGACCTTACAAAGAGTCTGTTATTTTTCTTATAGTAACCCAAGGGAAATCTTGATATTTTCAAAGCAATAGAGTTCTTCCCTCTCCTCCCCACCCTCCACCCCCCTTCCAAGGGGCAATACTTATTAATAGCCTACAGTGACATTCAGACCTGGAAATTGCTTTTGTGTTCTCAAGAAAAAAAATAAAAAAGTCAGTGCGGTACATACTCCATGTTTTATGTTGCCATTCAAACACCATTTTCAGGTTAATCAGTACTAAAGGAGAATTCTTACCAAACTTAAGCCTTTCAAAATATTACTAGGTGAGTGGCTTTTCAATAGCCAGATAAGCTGTTCAGAGCACTTCTCAGTGTAGTAACATTCAAGTGAAAAGATAGTTCAGTATTTTGTTGGTGGTGGTGTGGTGTTTTTTTTGTTATTATCATCCCATTCCTTTGCTAATAGACCCCTTCCACTGTACTAACGTGATAATTAGCAAAAAATTGCAGCAAATCTTGACATGGTCACATACTTCAGAACTTTAAATGGTTGGTTTAATTACAAAGAAATCTGCATTTGTTAACAAAGTAGTAAAATGCGGAAACAGGGAATAAGTCCCCAACTGGGAAACCATACGTGCTGCTACTAATCTTGCAAAGGAATGCTTACTCTGCATAAACTGTTAGCTGTTTATAAGTGTATGTATAATTTGCATAAACCAAAGCTGACACAAGACAGTTTGAGAAATGATTTTAGCGATAATTTTGCTTTCCCTTCCTCTTTAATGAAACAAGAGATGGAAAGCCAAGTCTTCCCTTTGTGCTGTGTTTAAACAGATTTCCATTCTGGACAAAGAAGAAGGCTGAGAAAATTGTCATTAATATCAGAAGGACTCAGTATGGTCCTTGTACTGTTATGTATGACAAGTTAGTGCTATAAAAAGCCATTATAACTACAGAAGCTCTGCTGTACAGATGTTACATGGGTCTTATGGCCCACGTACCTACATGGACCACAGCATGGTACAAGCTAACAGAAATGAAGGCGTATGGGAGAGTTGATTCCTGCACTGAGCATCCAAGTGTGCCCTTGTTCTGGATGCAGGAGCCTGGGACCCATGGTGTATGCTTGTCCTGTCAGAAACCCTTGATACTCCAAGGCCTGCCAAGTCCTTCTCTAGGTGGTTGCCAGCCCAGTTTCTCTTCAGTGGAGAGAGATCCTCATCATCCTTTGCTTCAGTGCAGAGAGATACTCTCTGAATTACCATTTTTAAATGCTTCTTTGGACTCCCTCATATGTTTCTTATCCTACTCCACTTCCTTTGTGGGTTTCCCACCTATTTAGACTCTAAGGTTGTCAGCATAGGAAACCCTCAAATTTTCATAAAAGAGAAGACCACCAAATTATTATAAAGGCCAAAACTAGATGATTCACAGGGAAAATTTAAGCTGAAAGAGATCATTTTAAAAAAGAGTTTATTTTTGTCTTTGTTTATAGAAGAAGATAAAACAACTTCAGCACTGGAAATGTAATGAAAACCCAATGTTTTTGTGAACTTTCATTACTCATTTAAAAACAGTACAATCGACCTATTTCTTCCCATGTGTTTTTTGAAGGGGAGCAATTTACAATAGTCAAGTTATAACCATTCACAACAAGCAGTTTGTGAAAAAAGTGCTGACAATGTCTTATTTTTAGCTACACTGCTGGGCCATTCCTGTTATGAGGTTACAATCAAGCTTTGACAGATATACTACAAGGGATCTTACACTGTCATATGTCTTCTGAATAGAAATATACCTACATCCCAGGAGGAAATGCAATAAACAAGTTTTTATCAGGAAACTACATTATGGTTATATCTGGTTCTGTGAACTTCCTTTGCCAAATTAGATGACTTCACAGAGATTTTCATGGATCCAGACATCATCATACACTTATTCTCTACTCCACACAGAAAGTAGAGAGGGCAGCTGATGAAAGGTCTATGTGTCAGTCCTAGTATTCAATGTATTATTATAAAAGGTTGCCAGGATTTTTTAGAATAATCATGCAATAGTATGATACACAGTGAACATAAGAAAACAACATGAGAAACTCAAGCCTTGTGTCAAGGGAACACTAAAAAAATTCTTAAATCCATCCTTGACTAGGAAAGTGCTGACTTAGTTTTAGGCCTTAAGTCATAATCTTCAAAAGAACAAAGGTACGTGAGAAGAGCTGTTTGCCTACACCAGGTCCCTAGGCTGCAAAGGACAAAATCTCCTCAGAAGAAGGAATGAACATAAATGTCATTTTTTTGTTGTTTCACTGTCTGCTGAATAACCAAGTTGAAGTTAATAGTGATACTACCGTCATTGTTGACTGTGTTTATTAGTTTTCTACTGTATTATCACTATCCTGAACTAGTCAAATTAGCTACACAGTGCAGAATTCTGTACCCTTAGCTGAAGAGGTTTAGTGCGCTGCAAGCTGAGACCATGAGGTGAGAGTCAATAAGAAGCAAATGACTATAATAGTAGGAATAGGTAATTAAAAACTGTCTTGTGTATTAATGAATAGGGAAACTTTTGCAGAGCAATATGTTTCAGGTCTTTTAATTTAAAAATGTTTGCACAGCCCCTATTTTTTTGGTTTATTTGGTTTGGTTTTATATGTCTTCAAACAGGATGGAAGATCAGGTGTCTTCTTCTTTTTGAAGTACTTCCATTCTGATGCACTAAAATGTTATTCCCCTGTCACTTAAAAGTCCTTTTCTGAAGTTGTGAAAGATCCACGATCAGACACTCAAGGCTTTCTAGGCCTTGTTGTTTCTCACTAATTTTAAGGTCCTTTCCACTCCTCCTCAGACTCCCAGGAAACAGTGGCATGAGTAGAATGGTCATCCTTTAACTGCTGCTGACGGCTGCCCATCTGAGGCATGACTATCTGAGAAATCTGTACTGTAGCTGAAGTCTCTTTTGTCTGTTTCACAGATGTCCCTGTGGTCAGCTTGGGACCAGGAGCAATGTGTCCTCACACATTCCTGAACCCATCCAGAACTATGCTTGACCTCAAATAGTGGCAGTTAGTATACTAGAGAAAGTTGAACAGTGCTCTCTTCTCTACTTGGAGGTATTCAGGAGTTGGACTCGATGATCCTTGTGGGTCCCTTCCAACCTGGTATATTCTATGATTCTATGATTTAATGCCCTAAAGAGGCATTAGCCCTTCTGGCTAATTGCACAGGGGCCATCAGCCCCAGGGCTTTTTAGAATAAATGTTGCTAATTGTTTTATTTAAGCTATGGATACAGTGTGTTCATATTTCTGACGTCTCTTGCAGCATTGGCATCTTGGACTTTGTAGCCCTGCTTTAGAATCATAGAATCATTAAGGTTGGAAAAGACCTTCAGGATCACCTGGTCCAACCATCACCCTACCACCAATGTCACCCACTAAACCATGTCCCTAAGCACCACATCCAGCACTCCCAGGGATGGTGACTCCACTACTTCCCTGGACAACCAGTTCCAATGCCTGACTGCTCTTTCTGAGAAGAAATGTCTCCTAATTTCCAAAAATTTCTCTTTAGAACATGAGAACAAATAATGACCATAAAGTCAATGAGACCAAATGAAGTATTTTAATTTTACAAAAGCAGTTTTACAAGGTGTTTTCTAAAGTGTGTTTTTTGTTGGTGGTGGTGGTGGTGGATTTTTTGTTTGTTTGTTTTTTTGAAGGTTAATCAGCAGTGCAGAATCAGCAGTGTAGATAACTTTCTCGTAATGATTAACAAAGATAGATAAAATAGGAAAATCACAAAATAAAAACTGAGGTTATGTTTTCTTTAAAAAAAAAAAAAAAGTAACGTTCCCAGTGATTTCATCCCACTTATTTTATTATCACTCAGAATAATGCATATGAGTAAATTCCTAATCCAGCATATGATTTCTGTAAGAAATCTAAATCTCTCGTTTAACTTTAGAAAAATGAAGTTTGTTTCAATGTAACATAAGCCAAATATATGGTAATGGGCAAGAATTTGTGTTACAATTTCAAACAGTTATTTGGAAAATGGTACTTTTAACTGTTCCCATTCCAGAAATATAACTAACATCACCGTCCAAGGACTTGAATCACTGTGTGCTCCATTGCAAGGTGCAAATACATAAACTGAAAGGAAAGCCTTCAGAAGGATGTATGTATTTTTGTTATCTCAGCCATTTGCAAAATATGCTGAATTTGCTTCTTTGTAAATCAGATTTCACCTCTTACTAACAGCCAGACAGAAGAGAACCTCTTCTCTTCATATTTGTTAAGGCCAGGTGGAAAAAGAAAGCAAGAAATAGGAAAACACACAAAAAGCTAATATGACAAAATGTCTTGAATTCTTCAACTCAACCTTTTTCTTTCTACTGTTTCTCCCATGCCCTAGGGCAAAGACAGGTGCCCTTTGATCATTGTTAGGGTAAGAAAAACCCTCTTAAAAGTTGAAACTGGGGACTTTAACTCTGCAGTCAGTATTCATGGAGTGTTTTAATGGTACAAAAAGAATGTTAATACCCTTTTAGGTATTCTTTCTTTCTTTCTTTCTTTCTTTCTTTCTTTACTTCTTTCTTTCTTTCTTTCTTTTTCTTTCTCTCTTTCTCTCTTTCTCTCTTTCTCTCTTTCTCTCTTTCTCTCTTTCTCTCTTTCTTGTTTCTTTTTTCACTGGAGTTGGACATCTTCTCCTCCCTTCCCAGAAATCTTTTGATCCTCATGCCTCCAACTTGCATATGAGAAGCTTGAGGCTTCTGCCTGGCCAGCGTTCTGCCATGCCTGGAGCAATTGCTTATTAAAATGTTATAAACATATCAAGTATATTAGAACATTATAAATAATTTATTAAATGCAATAGCTGAAGTTGTTGATTTTAAGATAACTCTGTGTAGAAAATGTTGCCTTCTTTTTTCTGTTGAAACTGCAGGGATCACCCAGTTACTCAAGGCACCTGAGAAACAGACTAATTACTAGTTGCTAGTAGCATTTGAGATAGCACTGCAAGAAGTTGAGAGACATCAGAAGACAACTGTACCTACCCTTAGGGACAAGGGTAGAAGTCTGACCAGGCAGTTTATATTTAGCACATCTCTTCCTGCTGTTGTAGAATATTTATTATGCATTCATTTTTGTGTCAGTTGATAAGTTGTGTGCTGTACAAGAAGAGATCACAAAAGACAGGCAGAATAAAATCAGACATGCTAGCGGATAAGAGAGGGAAGGGAAGTCTTTTTTATCTTTCACTCGTCCTTAAGTTGTCATTGTCCTATCTAATATGATAGGACTTGTCTTCAACAGCAAAAGAGAACATACACTAGAAGGTGCTGGTTCTTTGTGGACCAAAGGAGGGTGGCAATTTGGGTGGTGACTTCCATGGATGCGTGAAGAGATAAGTACCTATGAATGTTAAAAGATAGTGATTTAAAACAGCTGATTCACAAATATGTTTCTTAAAAATGTATTTTAAAAATAGTAAGACACAATAAAAAGCTAATATGTAGGGTGAATAGGCAAGAAAGCAAGAGATTATCTTCTGCAATGTTTAGAACAGCCTTCACATTGCAATAGCTATACAGCATGGTTGGGCATACTTCTGAACTTCTTAGGTTACTCATTCAGTGGACCTTTGGATTTGGCTGGATCTTATTCTTTAAAGATTTAAGCATTTATTTATGTTTTAGTATAATCATTTAGATTAAACAAACAAACAGCACTTTAAATTGTGTTGTTGTGGGTTTTTTTGTTGTTGTTTGTTTGTTTTTTAACTTTCCCTTTGTCTTCTGGTATGTCTCTTTTGTCTGATTTCAATAAGAAAAGCTTGAATGAGATGATAAAAAGGACACACGTATCTGCAGATGGTTGGACCTACATTGCTAAAACAAAATCAATCCTTTAATTAAATAAATAAATAAAATAATAATAAAGGATTAAGCAACTAAGCATTATACTGAAATACTGGTTTTTATTCATACAATTTGGAACAGCTGTTAGTCCTCTGATAGATTAGAATTTATTCTAGTATTGCTGCTGCACACATACATCTCAAAATGCCATCCAAAAAGTCTGCTCAGTTCTTAAAGATACTATCAAGTAGAATTTCTTCAGCCTATTGTTAAGTGCTTGCTCAAGACCGAATAACTGTGAATTCACTGTTGCTATGCCAATTTACATTAGTTGGAATCTGAGCCGGGGGTAATTTCCATCTAACTTGCAGATGGGATGTAGAGCTATATGACAGAGGATGAATAATTTATGACTGAGTTCACAATATTATAGAATAAATCCACAATTAGCTTATTCTTGAAGCCATGGGAAAATTTAAGTTGTGGTGCATGGTGAATGTATTAATTCATTGAAAATCTGTCACCATCAATGTTCTTTGGGATTACTAATTAGCAAGTTAATATATTTTTGGCAGTGTGAAATCCTGTACTTTTTATCTTGTAAATCATATTTTCTAGACAGTTATTTTTAATGAATCTGTCTCCAGTGGTTTTATCCAATGCCCACTGAAGTCAGTGGAAAAAGTTCTGCCGTCTGAATACCAGTTGGATCAGTCCTGTGTAAATTAGGATTTTTTGTTTATGTGTTTCCAGCATTTATGATAGATGTTGCATGAGAAATAACTTATACTTCATAGGATTTCTGTTATTACAAATGTACAGTAGCCATAACCAGAATGTAGATCTCATGCACAGTAATTTATAAAATCCAAGTATTTCCAAAATGTTCATTAAACAACCTATAAACAGAAATACACACAGTAAACAGACTTATTTGAAGTGCAGCGGTGGAGCAAGCACACAGAAAATTATCACAAAAACTGGTAAGTGTATTAGCCAGGGAAATATTAGCAGGTAGAATACAAACTACCTCTAGGTGGGTATTGGGTTGTGAGACACAAACTATTCTGCAAGGTGCCAGGAGATGCTTTGTGAACAGGACCTTGGTTTTGTGTGTATTTGAGCCACCACAGCTGCAAGCGTGTCTTGATATTCAGATAGGATGAGATGAATCCCTGCATGATCTAGCCATCCTTTGACCATTTCCCATCCTGAACTGGAAGAAGTTCAGAATGCAGAATAGTGACCCTGATTCTGCCACTGCTTTTCAGAGATGGTTTGTCTAGGCATATATCAGCTCTGAAGAGGGGAAAATAAAAAGGGAAATGAGCTTGGGGAGGACTAATGCCTAATTATTCACACTGAAGGTACACTGAGGATCACAGAGGTCCATTAAGAAACAAAGTACTCTTGTTATTAGTGTCCCAGCCATCAGTTTAAGAGGTCTGATGTCATAGCCAGGGGCTCAGTATGGCCATTTCTAATCCCAGTGCTCCCCTCCTGCCCTTTCCCCCAGGGTATACGCAGTTTTTGCCAGTAATGTCCTTTGGTATTTGGAGGCAATGATGTATATCCTTTGGAGGTACAGCAGGGCATGGATGACAGTGCTGTTTGGAAGCAGAGAGGAACAAATGGGATTAAATTACACTCATGGCTTTTATTAGAAGCTTGACTGAAATCTGTCTTTACAGCAGGAGTGGCAGGCACACTTAGTGTCTGTAAGGATGGGAGAATGTGCCCTCATTCTGCTCCCCACAGATCTGCCCACTTGCAGTCATGCTAGCACAGAAGAAACACCTTGAAGACATGCTACTATGTCTCAGAGAAGTGTATAAACTGGGGTTGTGTTCAACCATTGTTGTAGAAAACTTGCATGGAGTTTGTATGGGAATGCTAGAGTTCCTCTCTGACTTTGCTCCCTTATTTCCTCCTAAAATCTCAATTAATTACACTGTCTTCACTTACTCAGTTATATCTGGCACTATCCTCCAAATACATCTCCAAATCCTGGATCAGTGTGTGAGAAACTAAGTTGTGTTTTTGCAGTAGAGAACTACTTTTCTGTATTCCAAGGTAGTTGTGTAGTCATAATAAGGAGAAATGCTAAGTAGATAAGTGGACAGTAGTAGGCCTCACTATTCCAAAATAAGGTGGAAGCTTGAGAAAAACAGGATGAGCAGAGTGGGAATAGTAAAACAAAGATCACAGGTTCTCAAAACATAAGAAAGGGGAAAAAAAGAAAAAAAAATAAAAGAAAAAGGAAAAGGGAGAAATTAAAGGGTTAAAAAAATTTGTACATATGTGGTACAGAGAAGCGTTGAGTAGCTTGTGGACCTGTAGTACTCAGCCAATGAGGAAACAGGAGGCGATCAGGTGTCGGGTAATAGGGAATAAAAGGTTATGATTTGTTTACTAAAATGTGCTCCTAATTGGCAGGATGCCCGCCATTGCAATAGAAAATAAAATAGCTTCACAGAAGATCCTGTCTGAAGAAAATTATTTGAGAATTTTCTCACAAGTGCAAGTGAGAAACTACCTAAAGGATATGAGAATAGGGCTGAGATAGGTAATGATCTCTGAATAGCACTGGGACAGGCTCCCTAGGGAAGTTGTCATGGCACTGAGCCTGCTGGAGTTAAAGAAACATTTGGACAACCCTCTCAGACACATGGTCTGACTTTTTGGGTAGTCCTTTGGGAACCAAGAATCTGGACTTGATGATCCTTGTGGGTCCCTTCCAATGGGGATATTCTATGATTCTATGAATTGCAAATTCCAGCTAGGAAATACAAACTTTTATAGTGAAGTTACTCAGGAGAAGAAAAGAGGAAGAATTAGAAAACATCAATTTATTTTCTATTACACTACTTTCGGAATCCTATTGCAATGTGTTTAAACTGGGCAACAGAAATGATTACTTACTGAAACTATGTTACCATCAGCTGTAGAAAAGCTTTCCATTTTAACTTAAAGTTTTTGACGTATAGTTTACTCTTGATCTCACCTGACAAGGTACTTGGAATTAGGGACTGTGCAATCTTACCACGTTTTTCTTGTTCCAGGACTTCAGCAGCTGAGTCATATTATCAAAAGAACTTCTATGAAGAGCTTCAATTTATTTTTTAGTTCATTGCTCCCATTGATTCTATTTGAAATGCAAATAATGGCAAAAAAAGGGTAGGCCAACAGCTGCTGCTGTGAAACATGGCACTCACGCCAAATGTAAATGCAGCACACAGGGAGAAACCCACCAGCCCTGGGGCTTGGGGGTGTGTGTCTGGAATAAAGCAAGCAAGTGCTCCCAAGAGCTAGGGAAGTGAGCTGGAAGGAGTGCTGAAAGGAAACCAAAAGGAGAATTTCAAATTTGATCACTAGAAATGAAGATAGTGGAGCTGGTCAAAGATTTAAGCTAAGCTTATTTTAATTGAAAATTCCCTTTAAATAAAATTTATATTCTGACTTTTTTTTGTTGTTGTTAAGTGAGGACTTTTTGAGATACTGAGATTCAAGCTGAATGTGTCCTATCTTGTCTTCTTTTTGCTGCCCCCACAATTTCCAAGTTGAACATGGTGTAAAAGTTCAGTTCATTTAAAAAGCATTGTCAGAAAAGCTTTGTTTGCCAGTTGGTGCACAACTAGCTTTATTGAAGACATTCACACAATGTCTTCTTTTTCCCCTGTTTATTCAGGAAGAGGGGTGAGAGAGGAAGGTCTGCACAGCCAAGGCAGGGGTGCTGTGGCCTGATGTGCTGTTGATGCTGCCCATGTCCACTCGCCAGGGTGCTACAACCAGAGGGTGTCCTGGGTGTACTGAGGCATCACCTTGACTCAGCTGGTGCATGCTGGGTTCATGCTGCTCATGCATTTCATGTTTTTATTGCATGTTTGTATTGGATCATCTACTTCTCAGGAGAACTTTTGCTCTGAAAATTACAGTTCAGGAAGAGCGGTGACAAGGAACAAGTGGAGAAAGAGTCTAGCCAAGGAAGACAGCTTGTAAGCCACCAGACTGCCTGAATGATTGCAGTTCCTCTGATGGTCTCCAGACCTTGGAGATGGGTTTACAAACAGGGAAGAACAGAGCACTGGAGTACGTTGTTCAGAGCCAGTATTAATATCTCCTGTGATTCAGAAAATCTGGAATTTACTGGCTATAAAAACTGAAAATGTACTGTAGTCCATTAGGGTTAAGTCACTGAAATGAACGTGTTGTTTAACATATTACCTGATGATAAGATGGGCAATGAATGTTTTCCTTGGATATTGAAGGTTTGCAGTGGATAGGGAAAGTGTGGGCATATTACTGTTGGCATAACTCATATTTCAGATAAATGAGAATGAAATACCACCTCATAGATACATTAATATACAGGAGAAGCCAAGTGGGGAAAAAGAAGCTCTGATGTAGGGTGCTCAGAACAGTTTCAGTACAATTAAAACTTCAGACCTACTAATTGATTTTAAGTTTGTGAATATATATTCTTCCCCCAAACATAGTTTGTGCAGACAACTCATGAGGCTTGAAAAATCATAGAATCTACAATCATAGAATCCTGAAGGCTGGAAAAGACCTTCAAGATCATCTGGTCCAACCATCACCGTACTACCAATGTCACCCACTAAACCATGGACCTAAGCACCAAGTCCAACCTTTCCTTGAAAGCCCCCAGGGACGGTGACTCTACCACTTCCCTGTGCAACCCATTCCAATGCCTGACTGTTCTTTCTGAGAAGAAATGTCTCCTAATTTCCAATCTGAACCTCTCCTGGCACAACTTGAGGCCATTCCCTCTAGTCCTATCAGTAGTTACCTGCGAGAAGAGGCCAACCCCCAGCATGACCCATAGTCTGATGATAAAAATGAGCATTTAATATTTTTAAGGATTGTATGGTCTGAATTTGTTGAATGTTATGGAGTGTTTCTGAGTGTTTCATGCATAAAATGAAATATTACTATGTCAACTGAATTTTCATATCTCTAAGCAAATCATGAAAGCAATTTATAGCATTCAGATGAGAGCAGCAGGGGACATTTTATAAATATATTAAAATAACAGTAAACATGCTGTGGTTTGGTGGTACATTTATAAAGTGTAAGTCCACATGCTTTGACCTGGGGGAACAGCAGAGATGTGTTTACAGTTGCATATCAAGATTTAATATTCACTAACAGCAAATAGATTTAATCTGTATACAATGAGAGCTGTGCCAAAGAACTTGTGTTTTCATTTTATAGCAACCAAGCCAAGGACAGTTTGTAAATACACGTGCCAGTTTTCATGGGATTCTTTGATTCTATTTTTTATTCTTTGGCATATGAAAAAGAAAATATTTCCCTAGTTGTAACTATCATTATGGGGGTTTTACTGTTGAACATATGAAACATTATTGTCACAGTCTAATAATCATACCAGACCATATCTGTGATTAAAAATTGACTGGATAGTAGCCCGTGCTTTGTTGTCTTTTAAATTAAGGATGAAAACATGGGTATGCAATGTGAGCAATGTCTCACAGTATATGGGGAAAACAGAGCAAGGTAAAATTATTGGAAATGCTGGAACGTCTTTCTGAGGACTTCAAATTGGGAAATAAGGGATGCTAGAGAGAGTGCCAGAGACATTATTTTGAAATCTAAATCTGATTTATTCCTACACTGTTGGCCATTACTTAAAGCACTGGAAAGCATGGCTTTGACTCACAAGTATTTTCCTGGAGGTGATGTGGATACAGATCTACCCACCTCAGCAAACCTCTCTGGTACCTACACACAGATAGGCTCTGTACCCATCACTGCAGCCCTGAGGGGATGGGTCCTAAAACTGGGATCGTGACAAGGGAGGTTGTTAGAGGTCTCCCTCATGTCTAGGTGAAATCTGCTCTTCTCTAGGGTGACCTTTCTTTGCTTCTAAACCATCCAAGCCTGGTAGATCAGTACACAGGTCTTCTTCTCTTTCTCTCCTGTAACTGGATATATACGAGCAGCCTCAGGGTAAGTGCTGAGTGTTCCCAGCAGCACAGTCCCTGTGTAGAGATAGTTATAAACATATATTTTTCTTTTCCTCTTTCTTAGCTATGTGAAGAATATAAATAGTCTCTGTATGTAAATATACAATTATTCAGCCGATGCTCACCAGCAGTCATATACAGGCTGGTATAATGAATAAAGTTTTGCCCAGGCAGTGACCTATTAAAGTTGGGTAACAGCCTATGGGATTTGGCCCACACTACTTGGCTTGTGTGGAGAAAGCCACTGTAACCAACAGCTCATTTCATAATCACTGGGTATTTATTTTTTCCAGGTGCTTATAAAACAGTCTGAAGGGCTATTTCAGTACCGAGCCATGACAGTTCAGATGAGAAAGGTAGACATCTAACAGGATTGAGTGAGAGGTTTCCTTCAGTCAAGGTTGGGCTGTGCAGTAATGAGGGTGTGGGACACGGAGCACATCCTGCGTCATTGTGTGGGATGCAAGTTGCATAAGAGACTCATTTTATGTATCAGGTTAAAAAAAAAAAAAATCCTGCAAACTAGCTCTTCTTTGAAGATGAGCCCTCCAGAAGTTACCTTTAAGTTCAGAAATTGAGGTAATATAGAATCCTCTTTCTTAAGAGAATGAGGTGAAACCTTACTGTTTGTGCAAAGGTGATGCTGCCTTGCTTCATGCCATGTGTGCAGACCTAATGCATACTATTGGCCCTTAGGCAGATGTGGCATAAGAGCTATAATCAGTTTGAATTTCACTTTCTTCATTTACTGTGTAGCTATCAATTCTTAGACAACACACAGCATTACACCACTGTAGCTGAATAAGGAAAATGTATTTCTTGTGATTTTTCCAGTGGTTTTCTTCAAGGGATCCTGAAATAGACCTCCTTTTTTTTGTGCCTGTCAAGGGCACACTATTAAAACTTATGAATATTCTCAAGGAGTCTTACCAAATGTAACAAAATTCCCATTTTTGCAGCTCTAGATTCTGCATTTTGTTTGTTTGTTTGTTTGTTCATTTGTTTGTCTGTTTTGGGGGGGCTGGGGGGAGAGAAGGGAGGACTGCAAGAATTTTTGAGACAAGCGATATCAAAATAAAGGTGTTGATTATTGATAAATGATTTATACGTACAATGTCTATAAAACTGTCCTTACTCTGTCTGCAGAATATACCACTCTCCTTTCTTCTCACCCATGTGAGAGCTGAGTTTTTTTACATGTTTTCTGTATTGTGTGCTTATCACCTTCTCTTACCTAACTCCGAAGTGCTGTTTGTTTGTTCATTTGTTGTTTTTTTTCCGGCTGTCATATTCACTGATTGTTTTATCTGGGGAAACTTTGCATGAAGATAATTCAACAGTATGACCCCTGTGGCTACTGCTTAGAGCCTCCAGAGACGAGGACTGATGGAGCTTGTTTCCAGGGGCAATCAGTGCAAGATGATGGCAAAGTCTGGAGCCTGCTGTGTAGGGGAACCAGACAAGTGGGAGGACTATCTTTATAATGAGAAAGTGGACTGGATCTCTTTAAAAATCTATACTTTTCTAAATACCTTTTTTCAACAAAATGTTTACATCTCTAGATCTCTCAAGGACTGTTTAAGAGCTTACCACTTCAGATAAATTATCAGTGTGAATCATGAAATCTCCAGATGGAATACATATACAAAACATCTTGTAAAACATACAAAATAAAAATACTGTACATTTATTTCTTCAGTGTTTCCATGTTAGCTGGAGTTATTTTAATAATGTTCTGCCAATACATCTCCAGATTTCATTTTTGACACATTTGTAAGTGGATATTTTTCTCTAATTGTATTTAATGTCTCATCTTGGAAATTCATTGCTGGAGGCTAGCTGGTGTCAATTGCCAAAAGTAATTAGAAAGATGAAGTTTGTTTAAAAAGCTGGTGATCACTGTTCGTCCTGCTTGTACCCTAAAGCATCACAACTGGATGCAAGACAGAGAAATTAATTCTAATCCTGAGCCTAGTGGAAATGTCTCTTACTAAAGTTTGAATTTTCTAAATTTCTTGATAGAAAAACAAAGGGTACCAATATTTTTTTTATTTTATTATTATTTTTTTTTTCACAGCATGGTGAAATTTGTGTGATGAAACCTGCTTTAATTACTCGGTCAGTGCCTGCAGTGCATTCTTAAATAAACATCTTTGTATTTGAATACATGATTCTATACCAACCTCCAAAAAAAATATGTTTTAAGTATCTTCAGTTAAAAAATAATTTACAATGCTCTGTAGTTTAGTTACAAATATTCAAACTGAAAATAAAACACATGTTGTTCTCAGTGGGGGAGAAAGTGTCAGGAGAATAGAATCATAGCAGTTTACAGATTAATCTCCTCTGCAGAGACTGGTCTGTCCATGTGTTGAGGGACCAGTCTTCCAGTTACAGGGCACCAGGTGGTCACCTATGGCTGATTTAAGAAGCAAACACTGCCACAAATGCTATTAGTAGTGTGTAATGAGATTAACTCCCCATAGTACTTGCAATATCCTTGAGGTTTTTCGTAAAGCAGCACATGGCTGATCACCACATCTTAAACAATGAAGAGTTCAATCTTTCATTGCTGTATGCACGTAACTCTCATAATAGGTGTTAAACATGCACATAAAGGGAAGAATAGACCTTAAAGTTTAAGCAATCATGGTATGCTAAAGGTTTCTAACACTTTCACAAAGAACCAGACCAAAATTGGATGACTATTCCCACTGGGTGAAATTATTAAGTATTTTCAGAGATTTGTATTTTTGAGGCATAAAAGGTGATTAGAGGTTCCTAAATAACAAAGAAGATTTAGGAAAAGGCAGGAAAACCTAGCTGCAAAACACTGATCCTAAGGTAGAACTCGTAATTAATTATTTTTTCCTTTCTTGACAGGGTGAGCTCTTTGCTTGCTTGAAGATTAAAGTAGGTGTTTTTAGAAATAGATCTCTTCCTCTCTTTCCTTCTTTACTTATTTATCCATATTCACGTTAGTGCAGTGACAGAAAGGAAAAAAACAATCCAAGCTGGTCTCTTGACTGGCCTCTGGAGTCTGCCCATTTTTGTCATATAAATGGCCAGCTTTTGCTGTCACACTTGCTGGTTCATTGATTTCTGATTTCTGAACCCTTTGACTTCTGATAATGGGTATTTTTTTCTTTTACTGTATCAGTGGATATGAGCTACCATTATTGTTTATATATAATGCTTTTGATATTGCAGTTTCCACAAGTGATTAGTGTAATTGCTTTGTGAAAATTTAGATTTTAGGTACTAAAAGACACTGACTTTTGAAGATAATATTTGGATACAGGTTTGTATTTATTGAATATGTTGCCTTTTTTCCCCCTCCATCCTTGTTTATGATGTTCTAATTGCAGGATAGCATTGATTTTTTCAGTTTTATAATACCGTCCAATCGGTTGAACTTAAACATATCATAGGAAAACTTAAGGACAAAGACTACTTTAAGCATTAATTCCAGAAATGAAAGCAAAAAGAAGGTTCACTTTGTGCTGAAACATGTAGCTGGTAGATATGCTTTCTCATTTTCTTCTTTATGAAAACTTGGAATTAATTAATAACACTTGCCTATATTGTACTTGGAGGCAGTTTATTTCATATTACATTTGCAGTTTGTATAAAACCAAAGAGAATTGCACACATTCAATCAAGAGTTAGAAGATGAAAGAGTTTTGAGGCTTTCAAGTGAGTTTCTTGTCTGGAAGAGGAAGATCTCCGCCTTTGTGTAGAGCAGTTGATCTCTGCTTTCAGACCAGGAAAGCATGTGTTACTAGAATATGACAGTGAATTTAAGTTTAGAAACTGATTAATAACACTAATAGCACTGTTAATCTTCATGGTGTTTTTGTTTTGATGTTGTTTGATTGATTTTCTTTTCTCGCTATATAAAGCAAAATAAAAGCTTTGGGCAAGATGTCCCATGGAGCTGGGAAGGTGGATGGTTGCTGAGGGAAAAGACTAAACCAAATTCTTATTAAAGGCTTAGAAACAAAGCATCTTGTTAGGTTTTACAGTGGTTGCAGAGGCTCAGAGAGATATTCCACAGCTGGTAATTTAGTTGATAGCAGTAATATATGTTTGAAAGAATTGGAAGTTTCTAATGGTTATAAAAGTAAAAACAAGTTTTTAAAAATACAAATTTTTGCTTAACATAGCTATTATGATTGTATGAATTATTCAGGAAACAGCAAAAAAGCTGTGATGTTACTTGTGAAACAACTTCACCAAAACGTAAATTCCTTTCAAAGTGAATCATTGGGTGAATCATGTTTAAGGAGGTATTTTGGTTAACAGCCTGGGATCTTTAATGTATGTAATAAATGTTACATTACAGGTATCAAGGGTAGGTTGCAAACCGTTGTTTTTTGTTTGTTTGTCTGGTTGCTCCCCAAGAAAATTTATTGATTTCCAGGCTCAAGGAAGATTCAATGATAAATAATTTTTATACTGAAATTTAAGTGCAAATCTGGAGTGCAAGGCTTGCTTCAACAGCCCTTAGTGCTTGTGAACATATCTGTCATTCATTATACATGGACTGCCAAACCAATGAAATTATTCTCTGAATTGAAGTAGGAGGAAGAATAGAAATTATATATAAACTGAGAAACTTTGATTTTTTAATAAATACGTGTCGAAGAAAATCTGCTTGAGGGAGAGAATGGATTCCCCATGTGTGAAACCCCTACTGGTTGTATTAAGACTTCTTTGATTTTCACAGAGATGGCAGATGAACTTAAAAATAAGTTGCATTTGCAGTAATGACCCCAAGACCAGAAATATCCCCCAGAGGGTTTTAATTGGAGCTTTGGGTTTGGCTTCAGCTGCCACAGTGATGAAAGTCCATTAGTAAGTAAGCTAAAGCAATTTGGTAACATTAACAGAGACCTTCTGAAGTGATCAAAATCCAGAGGCTTCTCACTGAAGGAAAGGAGACTAAAATTGCGTTCGGGTAGAGATGTCTGGGAAGGGAAATGGCAGATTTCTGTTTTTTTTTTTTTTTCTGAAATGTTCATTTCAGTATTCATCCCTTTGCTGCACATTTTGCATTACGTGTTTTTCCCTGATGTTTACTGTGCTGTCTTCCACAGAAAGTTGGAATTTGCTGTGAAGTGCAAGCATGCATTTGCACATAGTGCTGCAGGGAAAAGGAAAACTCTTGGGAAACTTCCCCAGCAGTCAGGAAGGTAAAGGCAGAATGGCTCAGTCAGGCACTGCAGCACAGGGAGGTAAAACTGAAAGGATGTTAGAAGGTTTTAGCAATAGCAGCATTGAAAGGGAAGTAAAATACATGTAACCATTTTTGTTTTGTTTTGTTTTTCAATACAGGAAGGATCTTGTCTAGTTGCTTAAGTTCCATTAAGGTGAAACATAATGCTGATGTTTTCTGTCTTATTTTTAGCAGTAGATAGTTATAATTGGAGAAACTCTTCCAGTCGTCATTGAGCTCAGTGGCAATTTTTCTTGTTCATTTGTATTTGTGTTAGACACCATGTTGTTTAATACAAATTGGCATAATCATTCTTTATTGGAAGAAGTTGTTAAAATTAATCTGATGATTCTTCTCCATAAAAAGCAGCCCTTGGAAATAATCCCAAGCATTCTCCTTTTGATGCATGAATTTGCTTAACGTCTTTAACAGCCCAGTAAATGGTTTTGCTTGTAATACTATGAGTATACCGGGCACTCATTATAACAAAAGAACAAATATGCTTCTAACCATCCCATATTATGATATAGGGTGTTGCTTGAGAAACTCTGGAGTGTGAGGTAATGAGACACAGCAATATTGGGGGAGAATATTCCGAACAAGATTTTGTTTTTCTATTTGACTGTTACTCCAAGTTGGGATGTGGAAGAGAGTTTATTTTTCTCAAGTCAGCAAAGTCAAGAATCACATTGTTGTGACTATTGCAGAAGCAATTCTCCTGGGGAACGGACTGCTCTGCTTGTGATTGTTTTGGTTTCTGGGTCCAAGATATTTTCTGGTTTTAGAAGAAATTTCCTTGTAGACAGAAGAGATCACTTCCAGAAGAGGTCTGATTTTGTGCAGTGCTCTTTTCTTTTCCCTGGTTAGTAATGCTTCCAAATGCAGGCTCAGATGAGGACTTTCTGTGACCTTCATGACTGATGAGTCAGCTCTGCATCACTGCAGTCTCCCATCGTGGTGCGTGTTGACTGCCAATTTCTATGCAGTACCAGGGTAATGCACTGTGCAGCTGAAAACTAAAACTCCAGATCCATGGATCAATTTTGCAGCATATCTTAGAGCTGCCTTTGCCATTTTCTGTGCATTTGGGATTTAAGGGCAGGAGAGAGATTAGCATGAGGCAATGAAAGGATTACAGCCTATGTTATTATACAGGGCTGACCACGGCATGGATGCCATTAACTTCCTCACTAGCTGTTAGCAGCATTTTAAGATTATTACTTGTAATGGAAACGTGTAACTCAAGACCACTGCTTACAGAGAATCTCACATTTGCCTACCTGTATCAAGTTTATGAGGTATAAATTCTAGGAGAGGAAAAGATTAAATTCATTTGCTTGATAGACCTGGCCAAATCTCTCTGTAACTTCAGTGGGTGCTGGTTTCGGTTTTATATTGCCATTTGTAGCTAGAATTTCAGGGTCTGGAGTGCAGAAGGTATTATTTGTTAAATAATATAGATATCTTAATAGCCAGGCAAATGGTTTATGGAAGAATTTCGTCCATGGACAGTAGTTAACAGTGACTTAAGGAGATCTTCTAAAAAATAATCCATTATGGATAGCTTTTTAAGTATTCAGTATTTTATAATGCACAACATACTGATCCACCCAGCAGAACCAAAAGGATTGTGTAGCTAAGGCACTCTGCCTGACTTCTAAAGATTCAGGTTTCTGTATGACCTTGGAAATTGTTTCCTTATCTCTATTTTATGAGTTTAAAATGCTTTCACACCTATCAGATGAATCTTTTGAACCCAGATTATCTTTTGAACCCAAAAGATAAAGTTAACTGTGAAAGTAGTTCAGAGTTCACAGTGTTTTTAGGTTTCTAATCTACAAAAAACACTATATGGGAATACTCCTAAGCAAGATCAAAATATGCATTTGAGGAAGCCACTGTGAACCGTGTATACTTTAGGGGGAGATCCTAATTTTTATTTATGTGGAACTACCTATAAGTGCCACCTACTGCCTTGAAAATAAAAGACTATGCAGTTTATGTAAAATAGTTTTAGGGGCAAAACAATTTAAGAATAAGACATAAAATTAGACATAAAGATGCCTATGTACATATCTATGTTGATGAGTGCTGCAGTCTTCTAGCTGCCACTGAGACTTCTGAAAAAGTAGAAGTGGTGGAGTTCAGGGACAGCCATGCTTGCCTATAGCAAAAACTGGGCATTAAAAGAGAAAACAATGACTGCTGCCAGGAGTCCAATATCTCTGTAACAACTGGTTGAGATACTAGGTGGTTTCCCCAGAAATATGAAATCTTAGACATTCAGAATAATTGGTTATCCTAGGACGGATAAGGAAAGTTTGGTCTTGTAATCAAAGAAGGATTTCAGTAATTAAAAGACTGTCACTCACCCACAGAACACCTTTTTATTCAACTGCTTCTCAAAATATTTTGGCGTTCTTTAGCTGTTGGTTAAAATTGGCAAGGAAATGCTGCTTTCTTCAAGAAGAGGCTTGTATTTTTGCCTGTTGGTAGCAAATTTTAATGCATGACAACAGTAACTTGCAGGTGAATTCATTGAATGGATTGGTGGTGCTGACTGACTACTGGTTATATTTTTCCTTTAGCAAATTCAAGTGTCAACCCATTTATCAGGAGCATTGGAATCCATTACAATTGCAAGTGCAGTATATAAACAGGAAGTGTATTTTCATTCTCTTTGGCAGTGATTTTATTGAGGTCTTCAGCCATGTTTAAGTTTCACTCCTGTCCATCGCCTCAGTGAAATCAATAATGAAAACTCCAGGTGACTTGGTTCAGTTTCTGAGGCATACCCCTTTTTTGTCAAAACAAAACCAAAACCAAACCAAAACAAAACAAAAAAAACACCGGATTTGTAGGCATTTAAAATGTAATACATAAACTTCTATTTGTTCTGCTTTAGACTGGTTTGCTTCAAGTTTTTTCAGAGTACTTTTTGTAATACATCTTCATTCAGAAGAAATTTTTAGCTCTTTAGCAATCATCCTTAGAGCCCTGAAATTGTAAAACATGAAGAATTATGTGAAAAATGCTGTTTCAGACGGGGAGTGATGATAGCTGAGGGTAATAATTTGCTCTTGAGAGTACCAAATGGGAGAGAAAGACCAGCAGTTTGCTTCTGCTTGATGAATGGCTGTACTTTGACAGCAAATTGGATGTCACATAAAGTTGGCGAAGGGTGCAAGAAATTGATATTTATTGTGTAAAGTTGATACAATTAGTCTGTTGCTAACAGGGTATGTGAAAATGTGATTTAATGCATTGAATTCACTTCAGATTTCATTGTGAACTGTGGAGCCACCTGTGTTGTTTGATAGGGGGGCAGCACTTACAGCATCTCCTAGTGCAGCTCAGCTCAAGTCTGCAAGCATTACAGGTTAACATTTGAGACAGAAGATATGAACCCAGATATGAATATTCATGTAAAGGGGTTAGTTTGCTTTCCCTGACTGCTGCTCAACAGTACTGAGCAAGGATAATGGACTGGCTTTGTGTAGAGTAACTGGGGGCTGAATTGTGCAGTTTCTTTTCAGGCTGCACCATCATCTTCTGTCTAGCCATATATTTTCAGGGATCTGTTACTATCTCGAAATATAAACTCAGATTAAACCTGATAGATAAGGACTTATCCAAGAACTAAAATGGAATTATATCCAACTAGTCTTATTTCATTAAATAAAAATGAGCTTAAATGTCTTAAAATACAATATGCTGCAGGACATCACCTCTTAGGACTTGTAGTTGCTAGGTAGGTGTAAGTAGGAAAAACCTTTAACTATCACCAGGCTGCAGCTGAACCATATGAAACTTGAATATGAATTCCATTTGTATTCAGAAGGAGAAGGTAAAGCAGGGGTTTATACTTCTCACAAAGTCACAGCACAGTTTAGACTCCAGCAGATCAGATGCAAGAGATATCTAACTCTGCAGAAATGATGCATAATTCTCTATAAAAAAGTACATTACGTTTGATTTGAATCTGAACTAACCATTATGTTGAGGGCAAACAGGTTTAAGCAATTACAGGGAGAAGAGTAACACTTTAGTCAGTGTCACTCTTCCAAATCTTTGTCACTGTCAGAGGGTTCAGCAATGTTAGTAGAGCTGACTTTTAGTTCACAGCTGTCATGTCGACTCAGCATCCTAGCCACTATGTGTTTTATTTTCACTCAGAAATGTGTAAAGTATTGTGACGTTCCTACATATCTATAAGAGTTCTTGCTGGAAATATATATATGTATATATATATATATTATTCCTTCTTTGCACCCAGATAAAATGTAAGAAGTCATTAGGTCACACTGAGCCCTGGAGGCAGTGAATCTATCTTCTCTGATGTAAATGCAGTGATGTCTGTTATGTACACCCCATCATGTCATCGAGTTGTAAGACTGTTCAGCCTCTGCAGCACCCTGCATCACCTGCAGGGATCTCAGAGAGTGCCTGGAGGGGCTTTCTGAAGTTCTTCTCCCACTGTCCAGTGACTTGACATTATGTGGCCATCTCTCTAACAAATCTGCAAATCTTCTCAGTTGCAGATAGGGAACTCTAAATTTTTACAACATCAGGATTTGTTTTGGCAGCTCTGTAAAACCCTCTACTTTGCTTAATGCTGTAAATTTACCTATTTCTCTAGTTTGCAGTTCAGGCCAGAAAAAGTTAAAGCCTCTGGTGACTGCACTTCATTGGAGAAGGTAAAGGGTATGGAACTCTGCATGTCATATATGCAAGGTTTCTTCAGATAACAGATAATCTGCTGTAAAGGAAGATCTTGATCCTTCCTCATTGGTCTGGAATTGTTGCAATGTAGTGCCTCCAGACTGACAGCGGGGAAGTTTAAGGGCTGGTCACAATTATGGTGTTATATGGTAATTTATGACTGTTGATCTTTGTGTTGAAAATAAGAAAAAAGAATAGATTTATTCAGTTAGTTTAAAAAATAGCAGCCACCAGATGACCAGTCATCCAGAACTCAGAATACCCTATTGATAGCACAAGGCAACCATGCTGACCACGAGGTTACCATGACCTTTTTGAAATCTTTACTGGAAATATAAGGTGAAACGGGTAGCAGTTTGAAGTTATCTAAAAGGTAAGGGCTATTGCACTATTGTTTGCTAGGGAAGAAGCTCAAAAGGAATTTATTACTTTAAATGGATTACATGCAAAGGATATGATAATCTTTCAGTAAATTTCATCAGGCATGGTAAAACTGAAACCAATGTGATGATTCTTGAACATCAGTTATTGCTTTCTAGCATAGTGTCTGATGTATCCCAGTACTTTTTTGGAGTCTAGCAACTCACATAGTGTGCTCTGTCTGACATCTTGTTGTGTGCCTCAGGCTATTACTTCTTTTTCTGCTAAAGGTGTATTTTGTTTTGTCAAAATTAATTAATAATAATTTATCAAAATAATAATTTATCAAAATTAATTAAATACAAAAGAGTGTCTTACTTGTCCATGCCTTGACCTTCAGTGGTTCAGACCACCCCACCACCACCAAGCCCTGTGCACTCACATGTATGAAATCCTTAGCTGGTAATATTTTTCAGTCATCCAGCTCCGGCTTTCCATGGGCATAAAGCCACTACAGCTTTTAAGGGGTGACTACATCAGTAATACCCACAAACTGCTAATGTCACCCAGCATGGTGACTGGCAGAACAAGGTGGTAATGTCTTTTGAAAGAGAGACAATACTTTAGTGTTTTTTTGTGTGTGTTTTTCTTTGTTTTTTTGTTTGTTTGTTTTAAAATGACATAGAAAAAAATGTTAAAAAACGTTAGAAGTTGATAAAGGATTTTGTTTGAATGTCAGCTCAGCTGCTGTTCTCCCATCACCCTCTCTGCCAGAAACACCACAGAAAATATTTTCCTGCTTCCTCTATGGATGGGCTGTTCTGAATTTAATTTGTGTGGAAATGGCATTGATGGGGAGTGAGGGAGTGCTGGTGTTCATCCTGGGTGGTGGGAAGGGCTGCTGGGAACTCTTCTGTTGAACAGCTTTTTGCCTATAGCATGCATCCCCATGGGCTGGTGTTGCACAGGCAAAGTGTGTGTCAGCAGTGGTTCTTGGTTAAAAAGACTTAAAACAAGGCTTGCTTGCTTTCCCTTGCCATTCATTTACATTTTGTGCTTGCACAAAATTAACTGCAGTATAGTTAGAAGTGCATCCCACGATCATAGTGCTTGGTTGGCCTGAAAAGACCAACTGTGTAAGTTAGAAACCTCTTTAGTCACTTCTCAATGTTACTGGCAATACCAGTCTCAATAATCCTAGGATATTGGTCAATGGGATTCTATGGCCATAGTAGACGCAGTCTACTTCTTCTCTCTATTGGACTGCTTCTGGATCAGACAACTGCCAAGACTATTCATAACTGGTTTAAATTTGAAGCTTTACTTAATAAAATTGGGAATGAGGAGATATTTAGATTTCTTCCAAACAGAATTAATATTTAATATTTATTTCCTGAAGTTGTTAGATAAGAGTTTGACTTGCCTTTCTGAAAATAAAGTTGGGTAAAATATGGCTACCCAATTGCTGCTGTGCAACCTGGAAATTTTTTCCTTTCTTCCTCTGTCACATCATAAAAACATTCCATTAAATGTGTAGAGAAAGGCTGTAAAAATCCAGTACAGTTAATTTAGAGAATCTCCGGGTCTTCTACACACATCTCCAATCCTCCTACTCCATCTATAGTTTAGGAAGTCACAGTCTCTAGCCAGGCTGTGAAATGGTCATGCTACTTTCTTCTCCTGCCCTGTGACATTTAATTTCTCTTTGGTAAAACTGTCCCTCTGAGAGACTTTCCTTCATCACAGCCAAGCATCTCCAAGTAACAACCTGAGCAGCAACCCTCTGTTGCTCCTACAAAACTGTCACGTCCATAAAGGACGTACTTTTTACTATTCAAGCAATGGCATAGGATCATTTTATGGTTAATGGCAATAGAGCCCACCCTAGAATTTTACATGAGGGAAGCCCTTGTAGTGTCTTGCACCCTGCCAGTGATTGGTCCCCACCCTGTGTGGTCAGCAGTAACACACCCACATGGAGGAGCTGAAGAGGGGGCAGTCACAGCTCCAGTTGCAGCTCCAAACAGGCACGTGTATATGGTGCAGACCGCCACACTTGCCTCTGGAAATCAATCTCAAGTTGCATGGAACCATGCAACCACTGGAGCTGGGTGTCTGCACCGTGGGGGTGTAAGTCATGTGTTACCTCCATCTGTGCCAGTCAGTGAGAGTTGAGGCTCCTCTGGTTGAATTCATCTCAGCTACAGAGATGACTTGGAGTAGCATCAGTGAGGTCCAAAGTCGGTGCTTTGAGTCGGGTGGATACCATGCATCTTTGTCTAACTTCGCATGCGGCTGAACGCATTTCTTCTATAGCTATGTTTAATGTGTTAACATCTAATCATAGATGACGCTTAGTTTGGCCTGAAGCAAAGTGTGTTCTGTGTCACCCACTATTACATGAGAAATTTCTGTGGCAACTCCAGGGTGACAGTTTCTTTCATTTCCTTCCCAGCACTAGATTCAATTCAAACTAGATTCCAGCACTAGATTCAATACGCTGCTTAATCTCTTCATTTGATGGAAGCTTGCAGAATAACTAAAATATCTGATCATAGAACATTTTCTGAAGGAGTCTGTGGCAACAGAGCCATCTGGATGCTTTACTGAATGCAACCTCATGTATGCATTCCTGTTAGGCCAGGAAGCAGAGCTATTAAAATAAACTGAATTACAAAGGCTAATGCCAGAACTGGATGCTGCAGAGGGAGACTTGCCCTTCTCCACTTTTGTCATATGCAGTCTCTCCTTGCAAATAAGTGCACCAAGAATAGGTGTTATGAAAACAAGTTTAACTTGATTTGATTATTATCCACAAGTCTCCAAGTATCGTCACACACAAAACAATAAAGAGCAACCTCATCTCACATTTTAACTGAGAGCATTCTTGAGGTTTTTTAGTTTGTTTTTCTCCTTCTCCTTTATTTTCTATCTTTTGATTACAAGCTCTTACATTTATGAATGCAGAGCTTCCCCAAAGCAACAGCAGAAGATGCAGTAAATTGAGAGGTGAGGAGGAGGCGGGTGCAGGACGGGTGAAGGCAGGGCCAGGGGCTGTGTGGGAAAGGCTGGCAACCCACCCTCTCAGACTGCCTTGATGGTGCTCTTGTCTTTTCGGGAATGCAGAGCTCTTTTCACAATCACAGTTCTTGGCCTTGTTATTTTAAGTCTCTTTACAGGGGAGTTTTTCTAAGTTGGCAAATACGTGACTTGTTATGTTTCCCCCCTACTTCCTTGTGAGTACAATTAATTATTTTAATTAATTAATATTATACCGAGCAGTTTGCTTGGAAAGGAAAGCTATCCTGGTTTTGGTCTAATTACCAGTCCACATTTCTGAATGACAATACAGCTGCTAATTAATCTCTCTGCAGTTCTCACAGAAAGAGATGCTGATAAGCATTTGCCAATTACCATAAGAAAAAAAAAATGTCAAGAGTCCTGTTGTGTTTTTCTGGCATCCACTCCCAGTCAGATGAATATCACTATTAAATACACAGACAGACTAACTACTGAGTATGAAAGCCAGCAGGCTGTGAGGCTGCAGCAGAACTGCGCAGACATTACTCATTCAGGAGCTAGCTGTATTCTGCACTTCTGTTCACTCTTGTTACCTAACATTGCTTGTTACAGTTTTTGCAAATGGGACGGAGGTGAAGCTGTATGGCAGGGCAGCAGGGCAAGTGTCAGACCATCCTGAAAGGGAATTTTTCACAGTGTTGTGGTATTAGTCAGTATTAGGGGAAGGCTGGAAGAGGACTTCTGTCATAGCTTTAATTAACCCGGTTGTTTTGGTGTGGCTGGGGACCTGGGATCTATGTGGGATGCTGCCTGGCTCTAGAGCACTGCCACAGTGAGTGTGCTTCTAGTGGTGTGGAGTGGGGACAATCCCTGGCCTCCTCTGCTCATCTCACAAACTGTGCTTGACAGACAGTACTGATGTATGGCACTTTGCTTCTTGTATAGGGGAAGTTTGCAGCCCTTGCTGACTTTCCTACTGCTGCAGCTAAGCTGTTAATATGAGAAAGCTCATTTAAAATCACCTGGTCATGCTAGAGGACTGTGTAGTCTCTGCTCTATCCGCGGTGTAGATATGTCCACAGAAACACAAGGCCAGGTGCTCAGCTGGTAGCAGTTACCCCAGTCCCTGATCACACCAGCTCAGTGAGACCAAGCTGAGTAACAGGAAGGAAAGGCACAGAACCCGCAGCTATTGACAGTTTATTTCCATTACCTTGAATTTCTCCAGTTTTTGGCACACAGTACCTCATGGCATTTGATGTTTCTGAAGACATGAGCCAATGCATTGGCTGCTGTGGCCATTGTGCGCAGCTGTGGTGAACCAGGGAGCTGCTGCACAGTGGGACACATAGCTAGCTCATGGAAAGCATTGGTTTAAACCATGTTGCACAGCTGGTTTAATTTTTTTTCCCCTCTCTGTGTTTGCAGGTCAGAAAATTCTTCACCACAGAAGTGATATCCTAGAAACAGTAGTCCTGATCAATCCCTCGGATGAAGCAGTTAGTACCGAGGTAAGTCACAGAAATATTTCACTGGATGTGTTATTAAAGCTCCATTAAGTGGACAGAAGGAGAGCAGGCCCTGATTGTGGCTGAAAGCATATGTTAGTAGTAAATATCAACATTATCAACCATCCCTTGATTTTCTTACTAGTTTCTCAGACTCCTGGTAAACTGCCAAAGGTGTAAACAGAAGCAGATCTCTGATCGTAGAAATCTTCTCCTCATAATGCACCAAATTCCCTTCTTGATGAAATGGAGGCAGTTGTGATAGAACTGCACCTGCTTTTCTTTGGCTCTTCCATTGTTGGTACCTCTAGATGTCTATTTTACACATGAAAATGTGCCTGAAGAGAAACTGGTGCCCTGAGAAAAATTCAGGTCTTTGAGGAAAATTGCTGTGTGATGGTGCCTCAAATTTGATCTGTGATCTGTCCTTCAAAAAACATGTAACATAATCACTGGACTCTGGAAAGCACCAGTTCCTCATGAAATCTGTAAAGTAGAGTTGAAGAACTGAGTACATAGTTCAAAGAGAAAATTGAGAAATTTAGATATTGAGACTGAAGGTTTAAAAAATAGGGATAATTGCATTGCTAGCTGGTGCTGGGGACCACTGACATGATAAGATTTCTGTGGGGAAATGAAGTGGTTTTACTTGCAATACTTTATTTTAAAAATCTATTTTTTACCAACCCAAAATGATATTAAACACCAACAGGAAGAAACACACTGAAGCAAATGAAATTTGTAAACTTTTATTTTATTTTATTTAAAATAACTAATCCACCTTAGTTAACAGCAGCTCATTGACTGAAAAACTATTTGTGAAAATCTCTTGCATTCATTAGAGGTGACTGGTAAGGAACAAGGAGGGCAGCTGGGTAGCAGCTCTTAGGATTGTCTTTAATACATTCAGGCTTTCAGAGTAAAAATAAAAAGCTTTAAAGTGTGTGTGAGGGGGTTGGAGAGTAGAAGAAACTGCCAAAAGTAAGGAAATGCTGTTTCTATCTCTGTTTCTTGTCTTCATTGGATGGATGACCACAAGGAAGAACATTGTCTGAGGCCAATTAATGACTTCTGAACTCTGTCTTTACTTCTTTGGCTTTGGAAGATGTTTGGCTAGGTTACTGCCAACTTCCTTTCACGAGGCTGTGGGAGGCAATCTTTACTTTGCTTTCATCTTGCCAAACTGATCACAGCCAGAAGTTAGAAGCTGGTCTTTATCTTGGCTGACTAAGCAAAACCCTCACTGGACAAAAGCCAGAAAAGATGGTAAGAAAGAGCTAGGAGAATTAAATTGGAGGTTAGAAGAGACATGCCTTGTGCATTATGGCAAATAGAAAACTTAGCTTCAAGTATCAGTAGTTTTCCATGTTGCAGTTGAGGAGACAGTGATATACCATGGAGCTCTGACTTCATCAGAAGAGAAAATTGAATCTATCAGTTCAGGAAAAACAAAGGCAAAAGTTGCTAGAACAATTTTTTTCTAATCTGTCTGGTAACAGCCATACTGGTTGTAGTTTGAACATGGTTCTGCCCAAAGCTCCTATCATGTTCCGTCAGCTGCCAAATACTTCCCAAAAGAGAGAAGTCCAAAAGCAGACAGACCACATATCCCCTAAGAAAACAAATTTCTGAAAACCTTATGAACAGTCACTTAGTTTTTAAGAAGACTCCACTCCATTGCCATAATACTCCTCCAATTGTGTATGTAATAAGTAACCCAGTTTCGGCTGAGTCTTGCTGTTTGCTATCTTCAGACAATTTGGGACTTCAACCAAGGGTAAAGTTGAACAGAATTTATCACCTTGCAATGTTTCTTCTTGAATGTAGTGGTCTTGAAATCAGAAGACAAAATTCTGGTAGTCCCTCAGAATGCTTTGATTATAGCCAGACACAGAATTTATGTGTCTCTGGAAGTTCTTTCATGTGTATCATATGTTACCCTCTACAATCTGCAACCATGTATTTACCTTTTTTTTCCCCTGCCATAGTTTTCTAGCTCTGCAGAATCTATTTATTCTGCAGAATCTATTTATTCTGCAGAACCACAGATTAATAAAATAAGTTAAAGGGGAATTATGTGACAGTCGCATATCAGTGATTCATAAATCAGGAAATAATTTTGCTGTTGGAAAACCTAGTAAGTTTATACATAAGTTGGCAGACTGTCCAGAGCTGCTGCCAGCAATGAGAGAAAAGACAGCAGAGGAAACCATCTTTTTTTATGGTTTTAATACCACTGGCGCAGACAGGGTTTCAAGACACACATCAGACAGACCACTGCATTTGTCTCTATTCTTATCTGAAATAGATAGACTCTATCTATCAAGGATATTGTTGAATTTATAATCATCTAAGTGCAATTAGTGACAAACCAGCATTACTTTTGTGCTTAATTAAAGGAACTTACTGCTGTTTAAAGTCAAGGCCACTTATTTAATAAAATAACAATGAAGATGTGGTAGAGTTGGCATCTTCTTGCAGATACAAGCTCTTCAGTGGCTCTTTTCTACTTGTACTGAAAACATGAGTTCAGCAGAGATTTAGGTCAAGCCTTTCTGGCTCAGCTTCCCTGGCGTGAGAGGGAATTATTTAGAACAATCGATTGCTTAACAATCAATATATAAATTTGAAAGAATGACTTGCTAGGAGTGCTGAGGTGATTATGTCATCTCCATGGAGATGGAGTTTGGATGCAATATCTACATGTGGAGTTGTTCCAGATGGACTCTTCCCATTTAGTTTAGTTTGGATAGCACTGTTCTGGAATCACTACTCTGTTTTAACTTAATTCTTCTTGAACAGAGGAATTACCACACTTGAAATTCAAGCCTTACCTTAATCTGAATCGATTTTTTGGTGCTGGGAAAAAAAAAATACTTTTTTGAAATATTAGCAAAAGGTTTACTCAACAGTACAGAATCTTATGAAGGTTTTATTTACTCTTATTCTTCAATTTAAGTTGAGATCAGCCAACAGAATGATAGTGAACGTATGAATATTTCTTAGGATACAGTTAAATCTCTCCCTGAGGTGGAAACAGGAATTACTAGTAGTTGTTGTGAGGGTCAAGCAAAGTAATGAGAATCTACTTTAAGGTTGTTATTTCAAAATGCAGAAGAAAATTATTTCTGAATAACAAGCTCCTTTAAGCCATCAGGCATCCACATAATTTAGTAACGTGTATGAAATAAGATCTTTCACAGGCATTCTATAAAAAGCCCATAGTTAGTGACATCATGAGGAGTAAATGGTGCATATGACTGTATCTGAGTGCCTGATGGTTAAGTTTATGATTTTGGTGAAGCGGGATTGTGATTTGTGACTGTTACTTTTCAGTGATATTTTTTCAACCGAATGGCAAGTTATGCTGTATACTGGGAAAAAAAAATAGAAAAAATAGAATGGCCTTCCAAAAACTGAGTCTGATAAGTGTAGTTGTCCCTTATTAGCATATGAGGCACAGTTGACCAAATTTGTCCCGATATATTGCTATTAAAACTTACCAAGGGTTATATAAGGAATATATTTGTTCATTGAAAATATTTCTTGTCGTTCCAATTTTATTCTCTTCTGCTTCTTGCTTTTTTTACATGTCTTTACTTTGACTTATTTATCAGGCCATCTCCCTAATTGATTCTTGTGCCTCCTTTGTTTCTTTTTGCTACTTGTTAGCAGAAATATAACTTGATGTTTCACCAGTACTGTGAGACTCTGCTGCAAAATATATTTTAAATTAAGCAAGGTAAACTGCTCATTCTCATAGGAATGTAGAAACACATGGTAACTCCCATTATTGCTGTGTTTCTCTCCTTCACTCTAGGTGCGTTTAATGATCACAGATGCTGCAAGACACAAGCTCCTTGTACTAACTGGACAGTGCTTTGAAAACACAGGAGAACTCATTCTTCAGTCAGGGTCCTTCTCCTTCCAGAACTTCATTGAGATCTTCACTGATCAAGAGGTGTGTTCAGAAAAGTATCTTCCATTTATTGTCGTGTGATGGCACAGGTTTCTAGAAGACCAAAAATGGCCCTCTGTGTTAGGTTGAATTTAGAGTTGGCAGCTTGATGCTGATGCTCTTTACTCTTCTTTCTTTAAAAACATATGCTTTCTTTAAAAACATCTATTTAATTTACTTTTTTTTTTTTTTTTTTAAATGTGAGTTGCTTAACTAAAGAATTGCATTTTAATTTGGGGAATTAAGTTTTAATTTTGAGAAACGGGAAACCAGTGAACCTTTTGACAATGTGTTGTGGTTTAGCCCGGCTGGCAGCCAAACACCACACAGCCGTTCGCTCACCCTCCCCCCTCCCTCTCTGGGATGGGGGAGAGAAACGGGAAAGTGAAGCCTGTGAGTTGAGATAAAGACAGTTTATTAAGACAGGAAAAATAATAATAATAATAATAATAATAATAGTATTAATAATAATAATGTGTACGAAATAAGTGATGCACAATGCAATTGCTCACCATCCGTTGACCGATGCCCAGCCTATCCCCGAGCAGCCGCCCCCCCCACCCCGGCTAGCCACCCCTATATATTGTTCAGCATGACGTCAGATGGTATGGAATACCCCTTTGGCCAGTTTGGGTCAGCTGTCCTGGGTCTGTCCCCTCCCAGCTCCTGCTGCATCCCTAGCCTGCTCGCTGGCAGGACAGAGCGAGAAGCTGAAAAGTCCTTGGCTTGGTGTAAGCACTGCTCTACAACAATTAAAACATCAGCATGTTATCAGCGCTCTTCTCATCCTAATCCAAAACATAGCACCCTACCAGCTACTAGGAGCAAAATTAACTCTGTCCTAATTGAAACCAGGACACAATGGAAGGAGATAGTGTTGCTTCTAAAGTGTACAGGTTGTTTATCTAAGGTGAACATACAAAGCAGGCAAACTGAATTTGACAAAGGTCCTTGCCTGTTGGCAGCTGAGCAGTAGGTGACATTAAATAAGATAGAGACTGTCTGTTGGAACAGCTGGAGAATTTTGCACCACCTACCCACTTGGCCTCTTTACTGTAGTGTTTAAAATCCGGCTAGAGAAACCTGTAAATTTTGTGATCTTTATGCACCAAAAATACAAGTATATGACATACCAGTATTTAATGCTGTTTGTTTCATGGCTTGTTATTTTGCTGTCCTGCTTAATGTGCTGTGTCTGAAAGCTCCCATAGGGCAGGAGCCCATAGTAAACAAGCTGTCACACTTAATTTGGCTGCTGTGTAAAACATATATTTAGATAAACTATATGGCTGCATCCATAGGATTTTAGTTTCCAAAATTAATTAGGAGAATTTCAGTGGAGTGATATTTGAAAGTTCAGTGCTGAAAAAGCAAAGTTTGCATTAGCTCCGATGTGACCTTACTGTATCTATTTGATCATGTTCTCAAAGCCTCTTTGTTCTGCATGTGGTTGTAGGGTTAGGGATACCTGCTGGAATTCCAGAACTGGATTCCTGCTCTCTGGAATGCATCTGGCCCCTAAAAGTCAGTTTGCAGAGTTACTTTTCTGTGGAATTGCAAGACAGAGCTCCATGTGCTTCTGGCTAAGTAGGAACGCATGAACTACATGCAAAACCAGGGGCAAATCCTATTGTTACAGTTAATAAGCCAACAACAGTTGGCTGGAAAGCAGAGGGGTGATGTCTGGCAACATGCTAGAGCCAGTGTGGGACTGCTGTGGGGCATGTGGGACATATTCCTTTGGCCCCAAGGAGGCTCCCATGGCTCATCTCTGCTGGTGGCAGCATGCTCACCAGCCAGCACGACTCTTTTAAAGCATTGGCATCCAGCTTGTTTTCCCTAAGCCTTGGGCTCTCACTGCTTCTACACATTTCAGAAACCCAAAGAAAGAACCTGATTCCCATATAGCAGCCTGTGAATGTGACATTTTTTCAATGCTCCCATTAATGGGAAATTTTCAGAGAGTCTACAAATTGGAAAAATGGTTAGAAAAAAAGGCTAGAAAAAAAGTGGTTAGTGATTTTCCAAATAGTGATTAAATGAAAGAATTCCTATGCTGTCCTGACCCGTAAGCATATAAGGTTTGATGAATATTGTCTGAAGTTCATGTTTCTGGTTTCTGTCCCTTTTGTTTCACTGGACCAAACCTGAACTATGGTGATGGAATGTGCCTACAAATAAATAAAGAAGTATTTCCCTTCGCCAGGGTGATACTCTTTTGAAGTCCAGTTCAGTAATCCATCTCTAGCTTGCAGACCTCTCTGCAGGCGATGCCAAAAAGCATTGTTTTCAATTTCTCCTGTGCCAGAGCATTGAAGATGTCCTATTCCACTGCCTCTGCAACAACAGCTATCAGAGGAAAAACTTTTTGTTATTGCCTTTGTGGTCCAGGGTATGAAGCAATGTAGTATGCTCTCGGAGCAACCACCTTGCTGTCTGCCTTCTATAGCTACAACACCTTTAAAACTTGAGGATTCTTCAAAAGAGGTATCCCAGTGTTTTAAAGATGTCCAGGTTCATAAATATGTTTCTTTGCTCGCAGACTGACTTTCAATCCAGAGGAAAGAAAGAGCATTTACATTCTTGTGTTATAAAATCATGTAAGCAGTGAAGTTGTCAATGCCCTTTGTGTCATTGTTGGAAATACAAATCCATTAAAGCCTTTACTGGGGCATTCCTGAGCTTGCTATTCCTAACAGATATGATCTATGCCTGGATTTTTTTTCCCAACTTTTCATTGGCCTGTGCTACCAATAGCTGAACAGTATCTGCATTAAGTGTGACAGCTTTTAAGAGGAAACGGAGATTGAATTTAGTGGTATGAAGCAGAAATCCAAATATGGTATTATATAAACTAGACAGGACTAACTGCAAACCTTGGGCCAGTATATTAATTAGCTCACTGTATTACTACATGATTTTCTATCTATCCAGAAAGTTGGCCCTCCATGAGAAACAGTCTGTACACAAGTTATCACCTTATGTATGCAACAGGCTTTGATTTATTCTCCCAAAGGAAGTGATCTTTTACTACTTTTAATTCTCCCTAATAATGTATTTTCAACCCTGACTAGGGAGACAGCATAAGGACTATACTGAAGATCCTAAATCCACTTCAGAGCTGTGGTCTTTGCTGCCACTCTTATTTCTGTGATAAACAGCAGGAATGGATCTCCTATTTCCCTTGTCATTTATCCTCTTCCATCTTTACACATTTTATTTTGCCTTTTTCTTTGTTCTTTTTCAGACAAAACCATGTCTGACATACAAGTGAAATTTCTTTAGACTCCTATCAAATGGTTCGGATACTATGTAAGGCTGACAAAGGAAGATAGAAAATATTTATTTTCTGCTTTATTTAGGCATTGGTTGGATTGTTTTTGTTTGGATAACAGCCACTGCATCTTTGATGAGTTTTATTTTTGGTAAATGCTGAAAATAAATAATGTAACACAAAGAAAGGAAGTTAGACATAGGCACACAGACACCCACAGAGATCACTGCAATCAAACATCATTTTAGTTTATATATATTCATTTCTTCCGCTGATTCAGTTTGTGGTCCAAGACTTTCAAATTGTTCAGCTGTAGCATAATAGACACTGTTCTTACAGCTCAACTGACAGTTGAGTCTCCGTAAAGAAGATTATGGTATTTTCCATGATACTGTGTGGGCATATTTTACACCAGCGTTTTATATCTGAATTACTTCTTTAAAGAAGAGTTTTACATAATTTGGTGTTTTCTTTGTTAAGAACAAACAGAATAGAGACAGACTGTGTCTGCCTAACTGGCAGAAGGTTTAAAATATGTTATACTTTTCCATGTTTGTTTGTGTACTGATCTGGAACAATTAAATGTTGTTTTTTAGATCAGATTGGAACAGAAAAATAGCCTTTCATACTATGGCATCTGGTGGTTTAACATCAATAGGTAGTTCAGCACTGCTCTCTCACTACCCCTCCTCAACAGAACAGGGGGAGAAAATATGATGAAAAAGGCTCATGGGTTGAGATAAGGACAGGGAGATCAATCACCAATTAGTGTCACAGGCAAAACAGACTCAGCATAAACGAGATTAATATTATTGCCTACTGCTAACAGATTAGCACAGTGAAAAAAAAAAGCAAAAGCAAACTAAGAACACCTAAGAACACTATGAACACCTCTGCCCCGTCCACCTCTTCTACCTCCTACCCCTAAGCAGTGTAGTGAAATGGGGTTACAATAATACTTCATCTTTGTTGTTCTTTCATGGTCACTCTCTTCCCCCACCTCCAGCATGGTGTCTCTCCCACAGGATGCCGTCCTTCTGAAACTGAGCCTGCGTGGGCTGCCCACAGAAGCAGCTCTTCAAGCACTGCTCCCACATGGCTCTGTACCAGGGGGTCCATCCCCCAGGAGCAAACTGCTCCAGCACGGGTCCCCCACGGGCAGCAACTTCCCTCAGACCCCCTGTTCCTGCGTGGGCTCCTCTCCACGGGCTGCAGCCCCAGCCCGGGGCCTGCTCCTCCAGGGGTTCTCCATGGACCGCAGCCTCCTCCAGGCCACATCCACCTGCTCTACCGGGGGCTCCTCCACAGGCTGCAGCATGGAGATCCACTCCGTGTGGGACCCATGGACTGCAGGGAGACAGCCTGCTCCACCAGGGGCCTCTCCACAGGCTGCAGGGGAACTGCTGCTGCTTGCCTGGAGCACCTCCTGCCCTCCTGCTGCACTGACCTGGGGGGCTGCAGGGATGCTTCTCACTCCTCTCTCCCAGCTGCTGTAGCACACCATTTTTGCCTGTCTTCGATCTGCTCTCCCAGAGGCCCAACCAGCATCGCTCACTGGCTTAGCTCTGGCCAGCGGTGGGTCCTTCTTGGAACCAGATGGAGCTGGCTCTGATCTGACATGGGGGCAACTGCTGGGCTCTGCTCACAGAGGCCACCCCTGCAGTACCCTGCTACCAAAACCTTGTTAAATGAGCCCAGTACAGCCTGTTCAGAGGATGTACTGTTTCCCATAGGTATTTGCATGGCTCTTCTGGATTGATTGGGGCAGCACAGAGGCTCATGTGCCAGTGGCAGAGATGGTGGTAGCACTTGCAGTTTTAAACTCATAGCTCTCATCCCCTCTGAATATAAAAGCTTCTACCGTCCTACTATAAAGGGTGCAGGAAGGAAGGAAGGGAGAACCTTGGTGTAATTTCCTCCTTTGGGCAGAGAGGAAGGGATCAGGAGTAAGCAGTTCCTTTGTATTTAAAAAAACAGAAATAATAATAATAAAAATAATAATAATCTAGTAGTAAACTAATAGTGTAAACAAGTTCCTTGGCTTCTAGGATGAGTACTCACCAGTGCAGAAGGTCTAACAAAAGTCTTATCTATCTGATTAGCTAATATTATTTTCTGTCATTAATTATCATTAAAAATTAATTTACGTGTATCTTGTGTTTTTGTTTCACAACCCTAGATTGGTGAATTATTGAGCACCACACACCCTGCCAACAAAGCCAGCTTAACTCTTTTCTGCCCTGAGGAAGGGGACTGGAAAAATTCTAATCTTGACCGACACAACCTTCAAGACTTCATTAACATTAAACTCAACTCATCTTCCATATTGCCTGAAATGGAAGGACTTTCTGAATTTACAGAGTATCTGTCAGAATCGGTAGAAGTGCCATCACCCTTTGACATTTTGGAACCTCCAACCTCAGGAGGCTTCTTGAAACTCTCCAAACCCTGCTGTTATATTTTCCCGGGTGGACGAGGAGACTCTGCATTGTTTGCAGTGAATGGATTCAACATGCTTATCAATGGAGGATCTGAAAGAAAATCTTGCTTTTGGAAGCTTATCCGGCATTTGGACAGGGTAGATTCTATTCTGCTCACTCACATCGGAGATGATAACCTGCCAGGAATCAATAGCATGCTTCAGCGAAAAATAGCTGAATTAGAAGAGGAACAGTCTCAAGGGTCTACTACCAACAGTGACTGGATGAAAAATCTGATCTCACCGGATTTAGGAGTTGTATTCCTTAATGTACCTGAGAACCTGAAGAATCTGGATCCTAACATCAGAGTTAAAAGGAGTGTTGAAGAAGCTTGCTTTACTCTTCAGTATTTAAATAAATTGTCTATGAAACCAGAACCTCTTTTCAGAAACGTGGGAAATACCATTGATCCCATTATTTTATTTCAGAAAATGGGAGTTGGTAAACTTGAGATGTATGTGCTTAATCCTGTCAAAAGCAGCAAAGAGATGCAATATTTTATGCAACAGTGGAGTGGTACTAACAGAGATAAAGCTGAATTTCTGCTACCAAATGGCCAAGAACTAGACATTCCATTATCCTATTTCACTTCTGTTTCATCCCTGATTGTTTGGCATCCAGCTAATCCTTCAGAAAAAATAATTCGAGTTCTGTTTCCTGGAAACAGCACCCAATATAATATTCTAGAAGGACTAGAAAAACTCAAACACTTGGACTTCCTTAAACAACCAATGGTTACACAAAAAGACCTAACCGGAAACATTGCTAGTCCAGCTGTGAAACAAGCAAAGTTGAAACAGCGAACTGACAGCAAAGAAAGTCTCAAGCCTGCTGCAAAGACACCACCAAGCAAGACTGTCAGAAAAGAATCTAAAGAAGAAACTCCAGAGCCTGCAAAGCCTAGTCCAGCACCAGAAAAGCCTCAGAAATTAGAAAGCAAAGAAAAAGTTCCAGTTAAAAAAGAGAAACCAGCAAAACCAGAAACCAAACCTATAGTGGCAGAAAAAGATATAACAAGTAAGGAAGAACAATTACTGAAATCTGAAACTCCTGAAAAACAAGCTACAGATGTCAAACCAAAAGTGACAAAGGAGAAGCCAGTGAAAAAGGAAGTCAAAGCAAAACCTGAAGAAAAGAAAGAGGAAAAAGAAAAAACAAAGAAAGAGGTTTCTAAAAAAGAGGAGAAAACTCCCATCAAAAAAGAGGAAAAACCCAAAAAAGAAGAGATCAAGAAAGAAGTTAAAAAAGAGGTGAAAAAGGAAGAGAAGAAGGAAATTAAGAAGGAAGTGAAGAAAGAAGCTCCACCAAAGGAAGTGAAGAAAGAAGCTAAAAAAGAAGAGAAAAAAGAAGTTAAGAAGGAAGAAAAAGAAGCCAAAAAGGACATCAAAAAGGTTCCTAAAGAAACAAAGAAGACACCCACTCCTTCAGCTGAAACCAAAAAGCCAGCAGTAAAACCTAAACCACAAAAGAAGGAGGAACCTGCTAAAAAAGAAGCAGTACCTGCTGGAAAACCAAAGGAAAAGGGAAAAATTAAGACTGTGAAGAAGGAGATCAAAGTCAGTGGAGAACAAGCTGCCCTTGCAGCCGTTGGAGCTGCTGCTACAACTGTAGCTGCTGTAGCAGCTGCAGAAATTACAGCTAGTGGAAAAGAACTTGAGGCAGAGAGGTCCCTTATGTCTTCACCAGAGGATTTAACAAAGGATTTTGAAGAATTAAAAGCTGAAGAAGTGGAAACAATAAAAGCAACAAAACCTCAGGTTGCACTCATAGAGGATGAACTGAAGCTCTCTGGCAAAGAACAAAAAGAGGCCTTTGATATCCAAAAGGAAAAATTAGACAATGAAGGACCTGCTGAGTCCTCTGATGAAGGCATAACTACCACAGAGGCTGAGGGTGAGTGTGAACAGACACCTGAAGAATTGGAACCTGTGGAAAAGCACAGGGTTGATGACAATGAAAAGTATGAAGATGAGGGAACTGGCTTGGAAGAATCATCTGAAGCAGGAGATTATGAGGAGAAGGCAGAGACAGAAGAAGCTGAAGAACGAGGTGAAGATGAGGAAGAAAAGACACCACTTGACACCACAAAACCATACATGGAAGAAGCAAGAAAAGTGGGTAAGAGTGCAGAAGAAATAATGGCCAAAACAGATGCTAATATCAAAGATGAAAAATATATTGAAAAGGCAGATTATGAGGCATCAGATGAACGGGCTGAGGAGGACAGGGAAGAAGCAGTAGAAAAAGCAGAAACTGAAGAGACTGAAGAAGAGGAAGAAGACAAAGCAGAAGACATCAGAGATGAAGAGGAGACTGAAAAAATAGAAGCTGAAGAAGATTATGTGATGGCTGTGGTAGACAAAGCTGCAGAAGCTGGTGAAGTTGAAGATAAATATGGCCTACTCATCATTACACCAACAAAACACTCAGAGCCTCAGTCTCCAGCAGTTGAACCAGCCTCTTCAATCCATGATGAGACATTACCTGGTGGTTCAGAAAGTGAAGCCACTGTTTCTGATGAAGAAAATAGAGAAGATCAGCCTGAGGAATTCACTGCTACTTCGGGTTATACACAGTCTACCATTGAAATATCTAGCGAACCAACTCCAATGGATGAAATGTCTACGCCCCGGGATGTCATGAGTGATGAAACTAACAATGAGGAAAGTGAGTCACCTTCTCAGGAGTATGTGAATATTACCAAGTATGAGACATCACTGTACTCTCAAGAGTTTGGTAGGCCTAAACTTTCTCCACTTCCAGATGCTCTTAACGGATTATCAGAAGGATCCAAAACAGAGGCCACAGAAGGTAAAGACTATAATGCCTCAGCTTCTACCATCTCACCACCTTCTTCATTAGAGGAAGACAAATTCTGCAAATCCGCGTTCCAGGATGTGTACCGGCAAAAAGAAAGTGAAATCCAAGGCACTGCCAAATTAGAAATCAAAGAAACCTGTCTAGAAGATGTGTCTGGAAAACTTAGCCCAGTCAAGAGTCCAGCTGATAGTTTGTCCCCTCCATCACCAGTTGCCAAAACACCACTGGGTGAACGCAGTGTCAACTTTTCACTCACTCCTAATGAGATCAAGGTCTTGGCTGAGCCTGCCCCCATTGCTGCATTGCCCAATGTACGTCAAGAAGTTGCTGAAGAGCACTGTGCAAGCCCTGAAGATAAAACATTAGAAGTAGCATCTCCCTCACAGTCTGCTGCTGGTAGTGCTGGCCACACACCTTATTATCAGTCTCCCACTGATGAAAAATCCAGTCAGCTTCCCTCTGAAACAAGTGAAAAGTCAACAGAAGCTCCAGTTAGCTTTGAATTCAGTGAAGTCAAAGATGAGTCTGCAAAACCCAGAATAAGCCCTATGGATGAGCCTGTTCCAGATTCAGAATCTCCTATTGAAAAGGTTCTCTCACCTCTACGGAGTCCACCACTGATAGGTTCAGAGACCACTTATGATACATTTTTGAGTGCTGATGTAAAGTCTCCCACCAGAGATTATGGAAGTCCTTCTGAGGAGAAACCTGAAACAGAAAAATCACCGGTTCAAATGAGCCCAGCTTCTGAAGCCAGCTCAGTGGGGCTTTTCCAAGAAAAACAAGATGAAAAAAGCATGGAGTTTATGGTAATTAAGGAAGGCTTCAGCCTAGAGAGAAGAATGGAGGATACAGAACCCAGCAGCTCCCAGTCTTCACTGGTCTTGGATGAGCGAAAGTTGACAGGTGATCTCTCACCTACTCAAATAGATATCAGTCAGTTTGGTTCCTTAAAAGAGGACACAAAAATGTCAATTTCTGAAGGCACTGTTTCTGATAAGTCTGCAACTCCTGTTGATGAGGTCGTAGCAGAAGACACGTATTCCCATATTGAGGGAGTAGCTTCTGTCTCCACAGCATCTGTTGCTACTAGTTCATTTCCAGAACCAACTACCGATGATGTATCCCCCTCTTTGCATGCTGAGGTTGGATCACCCCACTCTACAGAAGTTGACGATTCCCTTTCAGTGTCAGTTGTACAAACACCAACAACGTTTCAGGAAACAGAAATGTCTCCATCTAAGGAGGAGTGCCCAAGACCTATGTCAATTTCTCCACCAGATTTCTCACCTAAAACTGCAAAATCAAGAACCCCAGTGCATGATCACAGATCTCCTGAACAGTCAACTATGTCAGTAGAATTTGGTCAGGAATCCCCTGAGCAGTCTTTAGCAATGGACTTCAGTAGGCAATCTCCTGAATATCCTCCTGTAGGCACTAGTATACACCATGTATCTGAAAATGGACCAACAGAAGTAGATTATAGCCCTTCAGATATACAGGAGACTACTTTTGCACGGAAGATTTCCCCTGTGGAGCAGACATCTTACTCTCAAGAGAAGGATATTTCAGAAATTATTTCAGTTTCTCAAATTGAAGCTTCATCTTCAAGTTCATCAGCTCATACTCCTTCCCAGGTAACTTCTCCACTGCCAGAGGAAACATTTGCAGGTGCCGTTCCACCCAGAGATATGTCACTTCATTCTTCTCTTACCTCAGAAAAGGTGCAGAGCCTAGGAGAAAAGCTGTCACCAAAGTCTGATCTATCTCCATTAAGTCCGAGGGAATCTTCTCCTCTATACTCTCCTAGTTTTCCAGATTCACCTCCTGCAGTCACAGAAGCAGTATCAGCTAGTCATGCATCTTCATTGTCATTGCAAATGTCCTCTGACAAAGCCTTTGGTTACCAGGCTGTGACATTACAGGAACCCCTAGCAAAACACAGCCCAGAACCTTTATTCAGCCCAGAAAAAGAAGATTCAGAGAAAAGCAGCAGGTCACCAGAGGAACTTAGTTACTCTTATGAGGCCACAGAAAAAACTGCTAGATCACCAGAGGATATTAGCTACTCCTACGAGGCAGTTGGAAAATCTACTAAATCACCTGAAGCCACAGATTATTCCTATGATACAACAGGGAAAACTTCTAGGTCACCTGAAGCCACAGATTACTCCTATGAGATGACAGGGAAAACCACCGGGTCACCAGGGGCCACAGATTACTCCTACGAGATCACAGAGGAAACCACCAGGTCACCTGGTGAAACAGATTATTCCTATAATATGACAGGAAAAACCACCAGGTCACCTGGGGACACAGATTATTCCTATGAGACAACAGGCAAAACCACCAGATCACCTGAGGCCACAGATTATTCCTATGAGATAATTGGGAAAACCACCAAATCACTTGATGTCACAGATTATTCCTATGAGAAAATTGGGAAAGCTACCAAATCACTTGATGCTATGGATTATTCATTTGAGGCAACAGGGAAAACCACTAAGTCACCAGAAGCCATGGGCTACTGCTATGAGACAACTGGGAGAACCACCAGGTCACCTGAAGCCACAGATTATTCATTTGAGACAACTGAGCAAGCCACCAGGTCACCTGAACCTACTAGCTATTCCTATGAAGCAAGCGCACATTTTACTCCGGGAAAATCGTTAGCAGAATCTCGTCAAGATGTTGATTTATGCCTTGTGTCCTCCTGCGAATATAAGCATCCTAAAACTGAACTTTCACCTTCATTTATCAACCCTAATCCCCTCGAGTGGTTTGCAAGTGAAGAGCAGTCTCAAGATCAAGAAAAGCCATTAACTCAGTCTGGGGGAGCCCAGCCACCCTCCGGGGGAAAGCAGCAGGGACGGCAGTGCGATGAAACACCTCCCACTTCAGTGAGTGAGTCTGCCCCATCTCAGACAGATTCAGATGTTCCCCCCGAGACTGAGGAATGCCCTTCCATCACTGCAGATGCTAACATTGACTCAGAAGATGAGTCGGAAACCATTCCAACAGACAAGACGATTACATACAAACACATTGACCCACCGCCGGTCCCGATGCAGGATCGTAGCCCTTCCCCTAGGCACCCTGATGTCTCCATGGTTGATCCAGAGGCTTTGCCTGTTGACCAGAATCTGGGTAAACCTTTGAAGAAGGACCTTAAGGAAAAGACAAAAACAAAAAAACAGGGTACTAAGACCAAGTCATCTTCTCCTGTTAAAAAAAGTGATGGTAAATCGAAACAAGTGGCTTCACCAAAGCCAGCTGTGAAAGAATCTTTAGAAAAAAATTCCAAAACAGCTTCTCCAAAAAAGAAGGAGTCTGTGGAGAAGGCAACCAAAAATATCTCTAATCCAGAAGTAAAGTCCCGAGTAGAAGAGAAAGATAAGGACACCAAGAATGCAGCAAATACAACAGCATCCAAGTCAGCAAAGACTGCAACCACAGGTAAAAGCACATAGGACCTCTCTAGTTGTTAAGATAGTGAAGTTAGATTGCTTTTATATCAGTTGGGAATGTGGTTTTCAGCAACCCCACAAAGAAAGTCCATGTTTTAGATACAAATACAGAATGTAAAGGACACATTTAAATGAATGAAATTCTCTGAATTAACTCTTTTAATCTGAGCAACTTGACGTGTCAGTTTCCAGAGATATAAAGAATTAGTTCAAGTACATCAAGTATAAAAAAGATTAATACCAGCTGTCTAAATTGTTAACCGACTAATAGAATTAAAAGTACTGCTCTTGTAGGTGAAGTGAAATTAACAGTGGAGTGATCCACTTCATTCATTTCCAGAATCATATAGGCACAATGCTCTTAACATAAACTAATGCAGTTTAATGTTTTGAGATGCAAGATGCTGTAGGACATTGGATGCTTTTATTACTTTGCTGGATTATGTTTAAAAAGAGTATTTAAAAAAAATATATAACAGTAGTAAGAGCACTTTCAGTGAGCTAAGTATATATATCACATAATCCGGTTAACGTCTTATGCCATCAGTGATGACTCAACATGTGGAAAGTTAATGTCATTTTGAATGACTGTTGTGCCTTCTAAGTAGTAATAAAATACAAATTAAATTACTGAAGAAGGCATTGTGCATGTTGTTTCCAGCAGATCTTATTACAGAGTTTTGAGGATACTCCGATTTTACTGTTATCAACAGGACTGACATTCTCTTGAAAGCTTTTTACTCCCTGCAGGTCTGGGATTCAGTACAAGCAAACCAACATTCATGTCCGTAGCTCTCCCATTTGAAGTAGTCCACTGTTCATTTCTTATACTGTAGTTTGCATGTCTCTGCTAGTAGATGCTTTTCAAAACAGCAGTTTAGGTCCTCATGCTGTACATTTCTCCAGAACTTTACCTTTATATTAGATTTTTTTTCCTTGAAGCATACTTCTCAGGCATATGCTAGAGCTTAAGACAAGACTCATTTGATATTGACATTTAGGTTTAAAATATAATGCCCAATATTGTATGCAAAGGTAGCGTCCACAATTCCAGAAGATGTATCATTTATTTTTTTATTATTATTATTTTTTGTGTGATAAAAGATGGTAAAAATTTTTGTAACATACCCAATAGTTAAAAATGCTCTAATTCAGGAAATATTTTCATATTATGATGCTTGTTTGGCATATTGCCCTCTGATGAATCAAGCTAGATCAAGCTAGACAATTGTAATGGACTTTCCTAGCCTTTCAATATGTGACCCTAAATAAAGTGTACTGCTCAGATAATTTAGTTTACCAAACATCATCCTCTATAACATCATGAGGAGGCTAGTAATCGATAAATGGCCATCATCTGAATACGATTACTGATTGAACCTTGATTGCCAGTTCACACTGTGACCCAGTGTGTGGCAAAAGCAGCTTTTTTGTAAGTATGTAAGTGTTTAAAATTTGGACTTCCTTTTGAATGAAGTTCTTCTTAGCCACTGCACTATTCGTTGCAGCTTCTTCCCCCTGCTTTTTGTGATGTGGCCAATCTGTGTATGTAAATAACGATAGCTTCAAATCTGCATGGCTCCCTATGCGACCCTATGTTTCATCATCATGCAGATCTGAGACTTTCAAAAAGCTATGCTTTTTAACTTAAAAATTAAGGCTGCCATTTATTGAATGGTAATTCAGTAATCACAGATTTGTGTAGTAATTGTTGGATAATAGTAGCGTATTACTGGGAAATGTTCAGTCAATTGTTGGTTATGTGGCAGTGAGTTTTTATTGTATTATATAGTTAGTTACATGTGTTCAGGTTTTTTCCTCCTAGTACAATCAGCATTTGGATTCAACAAAGCTCGAGCATGTCATTAGGTGTAGGAGGGTAATGCCATAATTGTTTCAGAAGACACAGAAGTACAGCTGTAACACTTAACCAGCAGTAGCTATTTTAAGGAGTATCACCTCTACGATTTTAATGGTCACTAATAAATGCATGTTTTTAACCACCCCGGGATGTATTCTTTTGTTGTTTGATTTCCAAAGGACCTGGGACTACTAAGTCAGCAAAATCTATGGCAGTGCCTCCAGGACCTCCAGTGTATTTGGATCTGGTGTACATTCCCAACCACAGCAATAGTAAGAATGTTGACGTTGAGTTTTTCAAGAGGGTGCGGTCATCCTACTACGTGGTGAGCGGGAATGATGCCGCAGCCGAGGAGCCAAGCAGGGCTGTTCTGGACTCCCTGCTGGAGGGCAAGGCCCAGTGGGAGAGCAACATGCAGGTAGGCTCTTTGCTAGTATTTCTGCCTGGAAATTAAAACTTTTCTGAGAAGCAACCATGGGTACCCAGAGCACCTGTGGAGTGGACAGCCGCTGCTCTGGACAGGAGGTTCCCAGCCAGGGCACCTCATTTCATCAGTGATGAAACCAGTGAGAGGACACACGAGTGAAGTACAGAGCTGTGGTCAGCTGCGCCTCTACTCCTCGCCCTTCTGACTGAATGCCCTGAAGAATAAAATAGTTGAAAATGCCTTATTTACAGGGCCATTTGGCTGTTTCATGTTATTATTATACCATATATGATCTGGGCTTGGGAACCTTTCAGTTTGCATGTAGGAAAGAAAAAATTAACATTCTGTGGTTTGTACAGCAACCACGTACACTTGGAAACTCCTTGTGCCTTTCCAATGTGATAAATAAATAAATAAATAAATAAATAGGCCATAATCAGAAGGGATATCAGTGCAGACTATACCTTGCTCCTTCTCTGAAAAGCTGTATTTGAGCACCTTACAGAACTAAGGTTTTATTATGATAAACTGCTTCTTTACAGTCATTTTATCTTATCTACTTTTTTTTTTAAATTATTATTATTTCTTTTTATCCGTAAATTTATCTTATTACTTACTGCATAAAGATCTGATCTTTCCAAAAGGGAAATGTAACTGTTGGTTGGCATTTTAACAAAGACAATTTTCTTAGAATTTTCTTCTGTTGCTCATGCCTGAGAAGCTCTCCTTTTTCATGTTGTAGGTGACCTTAATCCCAACACATGACTCAGAAGTGATGAGAGAATGGTACCAAGAGACCCATGAGAAACAGCAGGACCTCAACATCATGGTTTTGGCAAGCAGCAGCACGGTTGTTATGCAAGATGAATCTTTTCCTGCATGCAAGATTGAACTGTAAGAACAAGACCACGCACCACAACGTTAAACTTTGTTTCCAGAAATTCTTCAGTTTGAAAACACCTTTTCTAAAAATTCAACCCATCTATTTCAACTGCTGAACTATATACCTGCCAAATGCTATACTGTGTCACGGTGATGCAAGTCACTAATATTTTTCAGTCTTTGCTGATTGCTAAGGGAAGTAACAGTATTCCTATAGTAGGGTTCAAATTACTGCGAAAATACAGATCCAGTTTCATCTCCGCTGAACGTTTAGAAACCATGCACTAGCAACCATAACTGACTTCTGCCAGGTAGAGGCATTTGCCCTCTAAAGAAACACAACAAGAGAGAAAGAGAGAGAGGGGTAGGAGGAGAAAGTAATAAATAATTAGATCTGCATTAGTCTCATGGCAATAGATGTATCGCTTACTGCAGTCTTCTTATGCTCTCATATGAAAAGAAAGTTTTAAATTTGTATCAATCCGAGCTATCGCAAAGGGGGTCCTTACTTTACAGAGTTAAGTTAGCTGGAAAATGTAAAGAAACAGAACGTGGCTAGGAAACGACATAAAACTTAAACTCTCATAGCAGTTTTCCACTTTAATTTGAACTCTGCATACTGACATACCATAACAATCATAGGCCAAATATGCACATTATCTGAACCCCATCCAGAACTCTAAAACCTTCCTTTTAACATCCAGAATTATTGGTCTAAGGCATACTCCCAGCAAAAGTCCACTTACTCCACTCAGAATTGACCAGTCCACATGCTTAAACACCCATGTCAGCTGTTGATTGACCGAAGCAAAATACCAAAGCAGTTGGGAGTACATACAGTAGACAATTTGCCTTAGGAAGTGACTTGAATGTACAAAGAAACTCGATGCACTTATTTTTTACTGTTGAGACAGCAAATTTATAAACACCAGTGTAGGATCATAGTTACACCAGTAAAGAAGTGTGAGTGTGCATGTGTGGTACTAGAAACCTATCTGACTGGTCAAATGGCTTGGTGCTATGAATTACATATCTTAGTCATGAGAACACTTCATTGGTACACCTGGACAGCTGAAGAAGGCAAGATGAGCATTTCTTTTGAAAGCTTCTTTTGTACTGTGGAAGCAGGATTGAAGTGGTGTCCAGTATCAGAGTTGCAAAACTTAGTGAAATTTTCAGAATGATAAAAAGGTTACCTGCGAGTCTGTACAGTATTCAACCTTCCTTTGTCTTACATTTTATTTGTTTAATTTAAGAGTGAATATGGGAACAAATGTACAGAAACCTTTTTTTAGCAATGTGTGAACTTTTAATAGATGAATTTTTAACAAAAGTTTTCATTTACAGGAAAATGCAAAGAAAAATTTTTCAGGTGAAGGCAGTTTTTTTTAGTAGTTTTGTAAGATAAATGAATAATGTTGTTTAAGGTTCTAGTGAGAATGGATATTAAGCTAAAATTTATTGAAAATAGTCAACTGCCAAAACCTTTTTTGGGGATAGGTGCAGAGGGGGCACCCTAATGATAAAATTAATCTATTGATGATGAAAGAAAATGGAATTTGAAATGTTGATTGCCTAATATTTACAAGTGTCTACATTCTCAACCCTCACAAGATCTTGAGAAAAGATAGAATAAGCAATAAGCTAAAATAAGTCCTTTCCTTTCCTTTCCTTTCCTTTCCTTTCCTTTCCTTTCCTTTCCTTTCCTTTCCTTTCCTTTCCTTTCCTTTCCTTTCCTTTCCTTTCCTTTCCTTTCCTTTCCTTTCCTTTCCTTTCCTTTCCTTTCCTTTCCTTTCCTTTCCACTTTCCTCCCTTCTTTTCCCCTTTCTTTCCTTCTCTAGACTGCCTGCAGAGGAACAGCATGTAGAACAGTTCCATAATTTAAGACAGTTTGGATTTTTTAGTCTCAGAAGTTTTACCCCAATGAAAAAAAAAAAAAAAGTTACTTTGTAGAAGGTTTGCGAATCAGAATTTAAAGAAGGTATAAAGGCCTCTGAAATGGAGATATGTGCTGGTCTGTATGATTCAATGTTATGGCTGATATTAAGTTTCACAATGTAGTGAACTATGACCTCATTTTATTTTCTTTACTTCTAATTTATTTCAAATTTACATAGTTAGAATATTTTTGTTTAATAGGTATATGTTTGCACTCCTAATTTTTATGATTTTTTTTAATCTTGCTTTAGGGCCCTTTAAACATGGGCTCCTGAGGCCCATTTAATGCTGTGAATTACTGTTTGTCAACTGTTGGGGTTTTCGATTTATTTTTAATGTCTTCTTTTTTTAGGTATCTCTAGCATTGCTGTTTTATTTATTGCTATACCTTTTAAGCTGTTAAGAATAACTCAGAATGACTATGGCACAAAAGGCAGGTGGAAATGTGTTGTGAAAGCAAGCATGTTTGCTGGGCTCATAATCATTTACTTAAATTACTTTAGTAATACATAGTTTTCGAAGTTATAGGCAAAATATTGGCAGAATAGTTGTATTGTTTCTACAATTCTTTCTGCTTTGTCTACTTTCTTATATAGGTAAGATTTCAAACATTTTGAGTGGGAACAGATTAACAGATTTTCTGATTTTATGACAAAATCTGAAACAGTTTGTACCTCTGCTTTGGTAGAAAATCTGTTTTAAGTACAGCAGTGGTCCTGAGATAAATCTCACACCACTGTGAATCAAGAACAATTTCACTACAATCAGGGAAGTTACAGTCATTCAATCCTACTGTAAATTAAATTAGAATTAAGCCTTAAATCTCCCCAAGTTTGTGATGGCTCAAGCATTTGTTTTACTTAAAAAAAAAATGTAGTTACAGCTGATCTTAAAATGTGCATTTGTTTTTTTTGCTGCTACAATAATATTAAAAGCCCAGCCTGGCTCTTCCGAGGTTTTGTAATGCCTGTTCCATCCATTCCCTTTTAAATGGCAACCACCCCTGGGTGCAACAAAACGATGAACTCCCTCCTCCATTAGCTCCTCTTGCCCTTAATGTCTTTCCTGCCTGTGGAACTAATCTAACTGTGCTAGTTATAATACTACACAATTAGCTTAGGAACAGTCATCAAAATGTACCATGTACATTAACGATGAGTGCTGTTGATTGGCATAGATTTCTAGGAGCATGGTTTGTTATTGATTACTCTAATTATAAAGATTCAGTGTCTGAGTGTAAAGGACACTCCATTTAAATGATGGTGTTATCCATAATAGCATCCCAGTCATGATCTTTATGCTACTAAGTATACTGCTTAATAAAATTCAATGAAGAATTAACTTTAGAGATCACCTCCCACTCCTGAACTTGGACAGGGCCTCTCTTGCATGCCTTTTCAAAGTCCTGTGGTGGGCCTGACTTCATTGACCTCTACTTTTCACCCCATCTTTCAAAAATTCACTTTTGATTATTTTTTTTTAAATTACCTTACATGCTGTGGTGAATGGAGCTAACCGTATATGTGAATGTTTTTTTTTTCTTTATTGCCTGCAATAGCTTACGCTATTTAGGAGAGTTCCGGTACTCATTTTAGTAAGATTTAATTGATTTGTTAATTGAATTTTCAATCCCTCCTACCACAAGCAAGTCAGCTCCAAAGAGCGCTTACTGTGCATTTGGAACATTTATGTCATATGCTTCTCTCTGTTCATCTGTCGCCAGAGGTTCTTGCTCAGTAATGATGTTTTGAGAGAAATAGTAATTTTGTTGGTCTGGATTTATTAGAAAAGGAAAAAGTATAATACTTACACTTGAAAGAAACTGTAAGCTTTCATCTTTTCACTTAATAATTGAACAAAACACTAAAAGCAACTAAGGGTAAGCATTTCTTAGAATGCAATTATACTATTCACCTGATTTAAAAATGTTTGCTATTTAAAATAAAAGAAAAAAAAAAGAAAAAATAGTCTGTTTGTTGTGACTTTACAAAAAAAAAATCTAAAAATTAAATAACTAAATAAAACAATTGCATAAAAATATTGAAAGGAGAGAAAAAAAAGGGAGAAAAATAATACAAAGCTTCTCTGCACTAGATTTGCTAGGAGCTCCAAATGACAGGAGCTACCTCTTCAAGACTGGGCTGTAATCACAACTGTAAAAGAGCAAATCTGAAATATGCTTTCACGCATTTGCATGCAGCCATTATCTTCCAAATCATGGAAAGAAACAGTCTTGTTGCTGGCTGAGAAGCACCTCACACACCTCCTCTCTCTTGTTCTGAATGGTGTTTGTGTCAGTCTGCAGCTGTGTATGGTATTATGTCTTATAATCCTGCATCACTTCTATTCTATCCAGTCATATCTAATGTAGAAAATTAGTTTCCAGTGAAAGTAATATGTAGTGCTTTTATGATATTTGTGTGCAATATCCCCTCTTCCATTGAGGATATTTGATGTAAAGGAAACAAACTCAGTTCCACAATAAAATACAAAAGTGGTAAAGTGGTGTTGACATGTTTCTTGTCTTTGTGTGTGTATGTATTTGTAAGTTTCCCCTTTCCTTCAATCATGATGGCCTATTATATGGGGTTTTGCTCAAAATATCAGTGACTATTTAAGTATTAGATTAGAACCAATCTCTATTTAGAAATTTGAAAATAAATGAAGATTGTTTTATCTCTCATGGTGTAAAACATTACCATGATGTACCATGATGTGGCTTCTTTTTGTTCTCATTTCTGTATTCCCCAGCAGCATGAGAAAACACCTCATTTTCAGTAAGTACGCATTCAAGTGGCTGTGTCAGAGATGATACCCAATAAAGCTACATCAAACCAAACCCGCCCTGGTTTGAAAAGAGATCTTTTCCAAACCAGGGAGTTGTTGCAGTTTAACAAGAGTGAATTGCTCCTTCCCATTTTTCTCCTTGGTGAGCAGTGAGCCAGTAGGTGATGGCCATCAGCAGGTCAAGGCTGGGGCGGCGGGGAGCAGGGGGTGCTGGCTCCCCAGAGAAGCTGTGTCACTGAGTGGTTTCCTTCCCCCTCAGACAGCAGTCCTGCTTGTGTGCCCCTCTCTGTCTCCGACTTCTACAGTTTCATTTATAACTTCCAATGATATTAATAAGAAATGTTGTGCTTGGCTTGAATTGGTCTGACTGCAGCTAACCAGAGGAAAATGAAGACCAGATGAGGGGAGCGAATGCTATGAATCTTATACCTCAAGTATGTTTATGTCAAGTTTTTTTGAGCTGTTGTACTCAAAAAATGCCTTAAGATATATTAAATATTATATATGTGCCTTAAAATATATTAGAATGAACATGTAGAATAGGCCAGGTCAGGTTTCAATCCCAATTATTCATCTATACTTGCAGTGTAAGGCTTAACACTGGTGGAACCACCTCTTGTACCTGTCAAAAGGGTAGACCAGCTTGGTCTCTAGCATTGCTGGTTCCAGGGGCCAAATGAAAACTCATCTTCAAAGCACTTGATTAGGAGGAGGTTTTTTATTTCCACTAGTGTTATTAATGAACAAATTCAGTCAGCTTGTGAAGTATTATGGAAGACAGAGGAAAATGATGGTCCCTCAGGCCTCTTGGGTCTCTCTAAAATGAGGAATCTGCTTGGTAGCACCCCAGACCTGTAGGCTGTTTAATAATAATTTTTAGTTCTTTATGGCTGGGAGGAAATTGTAGCTGTTCCTGGTTCCTAGAATGGAATGAAAAAATGTGTGCAAGGGTCCTTTGAATAATATCCGTGGTGGCACATCCAGCTCATTCCCAGGGTTACAGCAAAGCTCTTTGACTTCCTAGGGGGTGTCTCCAGGCTCATGGTGATTCTGCTACACGAACATTGCCCATGGCCTTCACCCAGTAAAGAGTCTTTCACTGCTGACTGCTGCTGAGCTCCTTACCTCCACCTCCAACAGATATGACTAGTCCAGGCTAGCATGAATGCTCCCACAGAGCATTGTCCTCTGTTCTGTTGTGTGTGTTTTCCTCATATTCAGCCCAAACCCTATAGAGGCAGACGAAAGCCAAACTCCTCAGCAATTACCAGGGGTTTTACTGGCTTTTGACCACATGCTCAGCATCTTTTCCACCAGAAATTAAAGTATTTTTATTCCCTTAAATGCTGAGGAGAACTAAAGAACTAAATCAGCGAGCTCTGTAGGCTGCCTGTGCTTGGTGAGCTGCTTTTCACAGATCCTTACCACTTGATGTAGCTGCTTCTCCACCTTGCGACTCCAGCATTACTGTCCCCAGTGTGAACAGCTGGCGAGGAGGTGGAGTATGACTGTGCATCTGCTGCCAGGTTCGCTGCCAAAACGGCTGCATATGCCACGATTCACACATCGCACCACTGCTCTGCCCATCACCCG